>NC_142596.1:14007927-14311109 GCF_965207765.1 Zootoca vivipara
TGCACTGAGTCAGAAGCTAACTAGAAGGCAATCCAGATGTTACAAAATAGATATGACTACTTCATATAACAGTTAAACGATGGAATCCAGTACCACAATATGAAGTAGTGCCCACTAATGTAGATGTTTTTAGAAGGGGATTATACTAATTTGTGGAGGATAAGGCTATCAACGATTGCTACTTACAATGGCTTTGTGTTCCTTCAAGTATTATAAACACTAAGCCTCTGAATACCAGTTGTAGGGAAGCACAAGCGAGAGAGTGCTATTGTGTGAAGGCTTGTGGCCTTCATGTCAGCATCTGGTTAGTCATTCAGAGAATGCTGGAATAGACAGCCCTTTCTTCTGATCTATCAGGTCACTTCTTATGTCCATACTCATGCCCCCCTAGAGAAGAGGGAAATTGTGATACCTCTACACAATTCCAAGGAGAGAAAGTTGTGTTTAGTGAGAAGCAGCTGTCTGTCTTACTGGCTCTTTCATACGCACAAGTGAAATGTTACAGTTTTTTCCAGTCATATATCGTCTCATCTATTCCAGATATCTTTCAGCATCCTTCCTTCCCCTGCCAGGAAAACAGTTTCAGGTGGGGAGAATCTGGGTGGACAGACAAATCTGCATAAAGGTAGGACACTGATGTCCCATGGTTCTAGGTTTGTATTTACTGTAACAAGTACCCCTCATTTCTCTGTTCTCTCTAGCGTACTAGGAAGAAAAAGCTAGAAAAATATCTTTCCCCCCCCCCATTTCCTATTGCTTTCAGTAACTGTCCCAGTTATAGTGAAAAAACTAAGTGGATCTTCTCTCTTCCTCCAAAGCTTTACTAATATTGAGTGGCCGACTCTGTAAGACCTCACTCACAATGAGCCCTCTTTACTCACACCAAACATTTCCACTGATTGCCCTCCACGGGGTTACATGCATGTAGTGGGGTTGTGTGTGTTTGGTTAGTGACACAGAGCACCGCCAAATGAGACATTCCGCCGCTGAAAGTTTTTGCAGTGCTCAGTTCCACAGCCAACCCACACAGTCACACGAACACTCTGGTGGATGCCAAAAGAATAACAAATTAAAGTTTAGTTTATAAAAGGCTTGGCTGGGATGCTGCTTACAAAGGTTTTCATGCTGTTTACTCCGAGCGGGGAAAAGGTGTGGGAGAGGAGGCCACAAGGAATGACGAGACAACCTTAACTCTACAAGTCTAGGATTCAGACTCCTGAAGTGGGGGTGGGGGTGGGGAAGAGATAAAAAAATTAAAAGACAGTGATGTCAAGAAGAGTTTTCCCCACCCTCACCCCCTGGTTTGCGTTAACTGCAATTATTTGTAACAATTGTATGCAAAGAAGCCTTGGGAGTTTCTTTGCAGACAACCCACCCTCCAAATTTCTCCAATGAAAACTGGGACGTCCTAGTCTGTTGTTGTTGTTGTTGTTGTTGTTGTTGTTGTTGTTGTTGTTGTTGTTACCACACCCATCTAATTAGGTTGCCCCAGGCACTCTGAGCAGCTTCCAACTTACATAGAAATATAGAAAATTAAATACAGTATTTAAAAAACTTCCCAATACAGGGCTGCCTGCAGATATCCTCTAAAAGTTGTATAGTTACTTATCTCCTTGGTTCAGGGGGTCTCATAACTCCATACCATCCAACATTTCTCCAGCAAAAATAGGGATGTTCTAAGAGAATGTGGGACATTCTGGGATCCTATCAGAAACTCGGACGGCTTCTGAAAATCCAGGACCATCTCTGGAAAATAGGGACACTTGGAGAGTCTGCCCAACATGCAGGTTGAAGATGGAAACATAAGACCAGGGGCAGGATTTAAAGATTAAACACGGCCACATCCTACCTTTTGAGTAACATAATAATGATGATGGTGGTGATAATTATAATGACAACAACAGCAGCAGCAGCAACAATTTTATTTATTACTCACCAGTGTAAAATAAATTACAATCATAAGAATAGAGTAGGTCCTAAAAATGTAGACCTCAAGTGTCATGGCACTTTATTATGAAGGTGCCAGATGTGCCTCTCTGGGGAGGGATTTCCACATTTAGAGGCTGCTATAGAGAAGGTCCTCTCCTGGGCCACCCCAGGAATTACCACAAGGGCCTCTCCTCTGCAGATCTTAACACCTGAGACAGGGCTGTCTTAAGCATATGCTGCGCCAGGGTGCAAAGATCAGCTCGGCGCCCCCCCCCCCAGGTTGCCCAGTCCCAGGCGCTCAGGAGGGCGGAGCTGGCCGGCCGTCTCAGCGTCTCGCTGGCTTGGTTGACCCTGAATTCATGGCACAGAGCCGCCAGCAGAAGAGCCCGCCGTGGCTCTCTGACCGAAGGGCAGTCTCTTCCCCGGACTCAACTCTCGAGCCCCGGACTTTCGGCCTGGCACCCCTGAGAGCCCGGCGCCCAGATGCCCCGCACTCCTAGCACCTAAGGGTAAGATGGCCTTGACCTCAGAGAATCTGTAAATTATCTGGGGCTAAGTCATTTAGGGCTTCATGTCAAAATTCTATATCGATACCAGTCACTATTACATAAATTGCAGGAAAACAGAACAGGGGGTTTCAGATGCAAATTCATTTGCTAGCCATAGCACATTTAAAGATATTTTCAGACCCACTGAAGCTCACTTAAACCCTCAAGAAACACAGCTGTGAACAGCCATTTCCAAAGGGCGGTTTCCTTGCTAGTTCCCACCTTTCATTATTTATTGAAAACATGTTAAGAATGTGCCCTTCATCTAGGGTGCATAAATATAACAAACAGCCATACAGCCCCCAAAACACCATACAGCTATAAAACACATAATAAAAATGCAACAAAATAGAATTAAAGCGGTTAAAACAACAGGGCAAGCTGATGAAACAGCTTAAAAATCTTTAAACACCAAGGCAAGCAGGTGTGTTTATGATAGCAGTACCAGCACCAGTCATAAATCGAAGGGAAAGGGATTCTTCAAATAAGGTGCCACTGTGGAGAAGTCTGTTTTGAGTGCCTCCCTTCTTATGGAATGCTTTCCTCGCTGGGGTTCACCTGTTGCCATTTTTATCTATTTTTAGGTGCCTGGCAAAAACTTTCTTTTTTTACTTGGGCCTTTAGTTTGAAGGGTTTCAAATACTTGTAGCCTCTTTTAGTGGGGCAGGATCTGTGAGACCTATTTTTTTATTTGTATGGATGAGGGCTTTTTTGAAAGGTTTTTTTTATTGGTTGTGCATTTAGATTTAGTGTGTACATTTTGTTTGTATGTCGCTTTGGGTCATTTTCGTAAAGAAAGCAATCTAAGAAGAAGAAGAATTGGGGCTTTTTTAACAGCCGGAACTCACCGGAACTCGGTTCCAGCACATCCGGAACTCAGTTCCGCAAATGGTGGGTGCCATTGCTGTTCTAAGAGAACAAGGGAGGCATTCATGGTGAGTTCCAGCACCTCTTTTTCTTGAAAAATAGCACTGATGATGATGCTGACAACTCTGTAAGGTATAAACTATAGTTCTCAGGAATCTTTGGGGGAAGCAATATGCTTTAAATGTATGGTGTGCATTAAAAAGGTAAAGGGACCCCTGACCATTAGGTCCAGTCATGACCGACTCTGGGGTTGCGGCGCTCATCTCACATTATTGGCTGAGGGAGCCGGCGTACAGCTTCCAGATCATGTGGCCAGCATGACAAAGCCGCTTCTGGTGAACCAGAGCAGCACACGGAAACGCTGTTTACCTTCCCGCTGGGTGGGCAGGAGCTGGGACCGAGCAACAGGAGCTCGCCCCGTCGTGGGGATTTGAACCGCCGACCTTCTGATCAGCAAGCCCTAGGCTCTGTGGTTTAACCCACAGCGCCACCTGCGTCCCATGTTGTGTGCATTAAGCCTTAGTAAAAACATAAAGCAGCTCTCAGAGCTTTGGCATATCGACCTCTGCTCTATCATCTTCCCTTACCAACCAGCAACGTGCTTATTTTCTTACAACTCTCTCCCTTCTCTGTATAATTACGATGTCAGTGTGACATTTGGGGTAACATTTTCTGCAAGTCTGAAATCAGTTAGTGTATACATAGTGTTGTCCAATATTTCTCTACTACAAAGCCATCACTGCACATTTCCAAACCCTGCTTCTTAGTCATTAAACTCTTGTTTTAAATTGACTTTTTCTTTGCTTACTTTATCTCATTGGGAAATCATGTTCTGGAACATGCTAAAAAAAAAGCTAAACTACTGTTCTTGTAAGCATAAACTAAAGAATATTTCGTATGCCATTGTTTCCTTATTCTTTACCCGATTGTAGCAAGTAAATTGCAGGATGAAGCTGTTGTGTGTCGAGGTACCAAGACAATCTCCCCAATAACTCACACATCACACAGGAATTTAAGTTTAAGGTTTTTGGCATTATTTTGGCCACAGCTTTATTTACATACAACTAATGTGAGTGTTTTAAGTGTGCCTGGCATGCTCTGGTCCATGGGGTCACGAAGAGTCGGACACGACTAAACGACTAAACAACAACAACAACAAATGTGAGTGGTTGCTTAGCCATTGGTTCCGGCAAGCTGTCCCCCGCCTGGGACAGAACTGACTTCCACTAGCATACTAGGGAAGTCAGCATAGGTGAGAACTCCTGAAAGGCTATGGCTAAAGGTATGCACTCACAATATATTTGAAGCCAAAGAATCCTGGGATCCTGTATACAATAAAAAACCAAATAGAAACATTACAATCAGAGATAATCAACTAACTTTTACAGAAAGATTTTTTTCTAAATTTCCGGCACTAGCTTCATGGTATAGAAGGCATTCAGCAGGCATGTCTCCCACTTCTGCTGCGACCAGCTCCCCTCTCCCCTGGTCTTCCAGGACCATGAGAGGTATGAAGCAAAAGGAGCAAAGGCAGGCACACTGGCACAGTCTCAGATTGATTGGGAAGGACTTGGGGGAGACTTAGGCAGCTGTGGGCAGGCTCTACAACTGCCTCACAGGTGTAAGACCTACCAAGAAGAGTTGCTGGACTCATTAGGCCTGGCACTCGTGAGCAGACTTTGTTTCTTCTAATAAAGAGCTAACTTCCCTTACTCCGTGTGATTTATTGCTGGCTGACTCCTGACAGACCCATTCATAATTTCATTACCGCAACCCCACGTGAATGAGGTTATGCTTAATAAGCTTTGTGGCCAAGCAGGACTTTGAATGTGGGTCTAAGTCCGACAACTCCAGCACACAGGCCCTCCGGTGTGAAAAACAAGCAAATGCAGTACAGTCCTAAACCGGACCTGGGAGACCCCCTACAATGAAGAAAGGAATCCTTAAAACACTACCTTGATCACATTATTTTGTTTCACTTTCCCTCGAAGCAAACTGATTTCTTTTGAGACGCAAATATAATTTGAAAAATCTGCAGGCACGCCCTTGGGTCTGACCTTGAAAGGTAATGGCTTCCAGCGCTTGACACAAGATATGTAAACTGGATGCTAATAAGAAACAGAGAAGAGTGACTATAAAAAAAGCATTAATCTCTGTAGCAGGCTACAGGTGAAGAACAATCCCTGGACCTTAAAGAAAGGCTCCTTGCAATTTTATATGAGCTACCTGAATTGGCCGACGAGCAACTTCTGATTTCTGGCCATGGCCAAGTGTAGGATAATAATAATGATTTTCTGAAATAAGCAAAAACTGCAGCAAAAAAGGTGCGAGGGAGAATTTTGATCTATAGTAGTATGCATTTAACAACCTTTCCGATGCAATATGCAAACCCAAACATAGCTATCCTTCAAAAGTCACACTTCTGCGAATTTAGTGATTCATTCTTTCCGGTAAGCATGTTTACAAAAATGCATATTTTAGGGGAAATTGTGCATAAAAATGAAGGTATTGGTGAAAACAGTTTGGCAAATACATTATATTAGGAGAAATTGCTTGCAAAAATGTTTACATTTTAAGGTTTGCTTTTCTTTTTTTAAAGATGTTTTGCAAATCACTGCAAAATGTGGGGAACTGAATTTAAGATGGGGGGAAACTGAAAATGACAGATCTTTCCATCCTTGGCATGAGGGAGGAATGAACTGTGAGGCTGAGCTGCATCAACTGCCCAAAGACCAGGACCTCTCTGTATGCAATAAGTGCAAAATGCTATGAGATTTTTGGCTAAGGATAACTTCAGGAAATGGAAAGCAATTCTTCAAGCTGTTAGTGGATGGTACTTCTCTTAAACATTTTCTGAACTGTACACAGTAAAGTGACAGGATCCACAATAATATTGGCGTTACTATCAATGCTATTGATCTAACTGTGATGGAATTTTTCATGTTGCAGAGACCCTTTTTTCAAACCAACATACCTTCCAACATTTCACAGTGACATTAGTTGTTGTTGTTTTTTAAAGATGAGCAAGTACTTAGCTCTAAAGCTTGCAAAATATACACCTGAAAGTATGTAAGCAAGGTCTGCTGAAATCTCAGAAGTCAGACTAGGGGCAGCTGACCAATGGCTGGAAGAAAGGATTTCAATGTCCTGAAAACTGGAATAAGTGATGCAAACTGGGGGGAAATTGCATAGTAAATAAAGCACACTCAAAAAGAGAAATTGTGCAAATTTGCCTAATTTTACACTGGTCGCAGAATTCAGCTCTTCTTGGACGTTTAAGGGTGTTTTTTTAAAAAATAAAATAAATAAAATCCTAGAGAATACACAGCTTTCGCCATAAGAAACAAATATGCCTACTTTTCTACACATTCTGCCCCACACTGAACAGATGAGAGGCCCCCCCCCTCAGGTTCACCTTCCTTCTATAGAAAAAAAACACCATTCACATGAAGTTGGTGTATCAGTTGGCAGCAGAACACTCAGAGCACGGCTTTTCAGTAAACCTTATGAATTCCTCCTTTGATGTAAACCTTGGCAATGAGTCTCTTGTATGTTTCATTGCACATCATGCCATCTGAACGAGAGCCAGGGCTGATAACCTGTACAATGTCCAGAGGCGGCTGACTGCTGGCTTCATTCCTTGCCGATTCAGTTTTATAATGCTAAAAGCAGGGCTTTTTTTTTTCGTCTGGAACTTGCTGGAACTCTCTGGTAGCCACCATTTTCATTATAAGAGAACAAGGGAGGTGATCATGGAGAGTTCCAGCACCTCCTTTTCTAGAAAAATAGTGATTATACCCCAGGTCTTTTGTAACGTATCTATTATTTAGATATGTTACAAAACTATGCTAAGTAACTTTAAATATACAGTGGAACCTCAGTTGTTGAACACTTCAGAAGTCGAACAATTCAGAACCCAAACACCGACAACCCGGAAGTGAATGTTTCCATTTTTGAATCATTTTCGGGAGTCGAACGGCTTCCGCAGCACGTTTTTACATTTTCACCATTCACTTTGCCGACAGCCCTTTTATTTTCGGTTTTTTAACATTTCGGAAGTCGAACATGGTTGAGCCTCTGGATTCAGCAATATTGTGGGAGAATTTTGCTGTTCAGTACTATGGACTTATCTAGATTAGAGCCGTAAGAATGCATTACAATAGTTTCCATTCCACATTGCACACATCATGTGCAACACTGTTTCTGTTCTGCTACAGTTGGGATTCTGCCAAAAACTACATTATTCACTTTGCTATGCGCTGTAGTGAAATTACAATGTCACTGTGTTATTCTATCCCATTACCTTAAATGCAAAGGAAACACAATGCAAACTGCCGGGAAGCATAATCAATTACATATTGTTTGCGGACTGAGAGCAGCAACAGGGAATATGAATTGTATTCGCTGGATTGATTTCCATTCTAGACATGAGGCGAATAAGTAAACATTGGCAATTTCTGCTCCCATTTCTGTTTTCCTCAGAATTCCCTGACATCCCTAACCCACACAATGTTGGACTACAACTTCCATCATCCCTGACCATACTGCTTGGGACTGATGGGGTGGAGTCCAGCAATATCTGGAGAGCCCTCCCAGGATACAGAATGAGGGATACGTATTGGTAATAAAAAAGGGCATAAATTTAATATCAGCACTCAGAAAGTAGGATAGCCTTATAAATAGTGCAACTGTCATAATCTATTAATCACTATTGACCATTGAACTCTGTGAAGACTTTCCCCCCTTGTTTCTAAAGCATGAGAATTCCATTCTTAGCCATTAATCAATACCCTCCCTGTCAGAAAACAAATGCCTTATCTGCCATTGCAGAACTGTTTTCATCTGTTTTCTTTTTTTTAATTATGACTACCAAGTAAGTAACCACGACCAAAAACACAACTTAGGAAGCTATTTGAAGAATGTGGAGTTCAGAAACGAACCTGATTATTATGTTGCAAAGAAACCCAACTCAGATTACACTGGAGAACTGTTAAATGTCATGTGTCTTTGAACAAAGTTTGGCTGAATCACGGAGTAATGTTACTGAAACCCTGATGACTGAGATGTATGTTATATCCTACATTCTCCAATAAATAATGGGGGGAAATTCCAGTTGCCTCTCTAATAGTACAGTATGTAATGCAGCTCCTTTCAAACTTTTAAGACCCAGGACCTGCCTTCAACATGCATTTGAGGAACCGTTTCTTGCTTTTTAAACCATATTTTTTGTGGAGTAGTAGTGCTGGTGTTGTGACCCACCATAGATCAGGCTGCAACTCAGTAGTTAGTCCTGACCTGCCTGCCGAAGACCAATTATTTAATGCATGTTTTGTTTGTGAGGTACAGTACAGTGGCTTTGTGTTCTGGGCTTTAGGCCCCAGTTCCACCTTGTTTCTTGAGAAAGTCGTTTGTTCTTTGTAACTAGCAAACAGCAGCCATTTCATAACTAGCCATGGCCCCATGACGGCCATTTTGTGTTGGTGCTGACAACAGTTTTCAGCTTTCCAAATGAGCCCCCAAAGGTTAGCAACTCATACTTTATCCAATCCTCAAAGGATCCCTTACATCACCCCCCCCCCCTTTCCAAACATCTCCTTTGGGTTAAAGGCAGTCCTTTCACAAGGTAGTACAGGCTTGACCTATTTGCCTAGGTAGGAAATATTTCTTGCGGTTGGCATTTTGTACAGGTCATGTTCACCTCCCTGAGGGAGACCCAAAGAACATGGAGGGGGGAAACTGAAGCTGGATTAAACCCCAGCTGGGAAAATGGACTGAGGTGGCTTCATCTTTGTCAGTTTTAAACTCTTTGAGGAAAGAAAAGATAACTAGGCTTAAAGATTGTAGGGGACACTGGAGGCTAGCCCCTAAGGGCTAATGGGACACTAGGTAAAGATGGACCCCTGGACAGCTAAGTCCAGTCAGAGGTGACTATGGTGTTGAGGCATTCATCTCGCTTTTCAAGGCCAAGGGAGCCGGCATTAGCTTTCTGGGTCATGTGGCCAGCATGACTAAACCACTTCTGGTGCAACAGAACACCATGACAGAAGCAGGTCATGGGTATGGGACGCAAGTGGTGCTGTGGTCTAAACCCCTGAGTCTCTTGGGCAGGCATCCCCAAACTGCGGCCCTCCAGATGCTTTGGCCTACAAATCCCATGATCCCTAGCTAACAGGACCAGTGGTCAGGGATGATGGGAATTATAGTCCAAAACATCTGGAGGGCTGAAGTTTGGGGATGCCTGCTCTTGGGTTTGCTGATCAGAAGGTCGGTGGTTCGAATCCCCGCAACGGAGTGAGCTCCCGTTGCTCTGTCCCAGCTCCTGCCAACCTAGCAGTTCGAAAGCACTCCAGTGAAAGTGTATAAATAGGAATCGCTGTGTGATGGAAGCCAGAACGCACGGAAACACCATTTACCTACCCACCAATGTCGACCTTTGTGCCTTCCTTGTTCCCCAGCCACTCTGGGCGGCTTCCAGCAAAATATGAAAAATAATAAAATGTCAGGCATGAAAAACTTTTCCTGAACAGGGCTGCCTTCAGATGTTTTCTAAAAATTGTGTAATTCTTTATCTCCTTGACATCTGATCGGAGGGTGTTCCACAGGGCAGGTGCCACCGCCAAGAAGACCCTCTGCCTGGTTCCCTGTAACTTTTACTTCTCGCAGTGAGGGAACTGACAGAAGACCCTTGGAAGTGGACCTCGGTGTCTGGGCTAAAAGCCACTGTTGAATGTCAAATGTTATATTAGGCCCTCAAGAAAAGAATTTCCCAATGCTTTTCATGGTCCCTGTCAATGGCCTGTGTGATGCTATCAGTTTTGGAAATATGGCAATATTTTTCATTATAGATGCCATCGAAGGAAGATGAGGAAGAAGAAAAAGAGGCTTTCGTTTTCATATTATCAGTATGAGAAAAGTGTTTTTGGCCACTCAAGGACACACTGTACCTTTTGCTGACTGGTCACTCCATAAAGTAGGGAAAGTTTTGAAAGAGCGTTGTCCATTTGAGGGCTGGAACGTCCTTGTGTTTAATGTCAGCAGGAAGGGCAATGAAGAGTTGCTAGCACATCGCACCAAGCCTGCCATCTTGGCAGTTCCAGAAACAAAGCACTCCGATGTTGGTCCAGTTGCTCTGCAGGTATAAAAGGTTTTAATTACCTTGAACTTAGTTCATGCTATCCCTCAGTGAGGCAGAACCGCAAAGTCGCGAATGCTTGAAAGTCATTCTGGAAATATGTGTATCTGTGAAATTATCAGCTGCTAAACCAATTTTTTTTTATTCTAAAAGCAGAGGCTACAGACATGTTGGCGACACGTAATCAACTTACCTCAACTGTCTACTAGGCTGGGGAAAGATACCCAGGAGTTTCCTACAGCAATTTGCCTGAAAAGGGCAATTAATGCAAAACTACAAGCTAGCAAGTTTCATAGTCTCTTCCAGGCCAGAGATGCAGCCTGAATTGAGATATATTCCTAATTACAAACAAATTGGGCACATGGATTACAGTTAAACAGGCCATGATTTAAATTTTAAAGGTCAGCAAAGTTATTGGATTTTCTTTAGGCTATCAAAATGTGGAAACTCTTACTGAATAAAACCCTAGTATACAAAAGGAATTATCCAATCATACCAAACAAGAGTTTTGTGGTTTATTCTTTCCACTCTTTGCCTGTGTCCTTGGACAAATGTCTTAATTCTCAAGCAGATACATGAGTGAAATGATCCCGTGAGTTCCCGTGAAGAGAAATTATTTTTAATAGAAACTTTAAATTGTACCGATGTCACGGAAACAGATTACACACAGAGGCACATGTTCACCCTCTGGACAATGACATTTCTACAGAGGCCATTTTCAGCTGCTCCTAAGAACCTCCATTTTATTTCTCAGGATCTGTCATGAGGGAAGACACACGCCAGGTGTATGCCTTTACAACAGAAACGTGTGATTCAAAGAGGTCAGCAAACTTTGCTGAAGAACAGTTGAGCTGGGCAAGAAGCCAGATCTGACAAACTGAAGATCATGCTAGCCTTACATAAATTTTAGAGGAGTTTGTTTTTGCTTCAGGTCAAAATGAAAATAAATTGTTGAAATGCCCACTCTGAAGCTCCCTTGCTCCTGTCCTTAATCTTTGATCCAAATTGATTTAGACATGAGATGCATGAACTTAATTATTGCGTGTTCCACAAGGCCCATTCAGGTTGTGTGGCAAGATGCTCTTCTGGCTAACTGTCTGGAGATTAGGGCTTGGCTTGGCTTTGAGTACAGAATTTAGCAATCTCTGAGAGCTTTTTGGGGGGGGGAGCACACCAGAAACATTTTCTCATGCACATTGTGCAAAGGGTTTTTTTTAAACTCATGTTTGTGTCACAGCTGACTCATAGGAAGCTTCGGAAGGAGACAAAAGCCAAGAATTGTGCTCAGGAGTCAAAGGACCAGACTGAAACTCATCTAGTAATGTAATAGAGGGGGAATGTGGGGAAGCACAGTTTTCAGAACAGGAGCAATGACATCAGACTAACTAACAAAAGCCACACCCACAGCATGCATTTAAGGTGCTGATAAACCACTTTAAACAGTCATGGCTTGCCCTAAAGAATTATGGGAACTGTAGTTTGTTAAGGGTGCTGAAAGTTGTTAGGAGACCCCCCCTAAACCCCTCACAGAGCTACAATTTTCAGAGTTCCCTGTGAAGGTAACCCCTGGATGGTTAAGTTCAGTCAAAGGTGACTATGGGGTTAAACCGCTTCTGGCACAAAGGAACAACGTGATGGAAGCCAGTGCACGGAAACGCCGTTTACCTTCCTGCCTCAGCAGTACTTATTTATCTACTTGCACTGGTGTGCTTTCGAACTGCTAGGTTGGCAGGAGCTGGGACAGAGCAACAGGAGCTCACTCCTTGGCACGGATTTGAACCATCAACCTTCGATCGGCAAGCCCAATAGGCTCAGTGGTTTAGACCACTACGCCACCGATGCCCCTCCCTGTGAAGAGGGATTGATTGTTAAATGACTCTGGGAATTGTAGCTCCACGAGGGGAGGGAAGAAAGAGATACCCAGATCAGGACCATAGTGGAGACAGGGTTCCAAACTATATCTCACTCACACAGGCAACTTGCCAATTTCTGGTTGTTGTTTTTTTAACGGCAGGTATAGGCACAGATACAAATATTATGTATCGCCTATTTTGACAAGTCATAAAACAAAAAAATCCAGGCTTACAAGCAAGTTGTATGTGATAATCATACAATTATCCAGACCTTATATACAGAGAGAGAATGTGGGCATGGACCCTTTAAGCCCCTGCGAAGTATAGAATAATGTTGCCAAGGTGCCTAAAATTCTGCATCAGGAAAGGCTGAATTCTAAAATAGCTGCAAATAAATTTATCACAGGTTTCCTAATTCCTATTGAGATACTACCATACATGTGCCCTAGGGAATTCAATGGGACTTGCTCTCAGGTAAGGAGCATAGGATTGCAGGCTCAGTTTGTTTCTGTTAATTATAAGGAACACCAAAAAACTAGGCTCACCTCTCACTAGAAATCCCATTCAGCCCCCATCTGGGTTTTGAAACTTCGAGTGACCATGCCCTTTCAAGTTAACGTTCACAGCAATAAGGGGTGGAAACTGCTTTTTCCATAAGAAAGAAAGATGAAATTTCCACGATGCTGAACGCACCACACACAAACCTACTGGGACTGGGAGATTACCTTTTTGCAAGGCACTTCATTGCAAATACCTGCATATTTCAGAGGCGAGCCTTTTCCTGCCATTACATTCAGGTCCCCAAGTCAAATTAAGCCCTGGTTTCAACCTGTAAGGCCAAGAAGATTTTTCTCTTCTTCAGTTTCCCCTAGGTAAGAGCCCCTTTAGCTTTCCTCCAAAGTGGGGAAGGGGTGTTGTGCTGCTTACTTTGAATGAGATATGACTTTGGCCTTCGTCTCCCCCCCCCCTGCAGCGGCCTGCCAGCCTCCTGACTGCAAGGGCAGTGGGAATGAGCCAAGGGAGAAAATTCCTCTGTATGCTTAAGCCAAGGGGTTTCGGGACTGTTAGAGGGACAGCTAAGGTGCATGGCACACAGGCTGAAGAAAAGCTAGCGAGAGACTAACCTGCAATTATTGGTGTCCTTAGGAGCTCGCTCTGTGCTTGTCCCCCATGGCACACAAAAGGGCAGCCCCGGGGGACTGCCTGTTTAGTGACCTTCACATCAGTGCCTTGCTTGCTGAGGAAGGGAGGGCATCTGTGTGGTCTATAAATAGGCGCCATGTGACCCCAAAGGCACATTCCACTTGGCACTGACGGCATGGAGGCTCTCAAAGCAACACACACCAGGAGCATGCTGGAAGCCTGCCCACAGGACTTGTATTTCCAAGTCTCCTTGTCACGACCGGGAAGTACAATCATCTGGGCAAAGTGGGCAGAGCACACATGCATTCAGTGCAGAAGGTCCCAGGTTCAATCCCCGGCATCTTCTGATTCCTGCATTGCAGGGGGTTGGACTAGATGACCCTCGTGGTGCTTTCCAACTCTACAATTCTGTGATTTTATGATTATATGAACTGAGAGCTGCTGCCAGCCAGTGCCAATATTGCTGTGGTAGACGGGCCAATGGTCTCACTCAAGGTGGTGCTTTGTGCCATGTCTCTGTTTTATTTATAT
Organism: Zootoca vivipara; assembly: GCF_965207765.1. Taxonomy (NCBI): domain Eukaryota; kingdom Metazoa; phylum Chordata; class Lepidosauria; order Squamata; family Lacertidae; genus Zootoca; species Zootoca vivipara. The sequence goes on from NC_142596.1 coordinate 14,021,931, forward strand.
TCTTATGAAATTATTATTATTATTCACTGCAGTGTCGTAAAAATATCAAAGTGGTTTACAATGCAATAAAAAAATAGTATTTCCTATGTACTGGTCTCACCACAACACCAATTCTCGCTTAAAATCTCCTGCATCTCTTGATCCCTTATAGCAAACAAACCCCTATCCTGGTGTTTGGAGAAGGAGGATGAAGAACTCTGGCCACCAAAGGAAATTGAAAAGCTGACCTTTGTGGGTAAAAGACAAACACCAGGTTTTTTTATTACGTCTTCTAACATTCTGCCAAAGGGCTTGCTTGCAGGCTTTGCCAAGGACAAATGAATAATCCATTTACTACAACCGCATCCCGAATATAACGCCATACAAACTCACGATAGAAATATAATTTTATTTTTATGTGCTTCGAGGATGGAATTTTACAAGATGATTAACTTTATTCTAAAATAATAAATGGATGAAACCAACATTGTTTGTGTATTAAAAGAACATCTGTAACACACTTAGCAAGGCTAGACTTTTCCTTATAGTGATTAATGCTCAGATCAAGTATTTCCTATAACAATTGGCCATAGAAATATTAATACAAGCAGCCTGGAGAAGGTAGATGGGGATGCCTGTATAATTCTCTTTATTGCAAGGTTTTTCAGTTTAGCCATCTTTATTTGATACTAGCTAAAGCAAACAAGCAGTAGATAAATTTGGATGCAAAAATGTTTGCTAAAACCCTGTTATGGACACAAATCTTTTATGCGGTTATGCCTTCATAAATACATAAGATCCATAATCTCTTTACTAAATGCACAGGGACTCTCCTCTGGCAGAAGTGGTTCCAGGGTAGTGTTTGGCCGCTGACGAATTTTCATGATAATTGTTTTTACAAAGTAAACTGATGCAGAAGCGTGGAGAGCTAAAAATTGCTGGGCAACATATTCGTTAATATAGTAAAACCTTTCCAGGTACATTCAAAACATCAGTGAACAAAAGGCTAAAGTACAAATAACATTTGCCGTGCTCTTCTTGAAGTTGTGGTCACTTTGTCTCTGGGGTGTTCAGCAATGCAATTATCGGTTGGCTTTCCTTGCATCATGCGATTTAATTGCGTAAGGAGTAACACGCTGTACCGCCAGCCTGCATAGAGTGTCCTCAACAGGTTTCAACCTGGCAACTTGCATCCTTTTAACTCGCCTTGATGAGTTGACAGTGAAGTTGTTTATGAATCTCACCCAGGTTCCATCTGGACACTTTCACAACATTTATTCCGTAATGTAACATAGATGCTAGCCTAGGGGACAGCAAACTCAGCAGGGGGCCAGTCCACTGTCCTTTAGACCTTGTGGGAGGCCGGACTATATTTTTTTGGGGGGGAGGGGGGATGAACAAATTCCTATGCCCCACAAATAACCCAGAGATACTTTTTAAATAAAAGGACACATTATGCACACGCTGATTCCCGGACCGTCCACGGGCCAGATTAAGAAGGCAATTGAGCCGGATCTGGCCCCCCAGGCCTTAGTTTCCCTACCCATGTGCTAGCGGCCTTACTGTTGGCTATACTACTACTTTTATTAATAATTTTATTATTTATACCCTTTCCCCAGCCACTCTGGGCGGCTCCCAACAGAACACTAAAAACAGAATAAAACTTCAAACATTAAAAACTTTTCTAAACAGGGCTGCCTTAAGATCAGGGCTGTAGCTAGGGGTTGGTGAAGTGGGCCCCCGCCAGGGGCGTATGCGGGGTGGGGGGATAGGCTAAAAAATATCCATAAATAAAAATATAGCTTATTGCCTCATAAGAAAAGGATTTAAATAGAGGGTGAATTGAATGGGTGGAAGGAAGGGGGTTGGTGCTGGAGGAGAGGCGGAAAGAACTAATTTGTCTGTGGCTAGGGGATGCAATCTGGATGGTTCTGCCAGGGGTGCAAGATCACTTAGCTATGCCTCTGCTTCAGATGTCTTCTAAAAGTCAGAGAGTTGTTTATTTCCTTGACATCCGATGGGAAGGCGTTCCACAGGGCGGACACCACTACCGAGAAGGCTCTCTGCCTGGTTTCCAGCTTTGAATACCCATACTGAAATTCAGAAGAGCATTTGAAGCTGCCTTATACTGAGTAAGATCATCAGTCCATCTAACTCAGTGTTATCTACTCTGACTGGCAGCAGCTTTCTAGGATTCCAACTAGGTGGTCTTTCCAAACCCTATCTGGAGATGCTGGGGATCGAGTTTGTAAATTATTCGATGCTCTGCCACTGTGCTACAAAAAAATAATAATCCTCAAATAAAATTGCCTTCTGCTGAGTCAGATTATTAGTTCAGCAAGCTCAGGGACGTCCAACTCCCAAGAGGCAGCGATCTACTCACAGAATAAAAAACTGGCAATGATCTACCCCTTTTTGGGGGGAGGGTCAAGATCAAAGTTGTTGAGCTTTATTTAGGGAGGTATCTTGACCTTTTTTGGGGGGGGGGTTCAGGTCAAAGTTGATTAGCTTTTTTCAGAGAGGAAAGACAAAGTTGTTGACCTTTTTTTTAGAGGGGCATGTCAATAATGTTGAGCTTTCTTTAGGGGGGGGGAGTCGCTCCGCAAAAGATCAATCAGGGAACAAACAGCCTGACAGCAAAAACTCCATCTTCCATTCTAGCGATCAGAAATTAAATTGTTATAACGAAAGAAAAAATGCAATGGAAAATCACATACAATTTTATTTTGCTCTCCAGCACCATCTGGTGTTGCGTGTTTATAATGCATTCAAAACATTGTTTTTAAATAAATAAATAATGTAATAATAATTTTTTATTTATACCCCGGCCTCCCCGGCCAGGGCCAGGCTGAGGGTGGCTAACACTGAATATAAATTGCAAGAAAACGTAGTAGAAAAAAGAGGAAAAAACAGTTAATTAAAATACGGCTTAAAATTCAGGTTAAAATGCATCCTCATTTTAGTAGTAGCCCATAAATCAAGACCATAAAGGGAGGAAACATCAGATATTCACCCGAGTCAGCTATCCATGCTGGTCCTACATGGGCCAGCAGAAAAGCCAAGGGGAAATTTATATACCAAATCCCATATAAGGGGTCAGAGTGAGTCCAAGCCAAAGGCCATGCAGAACAGCTCCATCTTGCAGGCCCTGCGGAAAGATGTCAAATCCTGCAGGGCCCTGGTCTCTTGTGACAGAGCATTCCACCAAGTTGGGGCCAGTGCTGAAAAGGCCCTGGCCCTAGTTGAGACCAATCTAACCTCCTTGAGGCTCAGGACCTCCAAAGTGTTGTTATTTATGGACCTTAAGGTCCTCCTCGGGGCATACCAGGAGAGGCGGTCCCGTAGGTACAAGGGTCCTAGGCAGCATTTTTTTATACTGAGAATCCCTTGAAAAGTTTCTAAAGAACTCCAGGAGTCTTTAGAGCACAGTTAGAGAGCCACTAAACCAGTGGTTCCCAGGGGGCAGTAGGATTACCTGGGGGGGAGTACTAAAAGGCAAGGGGTTGGCAGGGGCCACAGGATGCGTAACAGACTATCAGGATAAAAAAATTCCTTCAGTAGCACCTTAAAGACCAACTAAGTTTATATTTTGGTATGAGCTTTCGTGTGCATGCACACTTCTTCAGATACACAGATACACTGAAACAGAAGTAACCAGACCCTTATGTATATTCTGTTTCAGTGTATCTGTGTATCTGAAGAAGTGTGCATGCACACGAAAGCTCATACCAAAATATAAACTTAGTTGGTCTTTAAGGTGCTACTGAAGGAATTTTTTTATTTTGCTTCGACTCAGACCAACACGGCTACCTACCTGTAACTAAGACTATCAGGACTTTGAGAAGGTGGCCTCACTGGGTCAAGTTAATCAACTGTGTAATATTTAAGTGCATGCTGAATAATTGTGCAATTTATTATTACAGTCTTGAAACTGTATTTTATTTTCCTTAGTGGGTCATGCAAACCACGATTCTGTATAAAAAAAATTATAGGGTAGGGAAGGGGGGCACGGTAGACGAAGCAGAACACCAAAAGAATACACACATAGATTGCTTGTATGTTTAAAATAATTTATTTGTAGAAAATATTGAGTATATACTGTACATGACTGCAGTAGAAATTTAACAATATATACAAATTCTTCATAGATAAACGTGTTTAGAATAGAGTCAAAGCATGAGCATGGTTTGAACTGTGGAAAGGCTGCATACAAATAAAATTATGTATATTTATGTCTCTAGAAGAGCCTGGGTTCAATCCCACTGTTCTCCAGATTAAAGAGCCAGGTAGCAGGCTCAGAAAGTAAAACCCTTCTTTGGAGAGCTGCTGTCAGTCAGAGCAGACATTACTAGTCTAGATGGAAAAACAGAGGCTGACCAGGCACAATGCAGCTTCCCACATTTCCTAAAGGCAGTTAATTCTGCCTATTTCAGCGAAGACAAACTGGGTTCAAAAATTAATATTAATATTAATAATAATAATAATAATAATAATTTATACCCTGCCCATTTGGCTGGGTTTCCCCAGCCACTCTGGGCAGCTCCCAACAGAATATTAAAAACACAATGAAACCTCAAACATTAAAAACTTCCCTAAACAGGGTTGCCTTCAGAAGTCCTCTAAAAGTCAGATAGTTGTTTATTTCCTTGACATCTGATGGGAGGGCGTTCCACAGGGTGGGCGCCACTACTGAGAAGGCCCTCTGCCTGGTTCCCTGTAACCTCACTTCTCGCAGGGAGGGAACCGCCAGAAGGCCCTCAGAGCTGGACCTCAATGTGCGGGCTGAACGATGGGGGTGGAGACACTCCTTCAGGTATACTGGGCTGAAGCCGTTTAGGGCAGGGGTCCCCAGACTTACCGGGCTTCGGGCCGGTGCCCGCCGCGCCGACTGCGCGGCGGGCCGGAGGGCAGGGAAGTGCGCGCGCAGCGGGCCGGAGGGCGGGGGAGTGCGCGCCCGTGCGCATACGCACACGGTCGGGAAAAAATAGCCGAAAATCGCTTGTGCGCATGCGTATGGGCCTCCCCCGACCCGGAAGTGCATCGGAAATGACCTCTTCTGGGTCGGGAGAGGCCCATACGCATGTGCACAAAGGATTTTCGGCGATTTTTTGCTGACTTTGAAGATCGCCGCCGCGCCGCGCGCCGTAAGAGCGGGCGGCGGGGGTCGTCGCGGGCCGGATTGGGAGGCCAATTGGGCCGCATCCGGCCTGGGGGCCGTAGTCTGGGGACCCCTGGTTTAGGGCTTTAAAGGTCAGCACCAACGCTTTGAATTGTGCTCGGAAACGTACTGGGAGCCAATGTAGGTCTTTCAGGACCGGTGTTATATGGTCTGAGCGGCCACTCCCAGTCACCAGTCTAGCTGCCGCACTCTGAATTAGTTGTAGTTTTCGGGTCACCTTCAAAGGTAGTCCCATGTAGACTACTGCAGTAGTCTAAGCGGGAGATAACTAGAGCATGCACCACTCTGGCGAGACAGTCTGTGGGCAGGTAGGATCTCAGCCTGCGTACCAGATGGAGCTGGTAAACAGCTGCCCTGGACACAGAATTGACCTGCACCTCCATAGACAGCTGTGAGTCCAAAATGACGCCCAGGCTGCACACCTGGTCCTTCAGGGGCACAGTTGCTCCATTCAGGACCAGGGCATGCCCCCCACCTGCCTTCCCCCTGTCCCCCCAAAAGAGTACTTCTGTCTTCTCAGGATTCAACCTCAATCCGTTAGCCGCCATCCATCCTCCAACCACCTCCAGACACTCACACAGGACATTCACCGCCTTCAATCTGTGCTGTAGCTTGTTTACAGCCAAGGGTTAGAGACAGAGGGTTGTTTTAAAGCAAGTTGAATCTGGTACGGATAGGCAGATGCAACAGCAAAAGAAGGAAAATGTATGTGCATATTGTGGTGGAATAGATTTGGCAGGTTTTTGAAGCATAATGAAAACTTGCAATATTTAGTAATCAGAAGTAATAGGAATATGGGTGTAGATCCCCATATATGGTACCTCTCTCATATCCCCACCAACCCTCTGGGGAAAAAAAACACCACACCAAAGTATTAGGTCAGTGGCACAGCACCCGCCTTGCCAGCAGAAGGTCTCAACTTCAAATGGGATGCTGAAAACGGAATCTATTCCCAGTCACAGTATATTTTATTTATTTATTCACCTCTCTCTTTAAAAGCCATGTTGGCTGCCTGTGCCTGTTACACCATCAGGGGTGTACAGTCAAACTGAGTGAGAGGATGAGTGCATGAGTTAAATCCTGCTCTGTTCATCAGGATTCGATGCAGACCCCTCCTAATTCAGGAAGAGATTTTCCTTGGAATCCCCTGCTAAAATGAAGGTGGAAGGAACTTTTATCTTAGCAACACCTTGCAAGCAGGCTTCGGGACCTGAAACCATTTTGCCTCTTATGTAGGGACGTGGGTGGCGCTGTCGTCTAAACCACTGAGCCTCTTGGGCTTGCTGATCAGAAGGTCAGTGGTTCAAATCCCACAACGGAGTGAGCTCCTGTTGCTCTGTCCCAGCTCCTGTCAACCTAGCTGTCTGAAAGCACGCCAATGCAAGTAGATAAATAGAGTGTAAGTATTCTGTGCAACAATAGCACACTCTTTTGTTCCACATACTCAATGATTTATAGTCTTACAGTTCTTTCTCAGCTGAATTTCACACTCCGATGTTCTCTTGCGCAAGTTCTCAATCCAGCTATTCTGCATAGTTTTTCCTATCCCAAATACTGAATGTATATTATTGACACGCATATTCTTTCCAGATGTTATAAGTTCCCCAAAGCCTTCTTGGTGAGAAAAGGCATAAGCCGATCTCCGCGAGCTAGCTCTGTGCGTTTGGTGAATCTGGACCGGTAATGGACTCTGTTTCTTCTGAGCCCTGTTCAAAATATGTACCTTTAGGAAGGAGGGGGGGGGGAACAGTTTACAATGATATGGAAAATTATCTTCCTTTTGTAAACACTGGATAGTTTTCAGATCTGAATTATATTGACAAATCCTTGACAGATCAGTTTCCAGTGGAAAGGCCAGCACCCTGTTGTTTGAGGAAAGGCATAGGAAGCACAACTTCCGATTTCAGCCACACCTTTGCCAAACCACAATTCCTAAATTTAAATGTATGTTGTTGCCGCTACTGCAAGGATTCCTTTCCCCAGTTACACTGCTTTCACAACGCTTTTGAAATGCGAAAGGATATTTTTTATTAAAGCCGTTGGCATATTCTCTGCAGCATTTTCACCACTCTGTTATATATGTATGGTCCAAAATAATAGAGGACCTGGTGCACAGATAAAATCACCGCTGTAATATAATCAGGGTTCTCAAAACTATTTTAGGAACATCCCCAGACTGACATTAAAGGGAGAGCTTGGACATGCATAAAGTGGGAACCACTCCATGCTGGAAAATATGTCCGCCACACTGTTGACATGAAAGCAATCTTCTCTTGGGCATCAGGCTCAAAAGGGGACAAGTTCTCCCAGTTTGAAGCAGAAGGGCCTGGGCATCTATGATGTCACAAAGCACTTTTCCTAATTTTCCTGGAACAGTTTTTCTGATTAAAAATGGATTGGAACTTTTTAAAAAAGTACTGTGTGATCATTTAATGCAGGCATCCCCAAACTCAGCCCCCCATATGTTTTGGGACTATAGTTCCCATCCCTAACCAATGGGTCTGTTAGCTCGGGATGATGGGAGTTGTAGTCTGAAAACATCTGGAGGGCCGAGTTTGGGGATGCCTGATTTCATGCAACATTTGCCAACTTGAACCCAAAAGGTATACATAAGAGGGATTGGAATTGCTTTAAATGTTTCACTGCTGTGGCATACCTGATCACTCAATGTTGGGTTCAAATCCACCTTCAGAAAACGAAACGCTATCACAGGTGCAACGGAAGCTACAGTGGTCAAGAGAATGATGAGCCAAACATTTATCTGCTCCAAGGAGTTCCAAGCATTTCCTGTATCAATACAGGAGAAATAAATATTTTGGTAGGAATACCAGTTGGGTGGGACAATAGGACATGCTAAGCAATCTTTAATTCCTTAGGTTAACACATGATTCTGATTCTAAAGTGCTTAGATTACGCGAGCTATACAAAAATGCAGAGAGAGAGGGGGGGGGAGAATAAAAGAACATGTTTTTGCAACATTGAAAAACGTGACATCATACAAAATTCCACACATATTTCAGAGGATAATATAGATTTAGAGTTGGCATTGTGAAATATGTAGGACAGGGAAAATGATGTCTACTACTATGTCATCAGCTTGCTTGCAACTCACTGCCAGTTCCATTTCTGTAGGAACGGACAGATTTCATCTGTGTTTCTTTTAAAACTTATGAAGACACATATAAGATGGCTACAAATTTATATCGGGGTGGTGGTGGTGTTTTTGCCAGTTTACCTTTCACAGCTTCCTTCAATGAATCCTGGGAATTTATGGTGCGAATATTACCGGGCTTAGAATTGTCTCTTAAATTCTCTCTTAAGAGGTCTCCCTCACAGAAATAAATTCCCCGAGTGGTTTAAGAGTCAATCCCTCTTCAAAGGGAACTCTGGTTTTTTTTTTACTTCATAAGTAACTACAATTCCAGGATTCTTTGAGGGAAGCCATAACTGTTTAAAATGATACAATACAGCCGTACCTTGGATCCCAAACGCCTTGGTACTCGGACATTTCAGCTCCTGAAAGCCGCAAACCCGGACGTGAGTGTTCCAGTTTGCAAACGTTCTTTGAAACCCAAACATCCGACAGGGCTTCCCGTTGGCTGCAGAAGCTTCCTGCAGTCAATCAGAAGCCGTGCTTTGGTTTCCAACGTTTTGGAAGTCGAATGGACTTCCGGAATGGATTCCGTTTGACTTCCAAGGTACGACTGTACTGCTTTAAATGCATAGGGCAGATGTGGCCACTGGGACTCTTGACAGAGGTGCCAACCTGAATAAAATATTGTAACATAACACATCACACACACACCATTTGAATGGGAATGGCCAACAAGTTTGGGGGGGCCTGGCCCCCTCAATTTTTTTTATTATGACGGCTGAAGTCCCCACAGCCCCTAAAAGGTAAAGGTAAAGGGACCCCTGACCATTAGGTCCAGTCGTGACCGACTCTGGGGTTGCGCGCTCATCTCGCATTATTGGCCGAGGGAGCCGGCGTATAGCTTCCAGGTCATGTGGCCAGCATGACAAAGCCGCTTCTGGTGAAAAAGAGCAGCACATGGAAACGCCGTTTACCTTCCCGCTGTAGCGGTTCCTATTTATCTACTTGCATTTTGACGTGCTTTCGAACTGCTAGGTTGGCAGGAGCTGGGACCAAGCAACGGGAGCTCACCCCGTCACAGGGATTCGAACCGCCGACCTTCTGATCAGCAAGCCCTAGGCTCAGTGGTTTAACCACAGCGCCACCTGGGTCCCACGGAGCCCCTAGGAGTTGGCTAATGTAGACTCTGGCACTGCACTCACCTCTAGCTCCACCTTTGTTTCCGTTGCCCCTCACTTCCCCACCTCTCTCTTGCCCTGCCTCACCTTGGCTTTGCCCCCCCCCCGCACCCCCGTTTGACAGAACTGGGTACGCCATCCAACAGTGACCTCTCTTTACCATGGCTTCAGCGCACAATGAAAATAAAGCTGTTTGGACACATGTCTGGACCATCAGCCTATTTATATTTGTGTTGGGATGTGGTAGATACACACTTCCTAGCCTCCTTGGTGATCAAAGTCCAAGGGGAAAGGCAGAACACATCAGCCAAGATGGACTGGAAGTTGTTTAAGGGAGCTTCGTCCAAGGTTTAGATAATGACAGGTATCCCTGTTCTGGAGGGTGTCCAGCAAGCCCCAGCTGTTCTCAGCGACATAAACTTGTTTATCTCAAGGGCTTCAAATGGTAGGAGACAGTTCCAGGCACCCTCATTTTAAGGGAAGCATCTTTGCTTCCTGTTACTCACTTTTGGCTACCAGAGCTACTTTGTGAAACAACAGAGTCACCCTCTAACATCAGCCTACTCCATCTGGGGCTTAGCGATTCCTGGCAGTGCCTTTTGCAATAAAGCTTTCGGGTGAATGACATTCTCCAACAGTATGCAGTCTTACTGGGCCTCTGGAGAAGTCTCATCAGTGGCTGCCTCTCAGTGCTGGAAAAATTATCCTTCCTCAGGGACAGGCCAAAATACAAGCCCAGGAATTTTTATTTATTTATTTAAATAAACTGGTGCCAACACCCAAGGATATGCTAGAGACTAAACCACTGAGCCTCTTGGGCTTGCCAATCGGAAGGTCGGCGGTTCGAATCCATGTGACAGGGTGGACCCCCATTGCTCTATCCCAGTTCCTGCCAACTTAGCAGTTCAAAAGCACACCAGTGCAAGTAGATAAATAGGTACCACTGCGGCACGAAGGGAAACAGTGTTTTTGTGCACTCTGGCTTCCGTCACGGTGTCCCTTTGCACCAGAAGCGGTTTAGTTTCCTGCTGGCCACATGACCTGGAAAGCTGTCTGTGGACAAACGGCGGCTCCCTCAGCCTAAAAGCGAGATGAGTGCCCCAACCCCATAGTCTCCTTTGACTGGACTTAACCGTCCAGGGATCCTTTACCTTTTACCTTTATATGGCTACCCACACGAGTATTTTTTTTTCACTCAGTGCTTCTTTACTCACCTACAAAAGGGAAGTGGTTGGGAAATAAATAAAAAATGCCATCACTGTGCATTGCAAACAAAATGGCAAAATACACAGCGATGCTACCCCAGATGAAGAAGTGATTGATTCCTGTCCAATAGCTGGTATCGAGTGCAATCTGCAAAAGAAATAGTATGCATTTAGGCATGGAGGTAACAGTATTAACACATACGGTTATGAGAGGACATCAGTCGTACATATTTCTCTCAACACTGTATTACCACATAAAAATTTGAAGGGAGGGGGAGTCTCAGTAATTAAATGATTATCAGCTCTCTCTTTTTTCTTCTTTTTACCTGAACACTGACCACTATGATCAAAGAGGTTGCGACTGTGACTGCGAAAGACTGGTAGTCGGCAATATGGTTCCCATCTTCTCCAACTGCATCATAAAAAGCACCATAGGGGATGAAGAAAAGAACAACCGACGTGTAGATTCCATGTGCTATGCAGATGAAAAATCTGCGCTTGTTGAACAAGAGATTTAATTGCCCAGGTTCATACAGCTTTGGGAAATGGAGGCAGCTCTGCTCATCGACATCCTGCAAAATATGCATTCACTTGAGTTTTAACAGCATCATGACGTCCAACACTGGTGTGTTGTTAAATTCAGTAGTTTATGGGCATGTCGGAGGCAAAAGGACTTTCATTTTCAGCATGGCCCCAGAAGCAAACCCCAATACCTTTTTATTTACTCTTTTTAATATCTACCTACCTACCTATCATCTACCTATCTATCATCTATCTATAATTTTTTATTGGATTTACAATCTAATTTTACATTCACACATATAATAGAATAAAAAAAGTGTAGAATTCTCCAAATTCTCAGACTTCCTTCCTCCCCTCCATGGAGTCCGCTAATAACCATTTCCCACTGCAGATCATATCATCCTCTATTTGTCCATAAAATTCGATTTAAATCCATAGTTCTTTTCACATTGCAAGCGTTATTTCAATCCTGCTAATGTTTTTAACTGTTCACAGTGTTCCCTCAAGTAAATTACAATTCCCCCCCAGTCCTTGTTAAAGTTTTTATTATCCTTGTTCCCGATTTTTCCATTTTAGCCATCTCAGCATACTCTTTTTAATATCAATGTCTTTTTAATATCCAATGGTCAAACTAGAGATTACATTAAATGTGTGTGTTATGTACTGAGCCTGGGTCCTAGAATAATAGGCTAGTAGGAGCCTAGAAGGCAGCAACCTGATTGGCCTGCAGGAGCAGCCCAATCAGGCCACAAGAGGAAGTGAATCAGTCTATCACTAGAACAATAGGCAGGGAGGATACTAGAATGCTGTATCCAATTGGCCTGCAGGAACAGCCCAATCAGGCTCCAGGAGGAGAGCAGAATCAACCAATCACGTGGGACTCATTGTGAAAATAGTGTATATAAAGCCAGATGGTTTTTTTTTTTGGGGGGGGGAGATTTAATCACTGTTCCTATGAGCTGAAATAAAGAGCATGAAATCATTACTTGGCTCGGAGTATATATCTGATGCTACCCAAAGCAGTTGCCGTCAGCAGAGACGGATTTAGGGGAGCACAACCGATTTCATAACTGAAAGGGAGACTGTGCAATACAGATCTTATGAGGCACAAATTCTTGCAATTAGACTTGCAATTGCCAGGTGCCAAGAACCTTCTGTTCCTCTGGATCCCAGACACCTTTAACAAACTGGCTGCATGCTGTATCCTTAATATTTGAAGCCTTCCACCATGGCAGATTTAGTTTGTAATCTCAGATCTTAAGGTTAGGCATAAACTGGGACCATAACACCTGAGTGTTGACTCCAGATTCAAACCAAATCTGGCTTCTTCCCCTTCCAGAGGGATTGCTCTTTATATTTTCCTGGGCAGAGAAGTTGCTGGATGGACTGTGCTGAAGGCAGAATAATCTAGAATATGCCAAAATGTGTACCTGATCAAACAATCCCATTGCTAGTACAGGCAGAGAAGTATATACAATGTTGAAGAGGGTGATAAACCACTGGTCATAAACAGTCTGGAAAGATAACACAAATAGCAAGTTAAAAGTATGCTCAGAGGTGTCACCTTTCAAAATAAATAAATAAATAAATAGTACTGCCCCCTTTCATAATTTATTCTTTTTCTTGCGGGCACAGAAGCAGAAGGGAGCCCAGATCCCCAGGCTTTGAATTCTCCTACAAAGTTCGGCGTAGGCTTATGCCTAGGTCTTCTTAGCGTTTTGGTAAGCAGGGAGCCTAGCGGATAAAGTTGTACAAATAGCAAATTTGTGATATTCTCTACTTTAGACATTCCACTCTGCGAGACGGACCTCCTAGGAACCGGTCTCGTAAAAGTCACAGTTACTCATATCTTTGACATTCCTGAACTTGTAATGGGATTTATAAACACATAAGAAGCAGCATTTCAATATAAATGGGAAGTTGCCCTAATCATCTGTTTCCCATTTGGACAATTAGCAAAAAAAAATGCACTGGAGAAATGAACAGAGTTGAACAGCGAGTATTCTTTCTGAAACATTAGCCAGCCACTGCATTAACCAATGGCTTTGGGGAATAACACTGGGTGGAGTAAATGACTCTTTCGCAGATAATCATGATCTAGAAGGTTATCACAAACCTCTGAGAGTAGACAAGAACTCCCATGCTATTAAAATAAAATAAAAAAAAGCTTTTCACCATGAGTTTTTATATGCAATTAAATTAAATTAAAAATATATTCGTGGACAGGATAATTGTTTCCACATTTTGTTAAGGAAACTTTTCCTTGAAGCCCTGTTTCACAATGGCATATTGTCATAAATAAGATAAATAAAGCTAGGAGACAAAATACTTGTAATTGGCTTGAGACCTTACTTTCTGAAGATGCAGACAAGTGTATGGGACAAGGCAACTGATAAACTCTCGTTAAGTTTAAGAACATTGGAGGCAGGCAGGAGCATATTGACCCGACACATGTATACTGGTTTTTGACTGGTTTTAACTCATCACAGCTTCTTCAGTGACATGCGTACTCTCAGCATCTCTAGGTAAAGCTAGGAGACCCCTGTATGAGAACTGCTACCAGCCCGTGTAGGCAACACCAAGTGAGATAAGCTCCCTATGTTCCTAGTCTGAGCAACAAGCAGACTCAGGTCATTACTATTACAGAGGTACCTTGGTTCTCAAACACCTTGGTAATCAAACGCCTTGGTTCCCAAACGCCAAAAACCTGGAAGTAAGTGTTCCGGTTTCGGAACATTTTTCAGAAGCTGAATGTCTGATGCAGCTCTGGGCTATTGCTTCCAGGGTGCCTTTCGAACATATTGGAAGTCAAACGGACTTCCGCAACGGATTAAGTTTGGCGCTTTTGTTTTTGCTATTTATTTTGAGTTTTTGAGGCTTTTTCAGTTCATTTGTTTTTGTGACTGTGTGGAACCCAGTTCAGCTACTGATTGATTGATTGATTGATTGATTGTGTGACTGCGGAAATGGATAAAAGCCCCCCATCCAAACAATGACTATCATCAGTGCAGGTAAGAAAAAAAATAATTTTAATTTTATCATCTACAATACTGTCTTATTTCTTTTATAGTACAGTATGTTGATTATTGCTTTCATTTTGTGGATCAATGGTCTCATTAGATAGTAAAATCCATGTTAAATTACTGTTTTAGGGGTTGTTTTTAAAAAGTCTGGAATGGATTAATCCGTTTTGCATTACTTTCTATGGGAAAGCGAGCCTTGGTTTTGGAACGGACTTCTGGAACGGATTAAGTTTGAGAACCAAGATACCATTGTATATTGTTGCTATCTTTCCTCACCCATCCAAGCCTTCCTCTTCCTTCTATTTAACCCTCTCTTTCCTGTAGCAGTCCCCAATGTACCTCAACTCCCCTCCCAGGTTTAGGAGACAGTATGGGGAGCAACAGTCAAAAATTTATACCCTGATTTATTTTGATCTACTGTATTTGTTTATTAAAAAACAAATAGTTGATGATACTTCCACAAACTTTAGGTAAAATTCACTTTTCAGTAGACGAAATAACCTCCATTTTGGAGAAAATTGTAAGGGGGGGGGTCAACACACGCAGAATTATTTATCTTAACATTACAATGTTATATGGGTTTCACTGAAGCATCTGAACAATTAAGTGTGTTTGTTTTCTGTCATCTACTAAAAAACCAGAAACAGGCTTTAAGAAACTAGTCCTATTAAACGCATAGGTTCAAACGTTTTGTTTTCTGCTTTGTGAAGCTAAGCGCCGAGAACCTACCTGGGCTGAAAAGCCACAGAAGAAGCCAAACCAGAAATGGACCAGAGTGAAGGCAACGTTTTTGTAGAAGAAGTAACACAAGAACTTGCACATCCGGAAGTATGACCACCTGCCATGAACAAGCAAGAGTCTTTGAAGGTATCTGAACTGAGCAAAAGAATAATCACTGTTCAGAATGGCCTGACTGCCTTCCTGGCCACTGATGCCAACACCTATATGGGCACCTGCAAGCAAACAAACAAACAACAGGGAAATAAATGAAAATGTGTAGCATTAAAAAAACCCAACAACCTGATATGCTCTCTCTTTCTATTTTTGTCCTTCCAGGCTGTGGTGTCTTAAATTCTGTTTTCTTTCTTTCTTTTTATCTTAGGTTGGCACTTATTTTGGTTAACAAATCAATATAATTTTAAAAAAAAACAATCGAGAAGTTAAACAAAGGCCACTGAACATATCTCAGAGGGTAGATCAGCATCTGCTTTTCCTGCAGAAGATCTCCACTTCAGTTCCCAGCATCTCCAGGTAGGGGAGGGGGGAGAAATGTGATTCAGTTTGAATTTACATGTGAGCTTACCAAATTCATACTTGCAAACCGAAGCACAGTTATCCTTCAGAATTCACACTCATTTTTGTTTAGCCACTCAACCGTTGTTTACAAGAAATGCAGATATTAGAAGGAAGTGTGAATAAAAATGAATATATATGGGAAGATAACTTATCAAAAATGTATTTTATTAGGGGAAATTGCTTGCAAAAAAGGTGGATATTAATTCGAATATGCATGCAAAAATATGTTCATGCTACAATGATTATGAATCTTCATGGAGATTCTGAAATAAGAAATAAGATTGCTACAAAAATGTGGAGACCTGAATTTAAGATCAGAAAAATGAGAAACTGACAGATCCTAGCATCCTTACCTCCAGGTGGGCAAAGACTTCCTATCTGAAACCATGGAGAACAGTTGTCAGTCAATTTAGGAATCAACACTGAGCTAGCGGTCTTGATAAGTATAAGTATAATACAGCTTTCTATGTTCCTATCTTTGTACCAGCAGCAATTCAGCCTGCAAACTTATACTCACTTAGGGAAGGAGGATAAATTCTATTCAGTTCACATTTAAAGGTGAAGCTCCCTAATTTGCACTTTCTGAAACAATACAAGGACTGAAATACAGATATCCAAAATTTGCACTTCTCTGAATTTTGCTATGCGATTCTCTAGCCAAGTAATGTGCAAGGAAATGTATACACTGAGGAAAAGAGTACATAAAAATGCATGGTTTTTTTGTGTGAAAATAACATACAAAATGCCATAAGGAAAATTGCTTTGCAAAAACTGCACACAAATGTGCATATTGGGACAAATTTTGTATTACATCGCTGATGGGTTTTCCTGAGGACTTAAAAACAAAAAACTGCAAAGTGGTGCTCTCTTTTTTAGCAAGAGAACAAACCATATTTCAGGAGCATTATCAGTGCTGCATATTAGGGGTTATTCTAATGATGATTACTTCCCATGGTACCTCATTATACTTTGGAATACTTCACCAACTGGAACATTAACCCTGTTTAATTTGGATTGCCTGTGTACAATTAGATGATACTCAAGAGGCTAGAGATCATATTTGTAATGTTTGAAGTCCTATAGTTCACTAACATTCCTTTAGTTCTTGCCAATGTTGTTTTAGAGGCCCAAGAATTTAAAGAACCTTCTTTCTGAGCATTCTAATATGACAGATAATTCAATGGAAAGATCATGTAGAAGAAGAATACCCTGTGGCAACCTCTCCATTCAAATCCACCCTGAAATCTAAATTTAAGAGGTTCTTAGTCTTCTCCTTGAGGTGTTAACTTCCCATATATATAAGACTCATTTGACATGGAGGGACATTCTGAATGGGCACAATCCCAAGCAGGGTTGTCCTAAGCATATGCGGTGCTGGGGTGCAAAAATCCACCCAGTCCCCCTCCCCCCAGTTGCCCAGTCCCAGGCGTGCAGGAGGGCAGAGTCGGCCGGCCACCTCAGCGTCTCGCTGGCTTGGTCGCTCCCAAACTCACGGCGCAGCCGTCCGCAGCAGAAGAGTCCGCCGTGGCACTCCGACTGACGGACAGGCTCATCCCCAGACACAACTCTCGGCCTGGCGCCCCTGAAAGCCCAGCGCTTGGGTGCCCCGTACCCTAGCGCCTATGGGTAAGACGGCCCTGCTCCCAAGTCCTATACATCCAGCCAAACATATAATAATAAACAGAAAATAATCCTGAGGGTGTCCTACAAATGAGCCCTGCAATTGGCTGCTTGATACCTTCATTTGCACAAAATGGCTATTCTTATTTGGTTTCATCAGAATTTCTCGGTTGACAAACCCCATTGAAATGCATTTCAAATTGTCGACTCTAGCAAACTATAAACATGCAACACTACTTCCTTTATTCCCTACACAATATGTATCTCAGTCTGCCATATCCTTTCTAACACCTGGCACACCAATCCCAAATGCATATCCTCCTAGGGCCTACTAAAAAAGGACCCCTGACCATTAGGTCCAGCCGTGACCGACTCTGGGGTTGCGCGCTCATCTCGCATTATTGGCCAAGGGAGCCGGCGTATAGCTTCCAGGTCATGTGGCCAGCATGACAAAGCCGCTTCTGGCAAACCAGAGCAGCACGTGGAAACACCGTTTACCTTCCCGCTATAGCGGTTCCTATTTATCTACTTGCATTTTGATGTGCTTTCGAACTGCCAGGTTGGCAGGAGCTGGGACCAAGCAACGGGAGCTCACCCCGTCACAGGGATTCGAACCACCGACCTTCTGATCAGCAAGCCCTAGGCTCAGTGGTTTAACTACAGCTCCACCTGGGTCCCTCTAGGCCTAATAGGTAAAGGTAAAGGACCCCTGGACGGTTAAGTCCAGTCAAAGGCGATTATGGGGATCTCACATCCCTAATGGATGCATATTGACCCAAGTCCTCCTGTGCATCACTCCCCTTGAAAGCAAAGCAAAAGGGATTTTCTCCCCCAGAGTTTCATTATTCTTCACATGAAGGGATACTTAAGAAGTTTGTTGTGATAAATAGCTGAACTTTCTCACCATTCCCAGCCAGGGTATAGAATATCATCTTACTTTTTATCATGCCAATATCGTTGGCTCCATCTCCTATGGCCAAGGTGATGGCTTTCTTGTGCTTTTTAACCAGCTCCACAACCTGCGCTTTCTGCAAGGGAGTGACTCTGCAGCAGATCACAGTTTTACAAGCACACGCAACTTCCACGAACTCATTTTCCAGATCAGCCTCAAGTGCATGAGCCTGCGAACAGAAAGGGTTATCCATTAAACAGCTGCAAATCAAGAGCCCAATGAGTGCTGCCACACCATTTGTTGTTGTTGTTGTTGTTGTTGTTGTTGTTGTTGTTGTCCGACATGATCATCATCATTGACCTGCATCTCCCCACATATTTCCATGGTAATATATTGCTTCTGGTCAAAGTCATTGGGGGCCACTTTGTGCAGATACAGAAATGATGGGTTTGTTGCTGGGTCATATTAAGACCTTTAGAGGCCCCGCACACTGAAAAGATTATGGCATCTCTCACATGCATAATTTAAAATACTAAACCCTAAAATTCTAACAAATAAAAATAAAATACAACACATGACAGGGTCTGATTTCCTTACATTATTTTGATCTACATTAGTAGGACGTTGCCAGGTTCACAAAGGGATAAGTTACCGTATTGGCCTGAATATAAGCCTCACTTTGTTTTCAAATTCTGACTGTGGAAAGTTAAAGTGCGGCTTAAATTCGCAACCTTCCAAAAATTGGCTTTTACGATATCACTGCTGAAACAGACATACGGTAAAACGGAACGGGTGTTAGTGCCTGCATAATTTTAAGGGAGCAGCTAATATTTGGGTATTCCCCCCCCCTTTGAATTTAAAGGTGTGGCTTATATTTGGGTGCGGCTTATATTTCGGCCAATACGGTATAAAAAGAACACAGGAAAATCTCTCTCTCTCCCTCTCCCTCTCCCTCTCCCTCCCTCTCTCTCTGTGTGTGTGTGTGTGTTGTGCCCCTGCTCTAAGCACATGCTTTCTCTGTTTATTAGGTATTCCAGCACTGGTTTGATGACACTCCATCCCATATATTTTTTGTTGCTTTGGGTTTTTTACTATATGTTGCTGGGGCTATGTGGGGGAGATATAAAAAGGTAAAGAACCCCTGGACGGTTAAGTCCAGTCAAAGGCGACTATGGGGTTGGGGCGCTCATCTTGCTTTCAGGCCGAGGGAGCTGGCGTTTGTCCACAGACAGCTTTCCGGGTCATGTGGCCAGCAGGACTAAACCGCTTCTGGCGCAACAGAAGACCATGACGGAAACCAGAGCGCACGGAAACGCCATTTACCTTCCTGCTGCAGCGGTGCCTATTTATCTACTTGTACTGGCATGCTTTCAAACTGCTAGGTTGGCAAGAGCTGGGACAGAGCAACGGGAGCTCACCTCGTCATGAGGATTCGTACCGCCGACCTTCTGGGACATGGGTGGCTCTGTGGTCTAAACCACTGAGCCTCTTGGGGGAGTTATAAGCCTCTAGCAGACACACATTCCTTGCAATGTCTCTCCAAGTAAAATCCAAGAAAAACATTTCAGAGCCGAGGACCTTTAGCATAGAACATGCAATAGAACATTCTCAAAGTGAACATTACAATCAATATTCTAAGCATATGAAGTTAGATACTGAGCATATCCATGGAAAATATAACAAAACACACGCACACAGCAAAGACTTCTCCACTCCAGTCCACACACACCCTGCTTGTCACTGATAGGGCAAGTTCAAACATCAGATTGGTGGCCGGCTAGGGAGGCGAAGTCACCATGGCAAAGTCATTTCGCCCCCTGGGTTTGCTGCACTGTTGCACTGTGCCACAACTGCCACTCACCTCCTGACCAAGTAAGTGGCCATTAGAAGCACACACAGAGAGGGGAGAAAAATGACAACTCTGTTTGGTTTATAAAATAGCCAACCTACACGTTTCAAGCCAATGTTCTTCTTCAGGTAGCAAAATATTGGTAACAATTGGCCAAGGCATACCTGGTGTGTATTGTACACACTTTTCACTTTAATTTATAATTTTTTTGGAGATATTTTTTCTTTGATTTTTTCCAAGTATAAAGTTATAACAATACCAAATACATATCCATATTTAGAGAGTTCTCTGAATCTCCAGACTTCCCACCCTCTCCTCCATGGGTCCTTATTGTCAACCTTTTCAATCACATATTATTTCATAATCCGTATGTTGTATCCCTCCATATTGTCCATAGTGTTTGTTACATTACAGGTGTTATTAAAATCCTACTAATGTTTTCATCTGCTTATACAGTGGTGCACTTTCATTTTTAAAAGGAGTGCACAGGCAGGCTTGGGGCAGATTCAGATTGTGGAAATTGCATGAGAGAATGAGCAAATAACACCCCTCCCCATCCTTTTTAAATTTAAAAACAAAACAGGATTTTGAGATACGGATTTCCTTCATCAGGTGTGGTTTGGCCTTCAGTTTGCCTACCACAAACACATACCAGACTTCTAAGCCAGAGGTAGCCAATGTAACGGCCTCCGGATTTTGGCCATGATGGCTGCGGCTGCTGGGAGATGGAGTCTAACAACATCTGGGATGCAGGAATGTAAGTTATATTTGGGGCTCCCACCTCCCATGTCTTTGTAATAACTCCTCCTTTTTGGTGCTTCTCGTTGGGTTGAGACCTTCTCATATTCTGTTATTCAAAAGTGCTTAAAGAGATGCTTCTTTTATAATTTCTTTTAAGTGTAAAAGGGAGGGCAAAAAGATCAAAGTGCTTGTAGCAAGCCCCCTCCCCCCCTCCCCGTATGTGCCTATACAACAAGTTACATTCAAAGTTCAACTGCAGCTTTTAATGGTCTTTGCAATTCAGAAGAGCATTTCAGATATTTGTTCCAAGATCTGGAAGCTTACCAGCGTACAAGAACAGCTATAAAAGTAAGCTTTTCTTGTGTTATGACAAGAACCAGGTTTCTTAATCAAAGCCAAGTGTTTTGGTATCCCTGTAAAAGCTGATATTTAGAGAAACCACTTGAGGCATCTTAATGACATTAATTTGGTACAGTAATGACTTTCAGGTCAGCCTGTGCTCTCAAATAGCAGACATCAGGAATATATTCATCCTTACGCCCTTTGCCTCTCCCTATTGCTTTTTTTAAAATGTAATTTGCAATGACTTGTGATATTCTCTTCATAGAAGTACTTAAACAATACCAGTGGGTCAATTTCTAATCAAGACCATTAAAAAAAAGGGGGGGAAGCTGCACCGAGTTACTAATTTGATTTCCATCACAAAGCCATCCAAAAGTTAAGATGTCATATCTAATTGGTCCTTACAACTCAGTCAGCCCTTGTGTTTAACTTTCTTGTGAAATAATTTTGGAGTTTGGAGAGGAATCTGTCATGGTTAGAACACCAAAAGCACATGATTATTAGCAGCGGGAAAGAAAGTGGAAAAGTCCAGAAACGATTCACTTACAAGGCTATGTCCATTTATTACTAAGGCATAATCAGAAGCGACAGTTCCTTCCAAGTTTTGTGTTGATTCTTGGAGCTTTTCATCATAAGCACGTCCATCAGAAATGTCCTTGCTCAGCCCCAAAATAAGATCTTGTGCTTTCCTTAAGAAAAAGAAAAAACATCAAACAACAAACAGATATTCAGTTGTATGGGAGAACCTTGAAGACAGCCAGAGATTTGCTTGATATTTTTGTCACACCAGTCTCCATTGTGGAAGAGACAAGCCTTTGCTCAGTTTAAAAATGGCTTGCCTTTTTAGCACTAGGAACTGTGGTGAGAGAAAGAGCTAGCAAACATCTAGATAGACCACTTTCTCCCAAACTCACTTTTTTAAAAAATAAATCTAGTCAAGGTCAAAGTCCTCAAAGCGAAAACAGTAGAGGAATACATGCAAGTAAGCACTCTAATGACACGAACAGATCTACTGAAGGGGGTGGGTTTTGTGTCAAATGGCAGGTGGAGGTCCTGCCTGCCAATGGATCTACAGTACTCGTGATCAACATCCCACAATATTTACACTCATTAGATTCTTATATTACTTATATCCTCCATGAGCACATTCACTGTTTGTTCCAATGTCTCTAACACAGGGCTTGAAATGAACTAATTCAGATTAACTACTTTAAATCAATTATATCTCAGTTACACCTGAAAGCAGTTTCCATAATTTCCAGGTGCACTGAACATGAATAAAGTTTATTTTACGTTGGAACTTTGGGGATTTTGATTCAAATTTAATTTTAATTCAATTGTGCACGCATACACACGGATTTCATCGTATTTAACTCTGTGTTTGATTTTGGTCGCTGCATTTTACCATTTTTACTTGTCTGAAAAATGGTCGCCTTATGTCAGGGGACCTCCAGGGGTCAGCAGAGAGCCCGGAAGGGTGGCACCAGGGCTCTCTCCGCTGGAGGAACCTCAGGATGCTGACGGTTCGCAGCATCACTAGGAAGGTGGTGCAGAGCCAGGGAAGGAGGCAGAGGAGCTTGGGGGTGCTGGGGGTGCAAGGAGCCAACAGGGAAGGTCCGGAGGGTCGGACCAGAGTGCTGCGGAAGGGGAGGTGCCAGTCACCAAAGCACCTGCCCAACAGTTGTCCAGCTCCGGAGGGGAGGGGGTCACAACCCCCACCCCCTCAACAACGTAGGGAGGAAAAGCGTAGAGGGGAGAGGAGGAGATTTGGGGCGCCAAGGGTGCCCCACAAGCGGCACTTCCGGATTCTGACTCGGACTGAACGGTCATGGACATTAATGCTCTGTTCTGTACATATGTATATAATAAAACTCTGTAAAAACCAGATACGGAGTTTGGAGCGCGTTACTCATGAGAAAGCAACCCAGCCTCATTACACCTTACACTGTGGTTCTCTCTGTGTATGTGTTGAGTGTCCCCCCCCCCCCCGCCGCCGCCGCCTTCTTAAGTTTATTTTATATGTACTTAGCAAACCAGCTTGTAAAATTCGAAAGGTGGAGGGAAGGGGACAAAATGCCACGGATCACGTGAATGAATCGTGAACTAAACTGTCAATTGAACTGGGGGTGAATTGGAGCTGACTCCTTTTGAAAATGAAACTGCTTTTCTTACACTGTTGCGGATAATTATGAGAAATTGAGTTTGAGTTCCTCTGGAACCAGAAACCCATTTCCGGCAAAACTGGAAGTGGAACACCAATTAGGAACACAAGCACCCTGCCCAGATGTCCTACTCCACTGCATTTTTTTCTCAAGGCATACACAAAGAAAAACATGGTATGATAAAAAAAATGTTGGCCACAGCCTCAACATTTGCAACTATAGCCAACTTCATCAAATATCATAGATTTAGTTTGAAAAATCCACCATTAAACTATTGAAACTCAATATCTTGAGTATATCAAAGTAAAAGCGAAGCTAAACTCTTTTTTGCTTGCAGCCCCAACCAAAGCCCAAGTCTGTTTTCCGGAAACCAGCAAGTCAGCAATTGCTGGCACAAGGAGAGGGTAGTTTCAGATATTACTGCATGTGGATTCACACTTCCAGTTTCCACCAATGTTGTTCTTTCCAAACAAGGAATTTGTGCATTTTGCACACGGAGAAATGTGTAGGCTCTCTAAATGTCTGAAGCCTGCATATCTCCCCATAAAGGATGCATGTAATGATACATTCAATGATCAAGCAATGGTTCTTCAACATCAACGTCATTGGACTGGTCATGTTGTGCGGATGCCTGATTATCATCTTCCAAAGCAACTGCTCTATTCTGAACTTAAAAATGGAAAGCATAATGCTGGTGGTCAACAAAAGACGTTTAAAGACTTTCTCAAGGTAAATATAAGAAAATGTAGTATAAACACTGACAACTGGGAAACACTGGCCTGCGAGTGCTCCAATTGGAGAACAGCCTTTACCAAAGGTCATGGGCTTTGAAGATGCTTGAAATTAGGACGAAAGGGAGAAATGTCTAAGAGGAAGGCACGCTTGGAAAACCCCTCACCAGGATCAACTCTTGCCCGGAAACCTATGTCCCCACTGTGGAAGAACATGTGCATCCAGAACTGGCTTCCACAGTCAGGAAGAAGACAATCTTACTCTGCTACAAGTGATCGCCAAAGAAGACGACGACATGCATTTTCCCTTTTCAGCTGAAGGTATTGTAACACCTGACACCACCTCGAACATTTAGGATTTTCTAGTGAGGAACGAGAGAACGAAGAAACAAATAAGATATTTTGAGTACAACCCAATAATTGCTTTATAATAGGTTTACCTTAGTTCTTCACATACTTCTGCTTTTGTGTGACCCTCTACTATGAAAATCTCATCCATGGCATCAGTAAGCATGTTGCAGGAATAACCAATGTTCATGGCCGTTTCTAAAAAAAGCAAGAGAGATGGGCAAGATCTCATGAAGGAAGAAGCAAGAAGAACTTGGTATTGGACAACATACGAACCTGTGCATGTGTTTATCTTGATGGGTGTTATTTCATATACAAAATTTCAGTCAATGACCAGTAGAGAAGATAAGAAGAAAACAAAGTACATCACAACAAAACACGTTAAGTATACTACTAAATGTGGAGTTAAAAACAATGTAAGATATTTTTTTTAAATGAGAAATATAAAATAATTATATTAAAATGGTTAAAATCAAGGTAAGGTGTTGATAATTCTAAAATTAAAACAAGAGCCTGCGCCAACAAGCTATTGCTGCCACACAAAAACTACCTAGTTACCTTGGTAGTGATCTCTGGAAACTGGTATGCCAAAAGATAATCAATATAAAACACTTCAGATCTTCCTGATATAGTTTGTAAAATTGGATTAATAAAATGGCGGCGGATATCACAGTAGGAGGAACAATACAACAGGACTTCACTGTCTGACTGACTGGAGGAAATTCTTATTCACCCCCAGGCAACGCAAAGAGTGCTGATCTGCAGCCTAATAATTTACACGGGATGAACAGAACCATCTTTCTGTTTTTATGACTGTGAAACGGAGCAAGGAAAAAATTCCACCAGTTATATGTGTCAATCTCCCCCCTCTTGTGAACTAATGGAAAGTGTAAATTCCAAGGGATGTGTAAACCAAAAGGCTGCCAAATGGGACCATTTATGCGGCGGGACTCTGTATGCCAGCCCATAAATAATACAATGGAACATAGGAGAGGGTTGCAAAGTGAAATTCCAACCGCCAGCCTCTCTCCCTTTCCGCTGTGATGATTAACAGAATGAGACAAGGGAAGGAAGAGGAGCAAGTGTTAAGACAGGTTTAAAAATGACAAAAATATTTGGCTATCTCAAACCAATCTTAGTAGTCCCTAATAAATCATGCCCGTGAGTGCCATAATAAATGGTTGAAGGACTGGTTCACATATTATTTTGGGTTCAAATATCTCAAATTCTTTTGCCAGAGTGGGCTATGGATGCCCAGATTTACCAAAGATCCTTCCATGTTGTTGTTTGAGCACAGTACTCACAGAAGGTGGTAGCCAACTAAGGTTTACTCAAAGTTGACCCAGTGAAATGAATGTCCATGACGTAACATCAGTCCATTCATTTTGGTGGGTCTACCGCTGAGTAGAACTAACTAGTTTAAGTTTGCAGTCTAGATGCACTTAAAAGAGAAATGGAGGAGAAATGACAAGAACAGGATGATTTTTGCAGCTGCTGTTGAAGTTGCAAAACAATGAAGCACAGGATGGAGCAATGGAGAACTTTTGAAACAACAATGGGATATTAGCTCCGCCCAAGGAATGATGGAGAGCAGCTACAACCGGGAAGAGATAGACATAATATTTTGCAAGGACAGGAAGAAACATCATGGACAGAATAATTGCCACACACAGCAAGAACAAAGATATAGTCTGAATACTTCACCTGTAGTTTTATCAATCATTTAATGTGTCAATACAAATGGAAGGCGTTAATATTTCAGTTCATAGAATCATAGAGTTGGAAGAGACCACAAGGGCCATCCAGTCCAACCCCCTGCCAAGCAGGAAGTTGTTGTAAAAGGGATTGTTACCGGTATTTTGACTGGAGTGTACTGGTAATTGAAATTAGTAAGATTTTGGAAAGCAGAAATAAAGTAAATCATCAAACCATCAATTCTAGCATGTGGGAGGCCACCTAAATTCTATCATTTGGCATTTGAATGATTTGTATTAGTAATTGCATTATAATTTGGCATTGTTATAATGAGGCTATTATTGGAGTATTGTAATTGAAAACTCATAAAAAGTATTAGTTACGTACCCTTGAGTTACGTACTGTTCTGGATACGTAACTTTCAGGTTGTGAACGCGGCAAACCGTGCGCGCATGTGCAGAAGCGCTCTATGCATCATGTGCATGCAAAGAAGTGCTCTATTGCGCTGTGCGCATGCACAGAAGCAGCACCTCCAGTTACAGACTTTTCAGGTTGAGTACAGACCCCCTGGAACGAATTAAGATACACTTAACCCTGTGATTCCCAATGTGGGGGCACACGCCCCACAGGGGGGCAATTTTATTTTGGGGGGGGCAATTCAAGAATGAGCTATTCACAGTTAATGGCCTTTTAGGCTTCATCCACGTGAATAGGAGTTCACTTTTTGAATAATAAGAATTATATGTCACAGGGTGGGGTAGGGCATCAGGATTTTAGAGATGCTTAGGTGGGGCATGGCCAAAAAAAGGTTGGGACTCTAACCATTGCACCACATTGGAAAATAACCATGTTCACTGGATTGAAGCCCTTCTGATATCCTTCCATAGAGAATCAGTTGATACATAAAACTGAAAACCTACCTTGTTTGTCTCCTGTTAGTACCCAGATCTTAATGTTTGCTAGCGATAAGCGTTCAATGGTTTCTGAAACTCCTTCTTGCAATTTATCTTCTATAGCTGTGGCTCCCAATAGCTTCGTGAGGAAGCAGAATAGATCAGTTGAAAAATGTTAACAGACAAGCATGAGCTCTGGGCGACATGTCTTTCATTCCTGATATAATTTCAAACTTCTCAGCATAATGTAAACTCCCATAACAACACCTTGAGTCTTACAGGGACATTTTACCCAAGTCCCTTGTCTCTATATGCGGTGGGGGAAATGATCAGAGGAGGTGACACCTATGGCACTCACTCAAAAATCCAAATATGTCGATGGGCCTAAGAAGGTTGGCACCTCCTGGTTTAGATAATTCTGAGCTAGATGGAGCAAAGGTTCGACTCAGTACAAGAAAGCTTCCTATACACCAGGAACGTCCAACTCACAAGAGCAGGCATCCCCAAACTGCGCCCCTCCAGATGTTTTGGCCTCCCATGATCCCTAGCTAACAGGACCAGTGGTCAGGGATGATGGGGATTGTAGTCCAAAACATCTGGAGGGCCAAAGTTTGGGGATGCCTGCACAAGAGACTGCGATCTATTCACAGAATAAAAAACTGGCAGTGGTTTAGGTCACAGTTTCACAACGGAAACTCAGTCTTCCGTTCTAGCGATCATGCACGAATGGAGGGCAGGGCGAGGGGCCGGGGCCGGATCCCTTGATCAACTGGTTGGACAAAAGAGCCCTTGATCAACTGGTTGGACAATCCCTGCTATATGGTTGCTGCTGCTTTCTAAGATTCTTTGGTAAACTACCAAAATAATACCCCTTCTCTATTCATTTAAGATGATTAGGGATGGGGGTTGAAGAAAGGGAAATGTTGCCCACTCAGTGCTTTTAGTCCTCAATGGAGGACAGGGTGTGCAGCCTGGGAGTCATTTTGGAGTTCATGGAGGCACAGGTCAATTCTGTGTCCAGGGCACTGTTTATCAGCTCCATCTGGTACGCAGCCTGAGACCCTACCTTCTCGCAGACTATCTCGCCAGAGTGGTGCATGCTCTAGTTATCTCCCGCTTGGACTACTGCAACGCACTCTGCGTGGGGCTACCTTTGAAGGTGACCCGGAAACTACAACTAATCCAGAATGCGGCAGCTAGACTGGTGACTGGAAGCGGCCGACGAGACCATATAACCCTGGTCCTTAAAGATCTACATTGGCTCCTAGTACGTTTCCGAGCACATTTCAAAGTGTTGGTGCTGACCTTTAAAGCCCTCAACTGCCTCGGCCCAGTATACCTGAAGGAGTGTCTCCACCCCCATCGTTCAGCCCAGACACTGAGGTCCAGCTCCAAGGGCCTTCTGACGGTTCCCTCAGTGTGAGGTTACAGGGAACCAGGCAGAGGGCCTTTTTGGTAGTGGTGTCCACCCTGTGGAATGCCCTCCCACCAGATGTCAAGGAAATAAACAACTATCTGACTTTTAGAAGACATCTGAAGGCAGCCCTGTTTCAGGAAGTTTTAATGTTTGATGTTGTATTGTGCTTTTAATTCTGTTGGGAGCCGGCCAGAGTGGCTGGGGAAACCCAGCCAGATGGGCAGGGTATAAATAATGATATCATATCATATCATATCATATCATTATTATATATTTATTTATTTATTTATTTATTTATTTATTATTGAATCAGAAAACCGTAGAGTTGGAAGGGCCCCTGAGGGTCAACTGATGAATCTTTTCAAGGACTTTTAAAAAGATATTTCGCAAACTGATGTAGAAATATGGAGGGTTGAACTTTAAGGTTGTAAAAACAAAATAACCCAAAATGGACAGATTTTCCCATCCCTAGCAGAAAGTGCCAGACTGCTCGTCTTGGGTTTTAAAACCCTATACAGTGGTACCTCGGGTTAAGAACTTAATTCATTTTGGAGGTCCGTTCTTAACCTGAAACTGTTCTTAACCTGAGGTACCACTTTAGCTAATGGGGCCTCCCGCTGCCGCCGCGCGATTTCTGTTCTCATCCCTCGGCCTGAAAAGCAAGATGAGCGCCACAACCCAATAGTCACCTTTGACTGGACTTAACCATCCAGGGGTCATTTACCTTTTTTTTTTACCCATACCTTCTTACTTTCTTAACCCAACTTGGAAATAACCTGTGATGCCCTATGTAAATCTGGTGTCCTTTTTATTTGTTAAATATTTTCCAGTCCAAGGTTTGCCTAATAGGCATAGCTGCCAAATTATCCCTTTTTAAAAGGGATTTTCCCTTATGCTGAATAGGCTTCCTCGCAAGAAAAGGGAAAACTTGGCAGCTATGCTAATAGGTCATGCCCATTGAGGACTTTAAAGTGATAGTTCAGTGTTTTGGATATTTATTGTTGTTTGATTTTTAAAAAAATGTATTTTAGTTGTTTCATTTATCTAAAAGAAATGTCACCTCGATCGATCAATTTTTCTAATGGAAAGGCATCAGGCGAATAGAATAGTTAACTCAAGTAAATACACAAAATATTTTCCCCTCCAAGCTGATTTGCATACCTTCAGGTCTCTCTCAATGCTTTCATATGCCGAAGTGAGCAGTTCATCCCTATTATCTTGCAAACTGCTGGCCTTCTGATAAACTTCAAGCCACTCCTGAAATTGCTCTTCTTCCACATTTTTGTAAGCCAGAACTAAAGTCCGAAGGCCTTCTCCAGCAAACTCCTATTATTTGTCCAGAACAAAAATACAAACATGTTGTAAGATGTGTGCTAATAAAAACAGCCTTTTATTCCACACTCTGCCATACCCTCCTTTTAAGTTATGAAGTCACAAAAGATGCTAAATTTCAATGCAATACCCTGGTTTAAGTTATTTTGACGTGAAACTGCAAAGACCCGCCCCCTTCCTCCACCTCTCCTCCCTCTCTTTGCCCCCTAAATCTGGTATCAGCAAAGCCTTGGGAGCAGATTTGGGGAGGGTCCACAGTGCATGCAGGGCAATGAGAGAGGGTAAAGTCTCCATTGTGCAAGCATAAACCCTTGTGTTAACAGAATGGTGGTATTGAATACCACTTATCATTATCATTATTACTATTACTATTTCCTAAACGTAAGAAGAAACTTACTCTGAGCTTGACAAATAGTATGCGAAGACTACACGAAGCAAAACACACGCACACACAAAGCAAAGTCATGCAAACAAATGTCAAAAATCTGAACATCTGGTGCACTAAATGCTCAGAGATGCATGCCAGCTAATTTAGACCTCCTTCTATTGTATTTCCATTATAAAATTATGAATTCCCATAAACACCCATTCCTTATTTCTCGAACGCTGAGGTTTATTGTTCTGACAACAGTAATTTCACTTGGAGCCATCTTATAAACTGCAAATAGCAAGTCATTTTGTTTTATTATCCAAAATATATTTTGGCTAATTTAGATATAAACAGTATGAATTTCTTTCAAAACCCAGCAAATTTGGCTTTTGCTATGAAAATTGCAAACACATTGGATTTTGACCTTGCCGAGCTGAAAATGTGAATGGTTCATAACACTCTATTAACATTTTTAGCATTTCTTCTTGTAGTATTCAAAATTAATAATTATAAGAAAAGAGGAATCTGAACAAGGTAAAATATAAAAGCCACAGAATCAATGTAGCTGACTATGAAAACATGAGATGTCTGGAAGAGTTGTTATGTTTTCACATAAATCTATTCCATAAACTTTGCTGGGTCAGTGTAACAAAATTCAAGGTCTCTACATTTTAAATGCAAGATTCCAAATGTTTGTGATTTTAACCTTCATTTAAAAAAATCCTGGAGAAGATTAAAATAAAGCCAAAAGAGCTCCATTACAAAGGAAAAAATGGTTCTGTTTGTAACCAATATTACTAAATCCACATATTGTATACTAAATGTCAAATGCTTATTTTGGTTATAGAATTGTAGAATGGTTCATGTTAAATGTAGACACTTTTTTTAAAAAAAAGAATCATTTTTCCTTTAAGAGAATACTGAAAAGCAATAATTACAAATGAAAAATTCCTACTCCAGAAAATATTCAAAACTGTGCTTATGGCTTACTCTACTTTACCTGAGAATGCAGCGAAACTAAGTCTGGTCTATGCCACTTTGAGCTGAAGGCAAATAATTGTATGATTTAATGTTCTCCCACAAAGGAATCATGCATCTAGGAAGGATTTCTGGGAGAAGAATTCTAGGCTAGCCTTCTCCATACTATGCTAGGTTTTACAGGCAGGGTAGGACTGAAGGGGACATCATTCAATCAAGTGCCTTCTCACCTTGTTCAGAAGTAATACAACTCAAAAATATTTTACCATCAGTTTGGGTGAAGCATGCCAAAGTCTCTTTCATTTATACTTAATAAATCCCTTGCATTGGCTTTTAAACAATATGGACCTACCGCAAGATGGTCTGACATTAAAGACATGAGAGCTTTGCTAGATGGATGAAGCCTTTCATATAAAATAGTATCTGCTCCCTTTGAGTAAAGCTTTATCTGTCCATCAGGGTTTTGAACTGGAAAATGAAGAGAGGACAACAAAAATAACTTTATTATTACCGCGGTGTGCAGAATATTGCATTGATCAGTTCATAAAGACGACTTAAAAACTCACCATCTTCTATTCTTAATTTTCCTTCTAAGAACAGTAATCAATTCCCACAAGGGGTTACTGTAAGGCAGGGGTGGGTACGCTACTATCTAAAGGAACAAACCCCCCCCCCAAAAAGAAAGTTCAGTTCAGAAACTAAAATTACCTAACTGCACCATTGTAGTTTGATATGGTGCAATGTTGTGCAATGTTGTAGTTTTACGCGGTGCTAATTTACTGCTGTTAACGGAACTTTCTTGACGTCGGGCGAAGAGAAGACACGAAGAAAGGGGGGGGGGTATATTTTGAGCCAGGCCAGTGTACAAGGATGCTTCCCCCTTGTCAGGATAAACAAAGCAGCGGTTGGTTTATACAGAAGAGTCAGAGCCTGGCTCAGTACGGCAGTTTTCACTCTATAGGCTATTTTTACACTTTGTTCTTTAAACACCATCAGCCATCAATTTGAAAGGAAGATTTCTCAGCCATGACAGTTCCCTTGTCCTTATCCAAACTTGCCCTTATCCAAACTTTCTCTCTTTTTTTTTTAATGGAAACAACGACAACAACTGTGAGAGGTTTTATTGTGTATTTATTATCCATAAGAGATGCCTGTCACTTCTTTGCTATCACAATTTGGCTAGCCGATAAAAGCTTCCAGCATATTGCTAAAGAAAGTAAAATGTCTTATACTGTATTATTATTTAACTCATGTGAATGATGTTTGCCATGCTGATGTTCAAAGGGTTCCATGATCCCAATGGTGGGATAAGAAACATCTGATGTGTCGCCTTTTTGTAGCCAAAAAGTCGTTGGGTTTTATTCAGTGTAATGCTAAATTAAAGTCATTTAATTGTATACAAACTATTTGCACCAGCCAAACATTGTTGCGCAAGAGAATCCATAAGCAGGTTTCTGGTAACTTTGTGATGCCTAATGTGCAACAATCTGTTGTGCAGTTAAAGGGAAAGCAGTAAAAATCGAGGGCACCTCAAGAGCGTCTTTGGGTCCAACTATGGCTTATATTATTAAAAGGGATCAAAATATTTAAAATGGAGGTCCATGGCAATTGGCTAGGCCTTCTCCAGAAACAGCAACTACATGGTTTAATTCCTGAGGCTTTATTTTGTATTTTATAAGGTAAAAAAAAGGCAAAGGACCCCAGGACAGTTATGTCCAGTCAAAAGTGACTATGGGGTTGTGGCGCTCATCTCGCTTTTCAGGCTGAGGGAGCTAGTGTTTGTCCACAAATGGCTTCCAGGTGATGTGCCCAGCACATACCTGCCAAGTCTCCTGCAGAAAAATACGGGATCAGCAGCAGCAGCGGCACCGGAAGTTGCACTGGAAGTCGTCCGGCGGCCACCTCCAAAATGGCTGTCGCCATGTGGCCACCCCTAAGATGGCCACCGGGCATGTGTAGAAGCTATTTCCGGTGCCAGTGGGGGCCATTTTCTGGTGCCCATAGATGGGCAAACCGGCACCAGAAAAATGGCTGCCGGCAGGAGCAGATTTAAGGGAGATTTACGGGAGAGGAGCTCAAACAGGAGACCGCCAGGAAATGGTAAGGAAAAATGGGGGTTTCCCCGGGAATACGGGGTACTTGGCAGCTATGGCCCAGCAGGACTAAACCGCTTCTGGCACAACGGAACACTGTGACAGAAACCAGAGCGCACGAAAACACCATTTACCTTCCCGTCGCAGTGGTACCTATTTATCTACTTGCATTGGCATGCTTTCAAACTGCTAGGTTGGCAGGAGCTGGGACAAAGCAACAGGAGCTCGCCCCGTTGTGGGGATTCAAACCATAGACCTTCTGATCGGCAAGCCTAAGAGTTTAGACCACAGTTTAGACCACAGCGCCACCCATGGCATAGCTGCCAAGTCTCCCGTTTTCCCCGGGAAAACCCCTTTTTTCTTACCTTTTCCCGGTGGTCCCCCGTATCACTTCGTCTCCCGTTTTTCTCCATTATTTTCTCCTGCCGGCGGCCATTTTTTTCTTTCCGATTTGCCCTTCTATGGGCACCAAAAATGGCCACCGCCAGCTTCAAAAGTCGCATCTACGGATGTCCGGAAGTGCATAGACGTGACTTCCGGTGTTGGCGACGGCCATTTTGGTGCCCATAGATGGGCGAAGCGACACAGGAAGTTGCGTCGGCACACTTCCTGACATGCGTACAAGCGACTTTTGAAGCTGGCGGCGGCCATTTTGGGTGCCCATAGAAGGGCAAAGCAACACCGGAAGTTACATCGACGCAACTTCCAGTGTAAAATGGCTGCCGGTCCCGGATTCCGCAGTCCGGAACTTGGAAGGTAAGACCCATGGCCCTATTTCATATTCAAATGCTGACTACTATGAGAACACTTGTTGGAGAGTGATCTATAATAACAACAACACGGCCCTGTCTTGTTCCTGCCTCTGCTGCCACCAAGTAATGCTACTCCAATCATGGCAGCCCCGCTCCTTTGTCTCTCGAGACAGACGGATACCAACAGTTCCCAACCAAGTCAAGCCCTTCCCAACCTCTTTCATACAAACTAGGATCACACAGCTCTCATGAGCGGGGGAATCAATCCCGGGGAAGCCAATGCTCTGTTTTTGCCAAGATGCTTTCGAAATACAAATATAAAACAAGGGGGAAGGGGGATTTGCATTCGGTACCTATCACAGACATCCTTTTCCTGGTGTTATTGAAATCCAAAATTGCCAGCAGCTGGTAAGTGACAACTTTGCCCATTTCTTCCACTGTGATGGTCTTAGGCGTTCGAGACTTGAAGATGAAGCCAAAGTTCCTGGCAGCCGTCACCAGAGCGCCTTCGTCTGGCGATTGTGCTTGGTAAATCAATTCATCTAAAAGAAATAGAAAGAAAACCCAGACACTGTTAAAGAACACAAAAGACGTGTGTGTTTTTTAAAAAAATAAATTTTAAAAATTATTTATATACTGCTATATCGTTAAATATCAACATGGCATCTTCTCTATTGCTGTTTTGCTGTTTCGCTGACATTCCTTTCAAACTGCCTTGTAAAAAATGTATCCCAGTTGGTATCTATCTTGTAACAGAATTGATTTTAGGCATGTGCTGATGTTTTAAACTGTTTTTTATATATGCAATTATGTAACTGTTTTGACATATGCAACTGTTATTAAGATATGTTTAACATAGGACAGCCAGTATGGTATAGTGGTTAGAGTGTTGGACTATGACCTGGGAGACCAGACAGCCATGAAACTCACTGGGCCAGCCACCATCTCTCGGCATAGCTGCCAAGTTCTCCCTTTTTTTAAGGGAAATTCCCTTATGCTGAGTAGGCTTCCTCGCGAGAAAAGGGAAAACTTGGCAGCTATGTCTCTCGGCCTAACCTACTTTACAGAGTTGTAATAAATGATAAAATATCCTAAATTGCTTGAGGATGCCTCATGGGAAGCTATTAATTAACGAAACAACTAAATAGCAACAGTATGCTATTCAACACAATTCAAAGTGTTGGTGCTGACCTTTAAAGCCCTAAACGGCCTCAGCTCAGTATACCTGAAGTAGCGTCTCCACCCCCCATCGTTCTGCCTGGACACTGAGGTCCAGCGCCGAGGGCCTTCTGGCGGTTCCCTCGCTGCGAGAAGCCAAGTTACAGGGAACCAGGCAGAGGGCCTTCTTGGTAGTGGCACCTGCCCTGTGGAACGCCCTCCCAACAGATGTAAAAGAGAAAAACATCTATCAGACTTTTAGAAGACATCGGAAGGCTTTTAATGTTTAACAGGCCGTTGTATTTTAATTTTTTGTTGGAAGCCGCCCAGAGTGGATGGGGAAACCCAGCCAGATGGGTTGGGTATAAATAAATTGTTGTTGTTGTTGTTGTTGTTGTTGTTGTTGTTGTTGTTGTTGTTGTGTCAGGAGTTGCAGGACCATGGAAAGCTCCCAGTGAGCCACATGCTCCAACAAAAGTCAAATGCAAGCTGGGCCTTTCAAAGCCTCTGCCCCTAGACCACCTGTCCCAGGCTCTGCCCCCTTCTGGATAACTTAAGCTTAAAGGGTCAAACCTCTGGCCTGAAGAGAGACGTTCCTTATACTTCCCATGATCTCTGGCCTGGTGAGCTCCATGCACTGCTGGACCAGTGAAGTACAGTGGAAGGTGTTTGGTTCCTCAGGCTTCGAAGAAGCTACCTGTGAGCATCCTGAATTTACAGGCCCTGTGCTATGTCTCCTTAGCTAGTGACTCTGGGGCTTCTTAGGAGAACGCTGCTTCCCTCACAGAGCTACAATTCCCAGAGTGTTTAACAGTCAATCCTTCTTCCCACCGAACCCTGGGAATTGTAGCTCTGTGTAATGCTCTCAGGCAGGCAAGCAAGCTCTGATAAGAATTAACGAGTTTCTGGCAGTTTTATGGACATTTTTTTACAACTAACATACAGAGAGTGGCTCCAAGCCTTCTGCCCTTAGCTACGAGTTGGTCACTCTGAGTCTCTGCCCCGTCACAGCACGAAGAGCGCCAAAGTCCAGTCTTTCCTCTCTTGCACTTCCTTTGCGTTTTAACCCTTTCAGCTCTTCTGGTTTAGGGAGAAGGTGGGTGGAATCCCCCCCCACGTCAAAAGAAGAGCCCTCTAAATGCTGTTTCTCTCCTGGTTGCATAGCAACCCCCTCAATGCCATCTATCTCCTCTCCTCTCCCTGCCTGCCTGCTCACTGTCTGAGTCTGAGTCTACTGCTCTGTCTGAATCTGAGAACTCTTGGTGAAGGGGGGCAAAGTTAATCCACTCCTGCCCTGTCTGTGGCTGCATTCCCTTGTCTCCAGAGTCAGACTCTGGCTCCCTCTGTACTGGCATTCCTTCATCTCCAGAGTCAGACTCTTCCCAGGCATTCAATTCAACCATGTCCATGACACTTTGCGAGGGGAATAGGGGGGTTTCCTAACAACTCTCTGCACCCTTCACCAGCAAGGAGGTGAGAGAAGGCTGTGCCATGGTTTAAAATACCCCCGGCTGCAGATTGACCGGGCAGAGTTGACACGGCCAGGGTAGGCACGGCGGGGGCATCAATTCCCCTCCCCTGAGCTGGGTCACCATCCGGGCCCAGATGCCCAGCCACAAAGCCGTCCACCACAGAAGGTGAGTGGTCCTCTCTGCACCCTTCACAAATGATAGTTGCCAGGTTCCAAGGACATCCTTTTGCAGACCTTTTCCCCCCATGTACAGTGGTACCTCAGGTTACAAATGCCTTGGGTTACAAACACTTCAGGTTACAGACTCCGCTAACCAGGTTAAGAACTTTACCTCAGGATGAGAACAGAAATCATGCGGTGGCAGCGCGGCACCAGCAGCGGGAGGCCCCATTAGCTAAAGTGGGACCTCAGGTTAAGAACAGTTTCAGGTTAAGAACGGACCTCTGAAATGAATTAAGTTCGTAACCAGAGGTACCACTGTATTGTTCTATTTATCTGTTTATATCTAACAGATTTCATTTTGCCAGTGGTGGTATTTATTGGTTAAGGGAAAATGCATTCAAGAAATGAAACATTTTCCCCCCAAACCTCCAAACTATTTAATAGATAAAAAATGGACTTAAGAACCTACTACTGGCAGAGTTACCTGGGGTGAGGGACTGGTTATTAAAGCACTCTGGGAATTGTAGCCCTGCAAGGGGAATAGGGGGGGGTCTCCTCACAACTTTCAGCACCCTTCACAAATGACAGTTCCCAGGATTCTTTGAGGGAAGCTGTGACTGTTTGAAGTGCCACCTTAGAGTCCCTCCAGGAGAAAAGGCAGGATATACATTAAAATAATAATAGTGTTGATGGAGATGGGGCTTCAGTCGGCTAAAGTCCACCTTTATGGTCACATAAAGTTGGACCAAACTGCGGGAAGCAGTGGAAGACAGGAGTGCCTGGCGTGCTCTGGTCCATGGGGTCACAAAGGGTCGGACGCGACGAAACGACTAAACAACAACAAATGGTGACATTTCCACATGTTACAATCACTTCAAGGGCATGTCACTATGAGAGAACTGCAGTTGCTTCCAGCCAGAGGCTTTGAGGGAAATGACTGGAAATGACCAGAGGACCTGTTCATTAAGCATTCGTCCTGATCTGTTTGCACAAAGGTTGGAGGAAGAAATGACTGTTAATGTTGTACAATAGTGTTCTAAACGCATGGTGCATATGTGACCAAAGTCGTGGTCTTTTAATTTAAATTTAGCTGCTTAAGAGTACAAAGCACAAAAAGAGTATCTGGCTGATATTCAATGTGCGGGAACTAGGACAGTTCCAAACCCCACATGTGGGCGTCTTGCAATGTGGCAATAAACCAGGCATGTGTTGCTGCAAGAGGCAGAGCAAGATTTTTGAAACCACGCACTCTGGTTCTACTGAAGTGATTCAGTAAATAAGCGTAAAAAGATATCCTTTTACGGCTGAGAAACTGCATCTGTTGAAAGGTCAGGAGATTTCGTATGAGATCTCGCCAATAAACAGATAAAAATGAGTAATTTCCTCAGTATCAAAGTTTAGTCATAGTAATATAAAATGTCGTTCTCAAGCACATTCATGTGATGGGCTCGGCAGGGCTCAACCCTGAAACTTATTTTGTTGCCAGGGCTTAATTTAACCTCGGTACATGTCAAATGAAATATAAATGAGTTTTTGTTTCATACAGCTCGCCTAGGGTGAGAAGGACACGTTGCCCAGGCGAGCACTCAAGCAGCAAATGGCACCTGCACTCTTCCAGCTAAAAGACAGGGCGAGAGAAGCAAAGGCATGTATGGATGTGATGCATGGCGATGCTGGCAACACTGAGACAAGGGCATGCACCCACAGCTGGATTCCCCTTTCTTTCCAAGTCTCAATGGGCTACTGGAATGGAAGGAGCACTAACAGTAGAGGCAGACAGAGCAGGGAAAGACAACTGCCTCCTGAACCATTGTATTACTGATTTAAAGTCACAACTTCATTGACTACAGATGTCAGATGGTTTGGGCGTAGGCATCAGGTGTGTATTCTGAAATCAATTAGCCTGACTGCTGGTTGTTGGTTGAATGGGGTTGACCAAGGTTAAGGGTCACCTTGTGACATGATCTGGCTGGGTTTCCCCAGCCACTTTGGGTGGCTTCCAACAGAATATTAAAAACACGATAAAACAGCATACATTAAAAACTTCCCTAAACAGATGTCTTCTAAAGTCAGATAGTTGTTTATCTCCTTGACATCTGATGGGAGGGCATTCCATAGGGCGGGGGCCACCACCGAGAAGGCCCTCTGCCTGGTTCCCTGTCACTTCAATTCTCGCAGTGAGGGAACCACCAGAAGGCCTTTGGAGCTGGACCTCAGTGTCTGGGCTAAACGATGGTGGTGGATATGCACCTTCAGGTAAGGCCCATCAACCCCTGAGCTGGACATCTGGACATGAAGCATCCCCCCAGGCTCCCTGAAGGGGATATTCCATCACAATGAAGCGGGGTGTGTGTGTGTGTGTGTGTGTCCTACTCGCCTGGACTAAGGATCCAGCTCAATGCCTATTCTGCCCACGATTGCGATGAGGTAGGCAAAACCCGCAGACAGGCCCAGTTAGTCTGCAAGGAAAATTCCACCCTGGCCCCAAACACAGCAAGCAATGTTTTCTGTAGCAAGGTCAAGCAGGGCATGCCCAGTGACCATCAGGCAGCCCCAAACAATAGAATCAAGAGAGGGAAGGTGAGTAACCCAGTGCTGGCTAAATGCCGAGGCCCCAGTGTGGCCGGCTTTAAATAACCAGATGGAATAGGTTCTCACTCAGGTCCACTTCCAAGCCAAGCCTCCTTGCCCACATGCAATTATCTGGTGAGCCTTGCAGGTGTGACATTGACAGTCAGCAAGGTGAGAGGAGCTGGAAGTGCCAAAGCCGAGAGAGGAAGCTCCGCCATGGCCGTGCTGAGGTTGCAAGAACTGCTCCCAGCAAGCCCTGGCAGTAACGGGCAATACAGTCGCATAGGTGCTTCCAGACTATGGACAGTTTCAAAAAGGAACTGACCATAGCAGCAAATTCAGGTTGCACTATTACACTTGATTGGGAGCTCTTGTGCAACAGACCAACTTCTCCAAAAGGTGAGAGTTTTTGCAAGAAGGAAAATGCTGAGGTAAAGGTAAAGGGCCCCTGGACGGTTAAGTCCAGTCAAAGGTGACTATGGGGTTGTGTCGCTCATCTCGCTTTCAGGCCGAGGGAGCTGGCATTTGTCCACAGACAGCTTTCCGGGTCATGTGGCCAGCAGGACTAAACTGCTTCTGGCACAACAGAACATCGTGACGGAAACCAGAGCACATGGAAACGCCATTTTACCTACCTGCCACAGCAGTACCTATTTATCTACTTGCACTGGAGTGTTTTCGAACTGCTAGGCTGGCAGGAGCTGGGACAGAGCAACGGGAACTCACTCCATCATGGGGATTTGAACCACCAACCTTCCGATCGGCAAGCACAAGAGGTTCAGTGGTTTAGACCACAGCACCACCCGTGCCCCCAAAATGCTGAGGAAAATACACTGGAAAGTGTGAGACCACACACTTTGACACAAAATCATCTAACTCCCCCCAAACAAAGAAAAATGAATGCTCACTAAATAGCTGACTAAATAGCTGACTTTGCCTAAACTCTCTCTGCAAACGAGTCAGGATGAATCCCATGTAAGTACTGTTTCTCCTTCTAAAGAATAGGTATCTTATTGTTACCAACTGACATGGAGGCTCAATGATTTTTGGTAATTATTACCATTATTTTGTTACCTTTATATCCAAAATGCCCAAGACTGGTTACAGGGAAATGTCTCAATTTACCCCTTTGAGCATCATGAATGTGTAGACATTTGAATGCAGGTTTCCTTGGTCTAAGCCAGGGGTCAGCAAACTTTTTCAGCAGGGGGCTGGTCCATTGTCCCTCAGACCTTGTGGGGGGCCAGACTATTTGGGGGTGGGTGTGTGAACAAATTCCTATGCCCCACAAATAACCCAGAGATGCATTTTAAATAAAAGGACACATTCTAGTCCTGTAAAAACACACAGATTCCCGGACGGTCTGCAGGCCAGATTTAGAAGGTGATTGGGCCAGATCCAGCCCCGGGGCCTTAGTTTGCCTACCCATGGTCAAGCCAGGCGTGGCCAAACTTGGCCCTCCAGATGTTTTGGGACAAAGCCCATCATCCCTAGCTAACAGGACCAGTGGTCAGGGATGATGGGAATTGTAGTTCCAAAACATCTGGAGGGCCAAGTTTGGCCATGTCTGGTCTAAGCTCTACACCATATTGACCATGCTGTATTTTGAAGAGTGACTATAGAGAAGAAATTTGCACCAACCTTCCACGGACAAAGAATATGAGTCTGATCTCCAAAAAGTCTGATCTCCAATGAGTGTTTTAAAAAGAGATATAACACCAAAGAACTACTACTTGCCAGCACAGCTCATTTATAATGGCTCAGTTTTTTCAAACTCAAAGACCCTGACTTTTGTTGTAGCCAAACATATTCATCAACTTCAATCAACTTCAAATCGGCAAGAAGGCTTTTAACCATGAGTGGAAGACTTTGCGCTGTTTGAAGTTTAAAAATCTGCATCCATACAAACCAAAGCAAGACAATTACACATTATGAGATCATGTCTCAAAAGAGATATGGGCAAGGGCAAGCCAAGACGTGTTGTATCTGAGTTAATCACTAGAGTATGGCCCATTTATTTATTGTCAAATCTCGTCATAGCAGCGAACTGCACAATATGATCCAGCAAAAGCAAAATATTCCTTTGTAGGCAAGCTTCAATCACCATCGC
This sequence comes from Zootoca vivipara, assembly GCF_965207765.1. NCBI lineage: Eukaryota > Metazoa > Chordata > Lepidosauria > Squamata > Lacertidae > Zootoca > Zootoca vivipara. The sequence goes on from NC_142596.1 coordinate 14,063,094, forward strand.
CAGCAACAATCCCACAACGCATGGAAATATATCCGCCATATTCAAGCACCAAACTATGTTAGGTTTTGCATTTAGCTAATGACTTCATCTTCTTGCAGGCCTTTGGCTAATTAAACAATCTATGACCTTTTAAACTGGTGTGTGTGTGTGTGTGTTTTCTTTGTTATTATGTTATGCATTTTTTGTGTTTTTATACTGTGAACTGCCCTGTGATCCTCTAATGAAGGTCTATAAATTTAATGACAATTTATAATTATTAGTAATGCAGACATTGTGTGGGTTCCGAAAAGAATACAAAAATCCGTAACCATCTTATATTATAGTATTCCCCCCCCCTTTTGAGAGTCTCGTTCTCTTCCCCCTTCTTTCTCTGAAATGCTTTTGGGCCACTTGTACAGTGGTTACAGGTTAAGAGCAGATTCGGGGTTTTCATACTGCCTCTTCAACACCCTTCTCGTTTTTCATTTGAGCTCAGAGGTTCTCTGGACCTGCTGGAGGAAGCCTACTTTCTAGCAGGGCTGTGAAATATGGTGTTCATTCAAGCACAGGCTTCCCCACATTCACTTGGTACCTTCTCTCCATGATGAATGGAGTAGGATAGGTATGGAGTAAGCCAAGAAGCTGAGGGGGACCCACAACAGAATCCTAGGAGCATCATCTAAGCCAGCAGAGGCTGGGGCCCTTTGAGGCTATTGGAGCAGAAGGCTAGGAAGTGAACATTAGGTGGCACCAGAGAGCCAACTAATTCTGGTTTCGTTCCATTCTTCTCCTAGCTGAGCTCTACAAAGGTAACACAGCGATATTTACTGGAACAGTGTGATTTTTGCAGCTGCTGTTGAAGTTGCAAAACAATGAACCATGGGACTGAGCAATGGAGAACTTCTGAAACAACAATAGGATATTAGCTCCGCCCAAGGCATGATGGAGAGCAGCAACAACTGGGAATAGATAGACATAATATTTTACAAGGACAGGAAGGAACACCATGGACAGAATAGTTGTCACACGCAAGAGGAATAAGGATATGGTTTGAATGCTTCACCTATAGCTTTATAAATCATTTAATGTGTCAAGACGAATGGATGCCGTTGATATTGCAGTTGTTGTATAAAGGATTGTTATTTTGAATGGAATGTAATTGAGAGATTTTGGGACACAGAAACAAAGTAAATCATCAAACCATCAATTCTAGCACGCGGGAGGCCACCTATATTATATAATTTAGCATCCGAATGATTGGGATTAGTAAGTGTATTCTAATCTGGCATTGTTATAATGAGGCTACCATTGAATTATTGTCATTGAAAACTAATAAAATTTCTGTCCAAAAGGTAACGCAGGAGGAGATGGTGACTGACAGCCAACACCAACACCTGGACGGGATGTAAGTAAGGTGGAAGACAGGTGGAGGCTGACTGATGGCAGACTGAGTTTGGTGATATAGTCCTCATTTGCTCCCGTGAGCCAGACTCCAAAGATCTGAGCAAACCCCTTATTTGAGGCTGCTCTTTGTGTACCTTCTCTATAAGAGGTGGGTGGGCCTTTTCAGCAGCAGCTCCCCATTTATGGAATGCTCTCCCCAGGGAGGATGGACTGACGCCTTCATTATACACCTTTAGACAACAGGTGAAAAGGTTCCTCTTCAACCAAGCCTTTGGCTGATTAATATGTTTGTGAGAGAGGAGGAAGGGGTGATTTTTGTTTTGTTTTGTTCTTGCTTTTATTACGTATTTTGTGTTTTTATGTTGTATTTTATGCTGTGAACCGCCCTGAGATCTGCTGATTAAGGGCGGCATACAAATTTAATTAAGAATTAAGAAGAATTAAGAATCTTGGAGGACAAGGCTATCAGTCATTACAAGCCACAATAACTATGGCCTGCCTCCATAATCAAGGGCAGGCATCCCCAAACTGCGGCCCTCCAGATGTTTTGGCCTACAACTCCCATGATCCCTAGCTAACAGGACCAGTGGTCGGGGAAGATGGGAATTGTAGTCCAAAACATCTGGAGGGCCGAAGTTTGGGGGTGCCTGATCAAGGGGTAGTATACCTCTGAATAGCAGGTGCGGGGATCACAAGTGGAATGTCATTGTGCCCCAGTTCAGCTTGCAAGATTGACATTGCGAGAAGACGTTGTAGGACATGATGGGTCATTACCCTGATCCAGCTGGCTCTTTCAATGTTCAGTTTTCATGATAAACATTTATTGTTTCATTCCATTTTCTGTGGGTTGTCTTTACATAACACCGCTTCAAAATCTGAATCACCAAGTGATATACAATTTTCCTAAATAAATTAAAGCATGAATATTTATTCAGGTTACCTGGGGTTTTCTCTTCAGACATGACTGTATGGCAGAGAGAAAGCAGCCTAAAGAATTCATGGACTTCTGGGTCTCCCATTGTAATGGATTCAACTAGGCTGTGGTCATAAAAGTGAAATTTTCTGTCGGCTAGCCGATTGAACGAGAAATCCACAGGCGTTTTCTTCTGTAAATGAAAAAGCACATGCAAAAACGATAAGAAAGCAAGGTTGGGGATCTTTCTTGCCGGAAATTGAAATATCTCAGCAATACAGTGGAAGTTGCACAGAAAGATATAAAATATCTAGGGATTCTGATCAACTAAGTCCTGATCAGACTAAACCTACCTTTTTGGCAGGTGCCACTGATGGGGCATGCAAGCAAGCAGGACTCCCAGCAACTGTAAAACAATTTATGTGGAGCTGCCCATTGTATCTGGTCAGGAAGCTGCAATAAGTGCAGAATGAGGCCAGACTGCTCAAAGGAGCGCATTACTAGTAACATGTCACTCCACTGCCGAGAGAGCAGCACTAGTTGCCCATTTGCTATTAGGTTGGGTTCAATGTCCTTGTGTTAATTCACAAGGTCCTGTGCCCAGGGTACCTTAAGGAGCGCCTGATTCCTTGTGCTCCACCTCAATAGGTAAAAAGGTAAAAGTAAAGGACCCCCGGATGGCTAAGTCCAGTCAAAGGTGACTATAGGGTTGTGGCACTCATCTCGCTTCCAGGCAGAGGGAGCCAGTGTTTGTCCACAGACAATTGAGTCGAATTTTGATTCACCAAGAGTCCTTAGCAATCCTCTAAAGAAAGGGCGAGGAACCTTTTTGGTTCTGCAGGCCAGATCCTTATAAGAATCAACCAAATTGGACAGCGGCAGTTAATTGATACTACAATGACATTGGGTGTAGGTTAAAAAAGGTAAAGGACCCCTGGATGGTTGAGTCCAGTCAAAGGCAACTATGGGGTGTGGCGCTCATCTCGCTTTTCAGGCCAAGGGAGCCGGTGTTTGTCCACAGACAGCTTTCTGGGTGTTGTGGCCAGCAACGCTTCTGGTGCAACAGAACACCGTGACAGAAGCCAGAGTGCACGGAAATGCCGTTTACCTTCCCGCCGGAGTGGTACCTATTTATCTACTTGCACTAGCGTGCTTTCAAACTGCTAGGTTGGCAGGAGCTTGGACAGAGCAACGGGAGCTCACCCTGTCACGGGGATTCGAATCGCTGACCTTCCGATCAAGAGACTCAGTCATTTAGACCACAGCGCCACCCACGTCCACCTCAATAATGGAGAAGGGGCATTTCTCGTGGTTCCCCCCCACTTTCCCCCAAGGTTAATTTGCCCTTCACTGGGTACTTTCATGTGGAAAGCCCTTCCACATGAACCACCCCTTCCTTCTTTCAGAAGTCTTCAGAAAACTGTACTGTTTAGACAGGCCACAAGATGAAATTATCTGTTTAACCAACCAATATTTACTGTTGTTTTCAATTATTTTAAATGGATATTTATGGATTGGTTTTATTACATTTTGCAGGTTATAAACCACCTCACCATATTTTATTAAAGTGGTTTTTAAAACCAAAACTAAACATTAAATAAACAAATAAAATAAACGGAGAAAGATGGTTTTTGCTACTGGGCCTGCACAGAAGAATAACCTGCCCTGGCAGGGGATGATTAGAGGGTGACCAGGTCAGAATAGTTAAACATACAGAGAACAAAGGCTAGCAATGAAAACGGATTAAAATCAATAGAAGGATGAGAAGGTGATTAAAGAAGAAGAATGAAGTAACAACACCACCAGGAAGAGATGGACATATGTTTGTAACAGGAGTGGGAAACCTAATTACTTTTTTTTTAATTTTAAAAATGTATTAAATTTAAATAATTTGGATTGATTTGTTAAAATCTGGAAAAGTAATAAAAATTAGTAATAAAAAGAAGAACAGTAAATCATACAGAGATGCAGCAGGAGGCCTCATACATGCTGTGCCTGGGTAACATGGAGCACCAGCAGTTCTTTCCCAGCACACAGTTTGGGAATGACTGAGTAAGCAACTGAAAAATTACAGTAATTTTGCAAAAAGCAAACAAGACTTGGGAGTTTTTCTTTCCTCTGTGTCTACAAATCCAGGAAAACTAATCATTGGTGATGTGGCCGGCTGCAGAGTCTTGGCATGCGTGTCGGTGCACTTCACTTGATGAAAAAGATCAAGTGTTTGTTATTGTCTTGCCTTTTAACATTTAGCCTGAAAGCCTGTACAAATTGCATCAGCAGTGACAACTTATTCCATTAGCCCTAGAAGTATACAAGTCTCTTTTACTTGGCAGTTTTCACCCTGGATTTTGAGGGGGAAAGGGTGCCCTGGGAGCATATCTTTTACAGTAAGTTTCATCCTACTATCCTCAACATTCCCACACCTATGTGGGAAGGTTGAAGGAACTGGGTATGTTTGACCGGGAAGAAGATAAGGAGATTGATTCAAGCACTCTTCAAGTCCCTGGAGGGGTCATGCATAGAAAAGACCAAATATTTCTTTTCTGTTGGTCCAGAGGGTACAACTAGATATAATGGACTTATGAGAAGGTAGATTTCCACTGAACATTAAGAGAAACATCGTGATGGTAAGAGTAGTTTGACACTGGAACAAATTAGCTGGGAAGGTGGTGAGTTCTACCTAGGGATAAGGGAGAAATCTGACCGAGTTCAGAATTGAGGGCAAATCTACCTAATTTACAGTTTCTGAAACAATATGAGGACCGAAACACAGGCACCATTCGAAATTTGCACTTCTCCAAGTTTTGCAATGCAATTCGCCAGTCAAGTAATATGTGCAAAATACTAGGGCAAAGTGTCCATAAAAATGCATTGTATTTGTGAAAAGAACATACAAAGATGCATTATTTTAGGGGAATTTGCTGTGCAAAAATGTGTACATTAAGTGAAATTGCATACAAAAAGAGAGGGTTTTAAAATCATATTGAGATGCGGCAGGGGCAACAGGGAGAGAAACGGAAGTTGGTGCTTTAGGAAACAAAAATACAAAGCCTTTCCATATCTGTATACCTGAAGGAGCGTCTCCACCCCCATCATTCAGCCCGGACACTGAGATCCAGCACTGAGGGCCTTCTGGCGGTTCCCTCATTGCGAGAAGTGAGGTTACAGGGAACCAGACAGAGGACCTTCTCGGTAGTGGCACCCGCCCTGTGGAATGCCCTTCCAACAGATGTCAAGAAAATAAGCAGCTATCCTATTTTTAAACGACATCTGAAGGCAGCCCTGTTTAGGGAAGTTTTTTTTTTAATATTTAATGCTGTATTGTTTTAATATTTGATTGGGAGCCGCCCAGAGTGGCTGGGGAGACTCAGCCAGATGGGCAGGGTACAAATTGTTGTTGTTGTTGTTGTTGTTGTTGTTGTTGTTATCATCATCAACATTAGGGCAACTGTTTCTGGTGTTGCTGAGATAGAAATGAAAGTTCATTTTTACTATATTATTTAAGTAGCTAGCAAAATAATATTTTTCTTGCTCTTTTCACATATCAGCAAAATTTTCACAAATAAGGCAAATAAAATATTGTACACTGTACCTCATCGATTAGTGTTTTCTGGCCGACTGCACCTGAAAAACCCCAAATTAAATTAGCAAAAGCCAGAGAACATTCAATTTAATTTCAAAGTGTCCCAACTAAAAGCCCAACCCTAGTCACGTCTACTGAGAAGTAAGTCTCATTTAATTCAACAGGGTCTGCTCTCAGGTAGATGAGGTTAGGGTTGCACCTAAGGCTGCAATCCTGTGTCTACTTATTTGGAGGTGAGGACCATTAAACCAAATGGGACTTATTTCTGAGTATACATGTATAGGATTGCACTGTGAATAGCTTTCCTGAAAGGGGGGGGGGTTCAGGAGGGTTCCTACGAGACAGGCTTAAGCACCTCATCACACACAGAGCTTCAAGATCAAAGTTGCACATTCAAAAAAAATGCCCTCAGACTAGTACAGTGGTACCTCTGATTAAGAACTTAATTCGTTCCGGAGGTCCATTCTTAACCTGAAACTGTTCTTAACCTGAGGTACCACTTCAGCTAATGGGGCCTCCCGCTGCCGCTGTGCGATTTCTGTTCTCGTCCTGAGGTAAAGTTCTTAACCCGAAGTACTACTTCCAGTTTAGCGGAGTCTGTAACCTGAAGTGTCTGTAACCTGAGGTACCACTGTACTAGATTATTGATAAATCCCCAATAAAGAGGCACCTGTCAATACTTTGATGGTCTTGTCCCCCTTTTGGTAACTGAAAAAACTGTCCCTGTTGTGAACTACTCTCACTCTCTCTCTCTCTCTCTCTCTCTCTCTCTCTCTCTCTCTCTCTCTCTCTCTCCAGTGGTGCCTTGCTTAACGAATGCCCTGCTTAACGAAATTTCCGCTTAACGAAAGGTTTTTTCTAGTGGAGGTTGTCTTGCTAGACGAATTCGTTTTTATGAAAAATTCGTCTAGCGAATCGCGGTTTCCCATAGGAATGCATTGAAATTCAATTAATGCGTTCCTATGGGCAAAAAAAAAATCAATGCATTCCTATGGGATTCACTAGACGAATTTTTCGTTATAAGAAAAGACCCGTGGAACGAATTAAATTCGTCTAGCGAGGCACCACTGTGTATATACGGTATATATATACTGACCCTGCATTGGGTATTAGGACATTTTATATTTCAACCTTTAAATTTTATTATAACATCATCACTGTCTTATTACTGTTACACCATATGAACCCTTTGCACAAATGTTTGTGATTATTTTCCTTTCCACTTGTGGTCTTTGGGTCAAACTCAAAGTCATCTCAATAATATGAGCCTGAATTTGATAGAAATGCCATTAAAACAAAAAAGTTGCCAGAATCAGGAAACACTAACTTACCATATACTTTCCCATTGATAGAGCACTTATTAAAAGTCATTATGTTTTGAGTGAGGGTCCCTGTTTTGTCTGAAAAAATGTATTCAATCTGCCCCAGTTCTTCGCTGAGAGTTGTGGTCCGAACTTCAGCGGGTGTGTTTTCTTTGGAATAATACATTTTATTATCCCAGTTGACGAAGTAGCTATGTCCAAGCCGAATCACTTCCACACTTTGAAAGCAATGCAGACAGAAAGTGCTGTTCAGGAGGTTATAAAACTTACGCAAACACAAAAAAGGTCAAGCAAGCAGTTGATTTCCATCATTGCTAATATTTGAAGTGCTTTTCGTGGGGAGCTTTTAACTGACAGCTATTTTATCTCTTTGGTTGTTGGACAGATGTTATTTTATTGTAATCCTGTGGTTTATTGCTTGTTAGCGGCCCTGAACATCTAAATAAAAAAGCAGGGGAAAAAGAATCTACTATGTGTTTTAGAAAGTTGTTTGTCTGCTTATTATGCAATTTGAACACCTCATTGCTGAGACCTAGCAGCTTTTGCCTATGTTTAGATACAACGGGGTATCATTTTGAATCAAGTTGGTGGACTGGACCATTCAAAACTGCACCCCTTTTAACCACTTATTAAAATCTGCACCGACTTTTTTGGATTCTTTTTTAAATTTCTGAGCAACATCAGGTATAGGACTGCTAAAAGGTAAAGGTAAAGTACCCCTGACAGTTAAGTCCAGTCACGAATGACTATGGGGTTGCAGTGCTCATCTTGCTTTTCAGGCCGAGGGAGCCGACATTTGTCCGCAGACAGTTTTTCCGGGTCATGTGGCCAGCATGACTAAGCCGCTTCTGGTGAAACCAGAGCAGCGCACAGAAATGCCGTTTACCTTCCCGCATAAGCCCTTAAGCACTGCCGAGGCATTATGTTTCAACTAGCCAGAAATGGAATAAAATAGGGAGGTTCAGTGTAGCACTTAATATGCCATGTTAACTGGCAACACCCTTCCTTTTGCTCCAGATCCTCCTATATCCACATAGTTGCTTCAAAATAGCCTATTCTTGCCACACCCATAGCAATTTGTGGTGGGGATTACTGATGCCAAACACCGTTGCAGGAAGCAGCATTATTCACTGTTTGACATTTTCAGAGTTTGAACAGGCATAAAAGGGGAGAAACTTATACGGGGTTTATTCTGCCATGCAGCTGATTTTAAAAGTCAAATCTAATATAAAACAAATATAACATTGTGCTAGATATTATAATCTGGCAATTCTAACTTAACAATTTAAAGGTAAGTAGCGGGAAGGTAAGTGGCGTTTCTGTGCGTTGCTCTGGTTCGCCAGAAGCGGCTTAGTCATGCTGGCCACATGACCCAGAAGCTGTCTGTGGACAAACGCCGGCTCCCTTGGCCTTTACCTTTACCTTTACCTTTAGGGGGTACCTTTACCTTTACCTTTACCTTTTTATACATCATGGGTAGGCAAACTAAGGCCCAGGGGCCAGATCCGGCCCAATCGCCTTCTAAATCCAGCCCGCAGACAGTCCGGGAATGAGCATGTTTTTACATGGGTTATTTGTGGGGCATAGAAATTTGTTCATCCCCTCCCCCCCAAAAATACAGTCCAGCCCCCCACAAGGTCTGAGGGACAGTGGACCGGCCCCCTGCTGAAAAAGTTTGCTGACCCCTGCTATACATCATGCAACAGAATCTGACACCTTACCTTACATATAAGGAAATGGGTACAACCGAATTTAGTATGATAACGTATGACCAAAACGTCAGAAATCCTGAAAATATAGGACTTTTCACCACTGCACTCCAAGACAGGTAAATTCTGAAATGGATTCCAATCTGATGCTCCCAAATTGAATTTCCTATTGCCAGAATGATTCCCATGAATACTAATAGTCCAAAGATCTGAAATCAGAGCATGAGAGGAGGTTAGAGTAGTTCCTCTTCATCTCTCAACACTACTGTTTTGCCTTGAATGTTTATGTGCAGTACTTGGATACAAACTCACCTTTCTACATTGTGTATGCATGACTATGAATAGAGCTATTGTCTAAGCTTAACAGAGCTTCAGAACATTATGATTGCATTATAAACATTCTTTTATTATTATTTATTATTTATACCCCGCCCATCTGGCTGGGTTTCCCCCGCCACCCTGGGCGGCTTCCAACAAATACAAAAAAACTTTAAAATCACAGATTAAAAACTTCCTTAAACAGGGCTGCCTTTAGGTGTTTTCTAAATGTCAGGTAGTTGTTCATCTCCCTGACCTCCGATGGAAGGGTGTTCCACAGGGCGGGTGCCACTACCAAGAAGGCCCTCTGTCTGGTTCCCTGTAATCTCACTACTCGCAATGAGGGAACCGCCAGAAGGCCCTCGGCGCTGGATCTCAGTGTCCGGGCTGAACAATGGGGGTGGAAACGCTCCTTCAGGTATACAGGACAGAGGCCGTTTAGGGCTTTAAAGGTCAGCAGCAACACTTTGAATTGTGCTCAGAAAAGTACTGGGAGCCAATGTAGATCTCTCAGGACCGGTGTTATGTGGTCTCGGCGGCCGCTCCCAGTCACCAGTCTAGCTGCCGCATTCTGGATTAATTGCAGTTTCCGGATCACCTTCAAAGGTAGCCCCACGTAGAGCGCATTGCAGTAGTCCAAGCAGGAGATAACTAGAGCATGCACCACTCTGGCGAGACAGTCTGCGGGCAGGTAGGGTCTCAGCCTGTGTACCAGATGGAGCTGGTAGACAGCCGCCCTGGACACAGAATTGACCTGTGCCTCCATGGACAGCTGTGAGTCCAAAATGACTCCCAGGCTGCCCACCTGGTCCTTCAAGGGCACAGTTATCCCATTCAGGACCAGGGAGTCCCCCACATCCGCCCGCCCCCTGTCCCCCAGAAACAGTACTTCTGTCTTGTCAGGATTCAACCTCAATCTGTTAGCCGCCATCCATCCTCCAACCGCCTCCAGACACTCACACAGGACATTCACTGCCTTCACTGGCTCTGATTTGAAAGAGAGGTAGAGGTATAAGTGTTATAAGAAAAAACGGCTCCTTTTCCCTTATGGCAGGGGTCTGCAACCTGCGGCTCCGGAGCCGCATGTGGCTCTTTTACACCTTTGCTGCGGCTCCGGAGCGGATACGAGGGGAGGAGGCGTCCGAGCCATGCGCTGCCTGAGCCATGCGGCGGCACCCGCCTAAGTTCACTTGATGGGAGCAACACACATGAAACCATACAGGTGTCCTAATAAGGGAGTCAGAGTTCTGCCCATTCCCAGTAATCAAGGCAGCCCAAACTCATAAGGCAGTGGTTGCTGGTGCCCATTCCCAGTACAGTGGAACCTCGGTTTATGAACACCTCGGTTTATGAATTTTCGGTTTACGAATGCCGCAGACCCATCTGGAACGGATTAATTCATTTTCCATTACTTTCAATGGGAAAGTTTGCTTCAGTTTATGAACGCTTCAGTTTATGAACAGACTTCCGGAACCAATTACACCCATGCTTCAGTTTTCAGTTTAAGTACTCCGCGGACACGTCTGGAACGGATTAATCCACTTTCCATTACTTTCAATGGGAAAGTTCGCTTCAGTTTATGAACGCTTCAGTTTATGAACAGACTTCCGGAACCAATTGTGTTCATAAACCGAGGTACCACTGTAATCAAGGCAGCCCAAACTCATAAGGCAGTGGTTGCTGGTGCCCATTCCCAGTCATAGCTGCCAAGTTTTCCCTTTTCTCACGAGGAAGCCTATTCAGCATAAGGGAATTTCTCTTAAGAAAAGGGAGAACTTGGCAGCTATGTTCCCAGTAATCAAGGCAGCCCAAACTCATAAGGCAGTGGTTGCTGGTGCCCATTCCCAGTCATAGCTGCCAAGTTTTCCCTTTTCTCACGAGGAAGCCTATTCAGCATAAGGGAATTTCTCTTAAGAAAAGGGAGAACTTGGCAGCTATGTTCCCAGTAATCAAGGCAGCCCAAACTCATAAGGCAGTGGTTGCTGGTGCCTATTCCCAGTAATCAAGGCAGCCCAAACTCAAAGTTATTTTTATAATGACGAGGATGACATTGGGCCCTCATTATTAATTATTATTTACATCAGGCACTGATTATGATTTATGGTACACTGGGGCCCTGATTAATTTTCTATGGCATTTTGGGGCATTGATTATTGGGCATAGCAAATTTTGCTATGGGGCCCTCTGATTTCTAATTACATCCCTGTTTTGCGGCTCCCAGTTTATTTTTTTCCTTCGGAAACGGGTCCAAGTGGCTCTTTTTGTCTTAAAGGTTGCAGACCCCTGCCTTATGGGGTATCCAAGAGACAACAGAGTTGTTAAGTGGGTTCCCTATCGGTAGGAGAAAATAACAGAGGCCAACCAGAGAATATTGAGAAGCAAAGCAGCTATTAAGTCTGATCTTTATTCAAGGAACTGTTGCAACAGGGTCCCCAGAAGCCGTGGAAGCCCCATCAGACGTTCCGTTTACAAAAATAGTTTGCAAACCAGAACAGTCACTTCCGGGTTTGCGGCGTTCAGGAGCCAAAACGTTTGAGAACTAAGCTGTTCGAAAACCAAGGTATGTCTGTATTTGAAATTCACAAAATGCACTGTGAATATTGGGAGTATTTTATGGATCCTAAATAATAATAATAATAATAATAATAATAATAATAATAATAATAATAATTGTACCCCGCACATCTTACTGGGTTGCCCCATCCCCTCCGGGCGGCTTCTAACATATATAAAAACGTAATAAAACATTGCAAAAACATTAGTTGCAAAACCTTATTGGGCCACCATGAAGGCATCCCCAGTGACCCTTACCCTATAAAAAGCATTATTCAAAATCATGCTTTGCAGAACCCACTATGAAATATAACAGTGCAATAAAATTTTAAAACAGTAACCATTTATTTAAGATCCAATTAAAACAACACTGATGAACTCAATCTGGTGATACCAGCTTTTCAAAGACATTTGTTTACACCTCCTGTGCTGCCGCTTGCCTGTTAGTGCCCCCCCCAACCTGGTGTTCCCACTGCCTGCTTACGGACCCTACAAAAGCCTTCGTCAACCTGGCGCCCTCCAGCTGTGCTCCAAAATATCTGGAGGGTCTAAAGAAGGAGCCTCCCCTCGCCATTTTTTGCACAGTGTTCAAAGGCCAGGCAGGAGAATTAAAAAGTCACTGTGTTCTTTGCTCTGAATAGAAGCTTTCCCACTCTTTCTCTACTGGTTCCTTATATGGGATTGGCACTACATATTCGCTGTGCTTGCCAGAATGTTCTGGGATACATTCCTAAGACAAACTGTCTCCTTAAATTCCCTCTGGGGTGATGCAACGCCTTGTAGCCACCTACTAAAGGCACGGGCCTTGTGGCAGATCTCAGTCCATGGCACAGATTTCAGAATTTGGCCCGACATCAGTGTAATCCTATATTAAGCAAATAAGTCAAATGCTGACAAAACAACGACCGCACACCACCCAACTTTCTATTGTTTTAGTAGCTAATTAAAAACCACAGCCAGTACTTATTGCAAATATTCTTACCAATGTCTGGTTCAAGTTGCATTTTTCTATCTTTATTGATTGGACTAATGGTCTGGAAAGTCTTCAGATAGCTCTGAAAATGCAAGTTGAATTTATTTTTGCCCAAGCAGGACATAGTTTGCTTTCCCTCTCATTAGGACCTCTCTCTACATACAATGCCCTATTTCTCAATTCGATTCGCGTGAAAGCTTGCAATGCTCCATGGTCTCATTTCACCCCACTCCCACCATCCTGCCCCCGCAAAAGCATGCAAGGGACGGCTTTCAAAATTGAAGAGAAGTACAGTAGTATCTTGGTTCCCGAACGGCTTAGTTATCAAAGAAATCGGCTCCCGAACGCTGCAAACCCAGAAGTAAGTGTTCCGGTTTGCGAATGTTTTTCAGAAGCCGAACATCCAATGTGGCTTCTGCAGCTTCCAATTGGGTCCAGGAGGTTCCTTACAACAGCCCTGTGAGGTGGGTTAGGCTGAGATTGAGTGACTACCCCGAGGCTACCCAGTGAGTTTCATGGCTGAGTGGGGATTCAAACCCTGGTCTCCCAGGTCCTAGTCTAACACTTTAACCACTATACCCCATTGGCTCTCAGTTGGCACTGTTTCTGTTCTGCTGCAGTTCAGGTTCCACCAAATACTAAGTTATTTTCTTCGCTGCCCGCTGTTTAATGTAGTTGACTTATAACTACTTAGGTAAGTTATGAACTTAACATAATTCATAACACAATTATTTCCACATCCTTTGTTCCAGTGCATAGGAAACACAAATTAAAAGGGGGGGGGGGTATTCAATGACGTATCCTTTGCAGACTGAAAAAAGCAATGGATTGATCTTCAATCCAGACATGGGACAAATAAGTCAACATCAACAACTTCCACTTCCGTTTCCATTTCTGTCAGAATTCTCCAACATTCCTACTGATGCTGATGAAAGTACAGGCATCCCTCATCTTATTTTAAGGAATTATACCTTCATACATAATGCTCACGGAAACTGTATTTGAGATGCCAGATTAAGTTTCGTGGTCCTACTGTAGTCACTTACCCACAATACCAAAGTATTCATCAGGCGATCAATGCTTGTTCGTTTCAATTCAGTTTTGCCACTGTTCTGCATTAACTTGGTGTCAGGGCCTATAAAAAAGGGAATTAATATTCTTTTTAAACCTCTAGCACACTATATATGTAGATTACTTTGCCACTGATTTCACCCATCAGGTTCAAACTTTTATATCCATCAATATCTTATTTTTACTCAGTTCTCCTGTTTTTATCATATTTTAGGCTGTATATTACTTGCAATCTCACACCGAATTATAGGAAACCAAAAAAATCAGTGCAGCTTTCAAAAGTTGGGTCCACCCCTCTGGATGCAAAATTTGATTACAATATCTTAAAAGTAAAGGGACCCCTGACCATTAGGTCCAGTCGTGACCGACTCTGGGGTTGCGCGCTCATCTCACATTATTGGCCGAGGGAGCCGGCGTATAGCTTCCAGGTCATGTGGCCAGCATGACAAAGCTGCTTCTGGCAAACCGGAGCAGCACATGGAAATGCCGTTTACCTTCCCGCTGTAGCGGTTCCTATTTATCTACTTGCATTTTGACGTGCTTTCGAACTGCTAGGTTGGCAGGAGCTGGGACCGAGCAACGGGAGCTCACCCCGTCACAGGGATTCGAACCGTCGACCTTCAGATCAGCAAGCCCTAGGCTCAGTGGTTTAACCACAGCGCCACCTGGTTCCCCATACGCCACCTGGGTCCCCAATACAATATCTTAAGGCATACAAATACATAGCCGACAGACAATTCTCCAAAAAATATAGTAGATTAGCCATTTTAATTATTAGCATTCACTATTATTAGTTGATTTTACATAGTATCAATATTAAAGGTAAAGGGACCCCTGACCATTAGGTCCAGTCGTAACCGACTCTGGGGTTGCGCGCTCATCTCGCATTATTGGCCGAGGGAGCCGGCGTACAGCTTCCAGGTCATGTGGCCAGCATGACAAAGCCGCTTCTGGCAAACCAGAGCAGCACATGGAAACGCCGTTTACCTTCCCCCTTGTAGCGGTACCTATTTATCTACTTGCACTTTGACGTGCTTTCAAACTGCTAGGTTGTCAGGAGCAGGGACTGAGCAACGGGAGCTCACGGGGATTCGAACCGCCAACCTTCTGATCAGCAAGTCCTAGGCTCTGTGGTTTAACCCACAGCGCCACCCGCGTCCTGTTTTTGTTGGTAAGCTTAGACATCATAAAAAGTTCATATTTACCTGCAAAAATAACCATTCCGAAGCACCACTCAGTGTTTCGCAACATACAACCTCGTAACAGCAGCATTTCATTATTAAGGCAGTATTTGTTCACATCCCAGGAAAGAACTCCTGCGTATCTATTCAGTTTTCCATTAGGAGGTTCACACTCAACTTCTCCTATGAAATGAAAATCAAATAGGTTGCTTTATTGTGTTTTAGATACTATCTGCAAGCATCTCAAGTGTTCCACATTTTAACAAGGACTTCCTAGGACTGATTCCCCACCCCACCCCTGCACTGGAGGGGAAAACGCCTTGTACAACAAGCAACATTAAATGTCTACATACATTAACAGTTCAGTTCAATGTGACACAGTGTCATAAAATGACCTTCTCTTTAAAAACAGCATGTTCAACCCTCTAAGGCCCTAATATTGCTTAGACATACTATAGATTCCTGTCTGAAGCCTCAATTCACATGATTATTCATTGTTGTTTTAATTTGATGTGGTAAAACATGGCTGTGATGCTTGGGCGCAGTTCACGTCACATTAAACCATAGCTTAAAACAAACTGTGGTTCAATGTGATGATCGTTACCAGCAGTCTGCTTGTTCCTATTAAACCATAGCTTGTTTTAAATGAAGGTTGCTGGTGCATGCTCTTAGTTCCCACAGGACTCCTCCCCTGCTCCTGCCACATTGCGAAAACAATAAGCCACAATCCAGATTGCCAGGTCATCTGAAAATAATAATAATAATAATATGAGCCATACAGTGGTACCTTGCTTGTCAAACTTAATCCGTTCAGGAAGTCCGTTCGATTCCCAGAACCGTTTGAAAACCAAGGAGCGGCTTCCAATTGGCTGCAGGAGCTTCCTGCACTCAATCAGAAGCCACATCGGATGTTCGGCTTCCGAAAAACGTTCTCAAACTGAAACACTTACCTCCAGGTTTGAGCCGTTCAGGAGCCGATTTGCTCGGCAATTAAGCTGTTCGGAAGCCAAGCTACCACTGTATGCCCAAATCAATGCTATTCGTAGTTTGTTTGGCAATTGCTAGGCAATGAGGATACACTTCAACATTATCTTGTGAGTCCCAGTTGTAATACCTATTTTTGTTTGTTTGTTTTATATAAATATATATAATTTTTTATTAATTTTTCTGTTTTACAATTTAGAATACTCATTTAAACATCCTTCACATATCAATGACTTCCCTTCTTCTCCTTCCATGGTTCATTTTGCATAACATAAATCCCTGCATATTTTATATACTGGAAACCAAACCATTCAGTATTCCATTGCGCAGTCAGGCGGAGTCCCCCAATGCGTCAGGCAGCCCCGAGCAGAATGATGACACAAGACCACGTTCTATGGGATTAAAATTGGCCACAACTTTATTAAGAATTCAGATGTAGGGAGACCTTGGCTCAGGCATTGGGTGTATATCCTTCCCAGCCCCCAGCTGGGGATCTGGGTAATTTCAGGGTTATCCAGCATGTGTGGGGGTTGGGCTAGCTCTGGAGAACATATGTTCAAGCAGATAGCCTGCCCCCCTCGATTGCAGCCACTGGAGGGGGAGGGCAATGACAGCCTATTGTGTATGGTCAATGCCTCCCCCTTAGTCCCATTTACAGGAACCCTGTTATCACCACCGCAATGGGGGCGGGGGGTCACTGCCCCATGCCCCCATTTATGTAGATGACTAAAGGATTCCGCCCAAGGCCTGCATACGCCAAAGTTGTGACGAATTGCTACGGGAAAGGCGAAACCTGCCAATGCAGGCAAATTCCTTTCCGGCCTTTCAACAGCAGCCTTGTTGTAGCAGCGCCTGCGTGCGTGTACGCCTGTGGAAGAAAATAACCTGTAATGCAATCATTATTTTTTTGGGGGGGGAGTAGAGGGTGGGGAAGCTCTGGAGCTGTCAACTGCTTCCCAGGAATGACTCTGCTTCAGCCGTGTGCACGGTAAGGTTACCTCCTCCTCCCTGGCCAATCCCCCCGGCAACGCCTCCCTGAGCTGGATTGGACAGGTAACTGTGTGGGCGGAGTCCACCAGTATCCAGCCCAGGAAGGCAGCGCCGGCCTCTGAACTTCCAGGGATGCCTCAGGGATCCCAGGGGGCTGCGCGCGGCCACGCAAAATGCGCCTCCCCTTTTATGTGGGGAACGGTCATTATTACATCCATCAAAACTTATTTACACTGTTGAATTTACAGTATCTTAATGCTGCCAACGTTTTCAAGTGTACACAATCCCCCCCCATATATTCAATAAACATTTTCCAATCTTCTTCCAATGTGTATTATTATTATTCTCTTATTCTATATTTCACTTCCGCAAGCTGTGCATATTCCATCAGTTGAAGTTGCCATTCTTCTTTAGCTGGGACCTCGCTCGCTTTCCATTTTTGTTTGTTGAGAAGGTTTTATGGTATGACTTTTGTTCAAGTAATGCTAGAAACTGTCAAGGAAAAAAACTTGGGCATCAAATGGCTCTGCACTATCTACAACTGTGGGGGGGGGGGGAGCGAAATGCACTCAGTATATAATGCAGCAAGTTAGAAGTGCTTTCTTTATGTGTTAACCTTGCTAAAGTTTAGCAATCTTAACATTGTCTTGTGCAGTTCAGCTTCTGCAACTTGAGCTCAGCCAAGCTTTCAACCCTGAGGTCATGCAGATTAAGCACAGATGGACTACAGCAGGGGTGTCAAACTCAAATTCATCGGGGGCCGCATCAGCAGTTTGGTCACCCTCAAAGGGCCGGTTGTATCTGTGGGACTATGTGTCCACTCTTTATTATCATAAATTATTGTCACTGCATTCAATTATTACTGTTTTTTGTAATAATAATAATAGTAATAACTAGCTCTGAAAGCAGAAACATAGTCAGAATAATGGCAAGTAGATATTCAAATGTACAATTATTGTACAATTTATTGAAAAATTATTTTTGGTAACTGCACTGGGTGGTGGAGGCTCGCTAGGGTTTCATGCAGGACCTTTGCAGAGCTACTAGTACCTGGAGATGCTGGGGTCCTTCTGCATGCAGGACAGATGTTCGGCCAGTGAGCCACCACCCTTCACCAAAGGGACTGGCTGAGGTTGACTCACTGAAGCTGCTCTCCTGGTTCCAGGGTTTAAGGGCCAGAAGTATAAAGCAGCATCCTATGTTTCTGAGGAGAGGGAGAGGGAGAGGGAGAGGGAGAGGGAGAGGAGGAAGGAAGGAAGGAAGGAAGGAAGGAAGGAAGGAAGGAAGGAAGGAAGGAAGGAAGGAAGGAAGGAAGGAAGGAAGGAAGGAAGGAAGAAAAGAGGGAGTGGGAGGGAGAGAGGAAGGAAGGAAGGAAGGAAAGAGGGGAGAGAAAGAAGAGTAGGAAATAAGGAAGAGAATAAAGAAGGAAAGAAAAAGAAAGAGGGAGAGAAGACGGAAAGGGAGAAAGAAGGAAGGAAGTAGAGGGAAAGAAAGAATAAGAATGAGGGAGAGGAAGAAAGTTGGGAAGGACGGAAGGAAGAAAGGAAGTAAGGAAGAAAGAAAGAAAGAAAGAAAAGAGGGAGCAGGAGGGAGAGAGGAAGGAAAGAGGTGAGATAAAGAAGAGTAGGAAAGAAGGAATAAAGAAGGAAAGAAAAAGAAAGAGGGAGATAAGACAGAGATAAAGAAGGAAGGAAGGAGAGGAAAAGAAAGAATAAGAACGAGAGAGAGGAAGAAAGAAAGGGAGGGGGGGTCGCCGCCTTGATTCAGCGCCAGAAAAGAGCACAAAGGGACCCAGGGGCAAAAAGCATTTCCCTGGCCCCAGCTGTTTGTCGGCGCTTTGTTGGCACGGCGCTTCAGCAGCAAGGTCCCACTGCTGGGTCCCGCTGGCTGGGGCACTCGGCGGGCCACATGACGAGGTCTGGCGGGCCGGATTTGGCCCCCGGGCCTTGTGTTTGACACCCGTGGACTACAGATTTAAAAGGCATGGCCAAAACCAGGGGCGCGTGTGCTACTTTTGAATATATGTGGCCTCCTCTGCGTCCCTTTGGTGTCTGCGTCTATAGGATGCCATTCCTGTTTTTAATCTAAACACACTGATCTCAGTTGGCTGCAATGGGACTTGTTTTGCTTTATCCCGATGTACGAAATGCCATTAATAGAGATCACATGTTCAGCGTTGCGCACTATGTTTTTAATGCTTTTGTTGGACACACAGGGACCCTTTAAATAGGTGCATTTTCCAAGACCGATCAAACCTATGGGGGGAAAAGAATTGTTCCGTGTTTACTGATCACTGTTACTGAAGCTGGAATAAACGGAGACAGCCAGTGAAACCAGTTCAGCCCCACTGGGTGCCAACACTAGAGGGCACTGCAGGGTTTTGCAACCATAGAGTAGTGAATTGAGCAGAGCGGAAGGCGAGGGACAAGGGGGCACCGAATTTCGCAAAGGGCACCACTGCAATTTTAAAGACCACTGCCACCGGAATAAAGCATAAGATTGCTGAAAATGACCTAGATCAGGGTTTCCCAAAGTGGACGATGGAGGCGCTGGAACTATCCAGGGGGGTGGTAATATGCTTGGGTGCAACTGGGAGTGTTGAATAAAAACAAGTTCTTAATACCATATGCACCTTTTAAGTTTCCCTGCCGTTTTTAGGTAATGGTGTACTTATTAACTTTCAGTATTTATCAAAATAAGTCAATCAACTTATAGACCAGGGGTCAGCAACCTTTTTCAGCCATGGGCTGGTCCACTGTCCCTCAGACCATGTGGTGGGACAGACTATATTTTTGGGGGGAGGGAATGAACAAATTCCTGTGCCCCACAAATAACCCAGAGATGCACTATAAATAAAAGGACACATTCTACTCATGTAAAAAACACGCTGATTCCTGGACCATCCGTGGGCTGGATTGAGAAGGCGATTGGGCCGCATCCGGCCCACGGGCCTTAGGTTGCCTAACCCTGTTATAGACCTTGATCTCTGCCCCCACCCACCCACCAAGAAATGACTGACCCGATTAAAGAGTTTCATATTTTATATAGGAATTGCTAGCATAACTTAACTCCTGCAACTGTATATTTGCAACCTGTTTAGATTTAACTTGCAGTTCTTTTGGATTTGTTATTTGGCATTTTTAGACATGAAAAGTGTTTTCCAGGGGGTATGTATGTCTATATATAAATCAGCCAGGTAACTCAATCAGCTGCCATTCCAATTATAGTCGATGAAAAAATTACAGACCATTTTTTCATATTTAATACTAGGTTCATTTTTGCTGCTGCTGTATCTTCTGTTTTGGACTATGTTTCCCAAAGTGGGCGATACTGCCCCCTGGGGGTGAGCTGGAACGATCCAGGGGGGTGGTAGGATGCTCAGGTGCAATTGAGAGTGTTAAAAACAGGGTGGGAGGGTGGGTGGAAGCATAAAAAAGAATGACATTTTGAAAAACCATTTGTACGTGTTTCATCTGTTTTTGGCTTACCGCCCAAACAGTGACTGTTTTTGGCTTACCCTGTTGTGGGACGGCAACATTGCCTCCAATGGTGATCATGCTGGAGCTGTGGGTTTTTTCTAATAATAATAATAATAATAATAATAATAATAATAATAATAATTTATTATTTATACCCCGCCCATCTGGCTGGGTTCCCCCAGCTACTCTGGGTAGCTTCCAACAAGATATTAACATACAATATTAAAATTCAGGTGTCTTCTAAAAGTCTGGCAGGTGTTTTTCTCCTTGAAGGGTATTCCGTAAAGGATTCCTGGGGGGCGTGGCCCTGTCCGAAGCCTGGGGAGGCTAGGGCCTAATGCACGCCCCTAGCGGTGACCCCCGGGGGAGCTCCTAGTTGATGTGCATCAGCAGGGCTCCCCTTACTGGTGGTTAACCCTTCCCGGACTCCCAGCAGATGGGCTGGAGTCAGATATAGCCGGTTAGATCCAATGCCTAAGCCAATATCACCTGTAATCAATAAAGTTGTGGCCTTTTCCAGCCCATTAACCTTAAATGATTGTGTCACCCACCTAAGGGGGTGGGTCGGGAACTTGCCACACAACCATTCATGTTTTATATTTCTGCTTTTCAGTTGCAAGATGTTCTGTCAGGATGACCACAAGATACGGGATGTTTCCTATAAGGACTCCTGTTACTAAACGCTGTGCCACCCTGAGGATTAACAGTCATGCAAAATATGTAAACTTGTCAGAAGTAGCAAGAACCAGACCACCGCAACAGTCAAAAACTGAAGATACAACAACAATAAAAAAATAACCTAGTATTAAATATGAAAAAAATAGACTGCAATTTTTTCATCAACTATAATTGGAATTGCAGCTGATTGAGTTGCCTGGCTGATTATAGATATATATATCCCCTCTGGAAAACATTTTTATGTCTAAGAAGGCTAAATAACAAATTTAAAACAACTGCAAGCTAAATCTTAAACAGGTTGCAAATATAGAGTTGCAGGAGTTAAGCAATGCTAGCAATTCCTATATAAAATCTCAAACTCTTTAATCGGGTCAGCCCTTTCTGAGGGGGTGGGGGACAAAGATCAAGGTCTATAAGTTGACTTATTTTGACAATTACTGAAAGTTAATAAACACATCCTCACCTAAAAATGGCAGGGAAACTTAAAAGGTGCATGTGGTATTAAGAACTTAAGTTGTTATGCTGCAAAATGTTATAATTGCTTGTTGTAAATGCGTGTATTAGTCAAACAAAAAATGTATGTTTGGGGGGTGGGGGTGGAATATGCAGTAAAATGCCAATGAGAGGTGTGTGTGTGTGTGTGTGTGTGTGTGTTTAAAGCAAATTGCTGCAGAAATGTTGAGAACTGAATGTAAGACTGGAAAAATAACAAACCGAAATTGACATTAATCCATTCCTAGCCCAAGAAGCTGCAATAAATAAATGCAAGAGAGAAGACTCTGTGTCCAAGCTAGCGATGTGTCGTGATGCAACAGAGGAGAAGGCACTGAATGCTATGGCTTTATTCACAAATAATGCTAAGCCAAACTATGAAGGCAAGGAAACACACTGGTAAAGCAGCACCCAGCAGGTTTGAACTCTATCTGCTGACATAATCCGGTGACATCAGCTGATTGACAGGTGTCTATAGTTTGGGGAAAACGGCCTCACAGGCTGAATTGGACCCCCTGGAAAGCCAAGACTGGCCCCATGTTCCTCCCTCCTAACCTAAAAGAAAATAAGAGGCCAGGTGCATCTAAGTAGTGAAGGAGTTCATCATGTGAGGAGCCACCACTAAAAAGCCCCCACCCCACATACATAAGGCATCACCTGCTGGTCTAAAAAGCATTTAAATCTCTCTTTTCCTCCATCAGGGGACTCAAGGCTGTATACACACATTTTCAAAGGTGGTTTTCTATCCCAACACTGACAAGAACCCAGGCCTGCTTAGTTTTATGCTTCATTTTGTGTCTACAGAAGACTATGCCCTTTTCCCATTGTATTGAACAATTGAGCAGTTCAGCTTATGTTACCTCCTCATAATGCTGCCTTGTGACCTTTAAAACCAAAGATATCCTGATGGGGAAAGATGTGCAGAATATATTCAAATGGCGCAGTGAACTGCAAATAACATCAAAATCCTTTGATGCGTTCTCATCATTCCATGCTATTACATGTGGAAAACTGGCGCTATAAATATTCCACTCTTTATTTTAAACAAACATTTGCTGGCTTCATATGCTATTTACTTACAAACGATAATTTATGTGCATATATATATATATATATATATATATATATATATATATATAACTACATTGTGTGGAAAAAATGCCGTTTGTCGCGGCCAAACCAAAATATCACTTGGCCCATCCATTTAAAGTTTCCTGGCTATTCCTCCGGCCTAAACAACCTAATCCTTCTCAATCTGGAAGAATTCAATTTCTGAACATGAACGCTAGCTGTATTAAGTATTTCTGTTAACAAAAAGTACCAAAAATATTAGCAGGTTCTAGAAAGACAAATGAAACTAGAACACACAAACCTGGTCAACAACGAAAATTTGCACACCAGCCCGATTGGAATATTGAGAGCAGCCAAGAAAAATTGTTCTTTTTCTTGCGTTGCTGAAGTCTATGCGGTATCCTTGGAGGTTTTAGAAATCTCAGGAGGCATGAAGGCTATGATTCACCTCCAAATGTCAGTTGCTAGGAATTGCAAGTGGGGAAAGTGCTGTTGTGCTCATGTCCTACTTGTCTTCTTCTTCTTCTTCTTCTTCTTCTTCCTCTTCTTCTTCTTCTTCTTCTTCTTCGATCACTCCTAGCCCGGTAAGATTGTCTTCCATGAACACAGTTTTAACAGTGAGTCCATAAGTAACTGTGGAGGCCAATTCTGGATCCACACGTCCCTCCACAGTGGGGACATAGGTTTCCAGGCGGGAGTTGATCACTGTGTGGATTTGCCAAGTGTGCCTTCCTCTTGGCACATTTCTCCCTTGCGTCCTGAGATCGAGTTTCTTCAAAGCCCATGACACCTTTGGTAAAGGCTGTTCTCCAACTGGAGTGCTCGCAGGCCAGTGTTTCCCAGTTGTCAGTGTTTATACTACATTTTTAAAGATTTACCTTGAGAGAGTCTTTAAACCTCTTCTGTTTTTGCCCCAGCATTAGGATTACGCTTTCCGTTTTTAAGTTCGGAATAGAGTAGTTCTTTTGGAAGATGATAATCAGGCATCCGCACAACATGGCCACTTCAACGAAGTTGATGTTGAAGAATCATCACTTTGAGACTGGTGATCTTTGCTTCTTCCAGTACACTTCCAGTACACTGACATTAGTTCGCCTGTCTTCCCAAGCGATGTGCAAAAATTTTCGGAGACACCGTTGATGGAATCTTTCCAGGAGTTGGAGATGGCATTTATATGTGGTCCACGTTTCACAAGCATACAGTAAGGTTGGTAGTACAATAGCTTTGTAAACAAGCATTTTGGTTTGTCCACTGATGAAACAAATCTGCTGTTATGACATAAAGGTCTGGCCAAAGGTATCAGAGGGAGGAATTCGGTCAGCATTAAGCATGCACTGGGCAGAAGAGGGAGCAGGTTGCTGATATGTGGGGGAGATAGTGATGATTGTCATTGAGATTCTACTCAATATTGAGCCAGAGGAGAACTCTGATGGATAGTTAGCGGAGCAAAAACTTAAACACGTTGCAGGATTCTCCAAAAATAGACCAGCAGAGCTTTACTGCTACTGAAGGCAAATGAGCATAATGGTCGCAAATCCAATACATTCAGGATTGACACTGTCCATAAGAAATCCAGTTGCAGCAGACTTAACTGAAACTTACAATAACTTATAATAAAACTAAACCTTAACACTATATACAGAACACCACAACAGAAGGGAGGGAGGGAGGGAGGGAGGGAGGGAGGGAGGGAGGGAGGGAGGGAGGGAGGGAGGAGAAAGAAAGAAAGAAAGAAAGAAAGAAAGAAAGAAAGAAAGAAAGAAAGAAAGAGAAAGTGAAACCCAGGCTACTTGTGGCCCTACAGTGGTACCTCCGGTTATGAACTGAATTTGTTCCCGAAGTCAGTGGCAGAGCTTCATGCCAAACGTTTTGGAAATTGAACGGACTTCCGGAACGGATTCTGTTTGACTTCCAAGGTATGACTATACATATAAAACTGTATTCAAATTTTTATATACCACTCTCCCACAAAATATCAGGGTGGCACACAGCAATTCATTTGAATGGGAAATAATCTGACTTTCCTGAATTGGGAGCTGGGTGCCTCTTGCTCTGTGTTAGGCATAGCTGCCAAGTTTTCCCTTTTCTCGTGAGGAAGCCTATTCAGCATAAGGGAATTTCCCTTTAAAAAAGGGATAACTTGGCAGCTATGGTGTTAGGGCTGGGCCTCAAACAGCTGTCTGGAGAGAACCGGGAGCCTAGATCAAGGTAAATCAGGATCTGAAGGCAACCCAAAGGCAGGATTGGAGATCAAGCCCCAAGTCAAGACCAATGAGCAATTGGGACCAGAGAACAAGCCAAGAATAAGGATCAAAGAGACATCAGGATCAAACAGTAAGCATGACAGCAGCTGATTTTTTTTGTGATCTAGTCAGACAGACTAGTCTGGTAATGTATGAAAACATGAATCATATGGCATGGCGACAATAACACGGTTACTTTTCAGGTAGTACCTGATTTCATACACAGGAATTTCCACCGGGAATTTCTGACACAGCAAGAAATATATATATATATATATATATATATATATATATATATATATATATATAATAAAAATTAACTGATTAAGTTTCCAAAAATTAACTTTGGCTATTGCTTCAGTTACTTACCATCAAATTCTGCAAGCCTGGTAATGTCATCTCCAAGTTCTGAGGTCACGGGTAAAGCCTGTCGCACTTTTAGGTTGGTTTCGCTGTAAAATTTGTAATATACTATTTACACATCTCTCTGGAACTAAATCCCATGATCTTGCATATTGACTGGAAGTAGACAATAAAGGTTTGTCCCCCCGCAAGAAACAAAAGAGTGCCAACAGAGATATGTATTTTCTCCCCTGCTCTGTTGTAACTCCTGGTGAAATTGTTTTTGCAATAGCGGAGCAAAAAAGTTATAGAACAGCAAAAGAAATTAATGTGCACACGATGTCTCCAGCTTACCACCTTCAACCACTCTTAAAAATTACAGGAGGTTCCCTAGTTTAAGTAACCCAGGCTTGAACTAGATCAGTGGTGACCACTGTGAAAATGCTTTTTTTACAAAAAGTTTTAAAATATATATTGAATTTGATATTAGCTCACCATCGCCATCTAGTGTCACATTTGTATAATGAGCTTAAAACGCTCTTAAAACGTTACATTTGCAGCTATATAGCTGAGTCCCTAGACTAGTCGAATTATAGAAACTTATTCTACTACAGCAGCAAGAATGTTACTCGCTCAAAAATGGAAAGAAACTGAAGTCCCAGCAAAAGAAAAATTGGATACAAAAACTCATAGAATATGCAGAAATGGCGAAACTTACCGGAAGAATAAGAAATCAAGATAACAAACTTTTTAATAAAAGAATGGAAATGGTTTATTGAATATTTATAGATAAACTGTAAACGGACAAGATTGGCAAGATTATTGTAATAACCTGCAGTTTTAGAAGAGTATATATTTAAAGTAGATGAATAAATGAGCAAATTAAGTTAATTTGGATATGCAGAAGATATTAAAAATAAATTTAAGGAACTGCAGAAAGAGGAGGAAGGAAGTTTTGAAATGTTAAACTGACTGTAAAATTAGTGAAATGTATAAACCTGAAAAGCATAAATATATATTTTTTAAAGTAGACTAGTCGAATACCACCCATAATGACACACTTGTAGCTGCATCTCTTCCCCTCTTCCCTGGTAACAATCAACAAAACAGGATGTGATGTCACTGCATGGCATGCCTGTGCAATGCAATGACATCACATCAGACATTTTGCATTGGATTGCTGCATCTTACTCTGCAAACAACAGTGTGCAGTTATTAGGGGCTAGGTGTTCAAACCCTTGAAACGTGGGTTTCTCTGACAATTACTCGGAGTGCTCATTTTAGGAACACTTGCTTGGATCTTAACTTGCAGTTTGTGACCAGAGGCTTCGCTGTGGTCTAAACCACTTAGCCTCTTGGGCTTGCCGGTCGTAAGCTTGGCGGTTTGAATCCCCGCAATGGAGTGAGCTCCCGTTAGTCTGTCCCATCTCCTGCTGGTTCGAAAGCATGCCAGTGCAAGTAGATAAATACAGTGGTACCTCTAGTTACAAACCTAATTTGTTCTGGAGGTCCGTTCTTAACCTGAAACTGTTCTTAACCAGAGGCGTGCTTTCACTAATGGAGCCTCTTGCTGCCGCTGCGCCACCGGCACATGATTTCCGTTCTCATTCTGGGGCAAAGTTCTCAACTCGAGGTAACTCTTCCAGGATAGTGAAGTTTGTAACCTGAGACGTTTGTAACTCGAGGTACAACTGTAGGTACCACTGCAGTGGGAAGGTAAACAGCGTTTCTGTGCGCTCTGGTTTCCATCCATCTGGATGGATTGCGCCAGAAGCGGTTTAGTCCTGCTTGGCCACATGACCCGGAAAGCTGTCTGTGGACAAACTCTGGCTCCCTCGGCCTGAAAGCGAGATGAGCGCCGCAACCCCTTTGACTGGACTTAACTGTCCAGGGGTCCTTTACCTTTTTTACCTTCTTCCACCCACAGGTGGTGCAGAGATCCAGCAGATTGTTTAATGTACTGTAGTAGCATAGAATCATTCCACCTAAACATTAGGAAGAACTTCCTGACAGTAAGAGCTGTTCGACAGTGGAATTTGCTACCAAGGAGTGTGGTGGAGCACAGTGTTTACATGTATGCCCTTGGTTTCAGTCGGAGAAAAACTAATTAACTCATCAGCCCAGTGAGAACTGTGGCCGCTACTGACCAGTGAAAAGGGGCCAAGTCTGCTGGACAGGCTCCCCTCTCCCCCCCCCCACCCCGGGCAGGATGCAAACTCACTTCCCACCGGACTAACTGGAATTGCACTATAATGAAAAAGCTATAGGCTTTGGTTTTGTTTCGATTAAAAAGCTGGCATTGTAAAGGTTGAACATCTGCACAGCAATTATTTGTTTTGAGACTCTGAAGAAAGAAAACAACAAATATGATTTAGTCAGGCCACATCTAGACATCCCACACACAGGTTACTAAGTATAACGGGAAGGGCAAAACCACTGCCATCGGAAAGGAGTTCACACCAAACACAGATGTTCATGCTGAGGATATATATATATATATTTGTACTTCAGAGGGAAATTAATATCATTTTACAGTAGCAGCAACCAAACTGTGAAACAGGGAATTTGAAATAGTTATTCCCCCCGCCCCGCCAAGAGGCCCTTGAAAGAACTCTTTAGCGCCAAATATCAAATGTCTGTCTTAAAAAGTAAGTACATGTTTAGTGCATGTTGCCATGTTTTTAACATTTGAAAGCATTCGTGGTGCAGATTTGTAGGCACAGAGTGGATTCAGACAACAGGGTCCCCCGGTCACTTCATTGCTCTTTAGCAAGAAAAGTCAACGGGAAAGTCTCACTGGAAAATAACTTCTGCGAAGGTGCCAGAAGAAATGACATGCAAAAGAACGAAGAGCTACAGAAAGACCTCCTGCAACTTCACATTGTGGAGGACTACTTGAAAAAACAGGGATTCCTTAGTTCAAACTTGGTATTCATCTCCACAAAACATGCATGATGTGGCTATTGTGATTACCTAGGAAAATGGCAGGCCTGCAGGCTATCTTGCCAAAGTGGTGCATGCTCTAGTTATCTCCCGCTTGGACTACTGCAATGCCCTCTATGTGGGGCTACTTTTGAAGGTGACCCGGAAACTGCAATTAATCCAGAATGCGGCAGCTAGACATGACTGGGAGTGACCGCCGAGACCATATAACACCACTCCTGAAAGACCTACATTGGCTCCCAGTACGTTTCCGAGCACAATTCAAAGTGTTGGTGGTGACCTTTAAAGGCCTTCTGGTGGTCCCCTCCCTGCGAGAAGTGTGGTTACAGGGAACCAGGCAGAGAGCCTTCTCGGTAGTGGCGCCCGCCCTGTGGAACGCCCTCCCATCAGATGTCTAGGAAATAAACAACTATCTGACTTTTA
Source organism: Zootoca vivipara (assembly GCF_965207765.1). NCBI lineage: Eukaryota > Metazoa > Chordata > Lepidosauria > Squamata > Lacertidae > Zootoca > Zootoca vivipara. Next base: position 14,091,745 of record NC_142596.1, read on the forward strand.
GAAGGCATCTGAAGGCAGCCCTGTTTAGGGAAGTTTTTAATGTCTCATGTTTTATTGTATTTTTTAAAAAAATATTTTGTTGGGAGCCACCCAGCCAGATGGGTGGGGTATAAATAATAAACTATTATTATTATTATAATTGGGACCCAGGTGGCACTGTGGTTAAACCACTGAGCCTAGGGCTTGCTGATCAGAAGGTCGGCAGTTCGAATCCCTGTGACGGGGTGAGCTCCCGTTGCTTGGTCCCAGCTCCTGTCAACCTAGCAGTTCGAAAGCACGTCAAAATGCAAGTAGATAAATAGAAACCGCTACAGCGGGAAGGTAAACGGCGTTTCCATGTGCTGCTCTGGTTTGCCAGAAGCGGCTTTGTCATGCTGGCCACATGACCTGGAAGCTATACGCCGGCTCCCTCGGCCAATAATGCGAGATGAGCGCGCAACCCCAGAGTCGGTCACGACTGGACCTAATGGTCAGGGGTCCCTTTACCTTTACCTTTATTATTATAATTACTGCTGGATGGACCAGCACTTTACTATGTTAAAGGTAAAATAGATTGAAAACATGCATACCCATCAAGCTCTGCGGTCTCGATGTAACATAGTCCATGTGGTTCACTGCTAGAAAGGAGTAACAGATCAGCCTATAAAGGGAAGGAGCATTTTCAGCACTGTTAAAGTAACTGTACAACCGTATTTTATTTGCATATTCCTATCATCTTTGAAATGTTAGCAAACACCTATGATTAGGACATAGGGGTTGGGTTGCAGGTAAGGACAGGGGAGAAACTGAATTTTGTTTGCATTTCTGTGGAAAAACCACCTAATCTGTAGTTTTTGAAAAAATATATGAACCAAAGCACTGCTGTCCTTCACACTTCTCTGCAATGAAGTTATCCAACCCAAAGGTTTGTACAAAAATGCATATATTAGCAGGACAGGTGCACCAGATGCATATATTAGTGACGATAACATACAAAAATGCATTTTAATAGGGGAAATTGCTTCCAAAAATGTATATATCGCACAGCGTTCGATAATGGTGAAATTCACAGTAAAAAGCTGGTGAATTGCCATGTTCTTTAGCCATTCAGTAATAAGGAACCATCTATTTCTTCTGTGACCGCTAAGCTTTCTCGTGAGTTTTCGGTGAAGGAATATAAAGCTTTCCGAAAGTTCAAGTAAATAATACCTGCTCAGATAAGCCCTATCCACATGCTTGATAAGACTCACAAAGAACTCTTGAAGCTCATTGAAACCAGACTAACCATTCCAGGAGCCATGCTGAGCCTTCTTCAGCAAGATGCACTCTTCTCTATCAAGAGTAGTGTGGTGGTGATGTTTTTGAACTGCTGCTCCCATCATCCCTTAACAGGCTATAATGGCCACCAGCGATGGGAGTTGGAGTCCAACAACACCTAGAGGACACCCCCCCCCCAAAAAAAAACCCTAGGACACCTATATTTGATCATTTTATTTCTAATAATGCTTTCCACTGACTTATCCAAAGCTGATATTCAGCTAATTAATAATGATGCAGTGTCAATCATGAACGAACCATGTTCACCTTTAGAAGAATAGTTTGAAATCGGGGTAGAAGCTGTTTCGCCCACCCTGCTCAACACCCATGCAGACATAATTAAAGCTAACCAAAGTAGAGGCGATTTAGGAAAGAAATAGGGATGACCTGCTTCCTATTTCCTAACCGTGTTTAGGACAAGATATCGTTCTCTGTGATACATATTCTAAAGAAGTGAAGTTATAGGCACTTACCACCACAAACTGGTCATTTTCCAATTTAATGATGTCTCCAGCTCTGACATTCATCCATTTTTCTTTCTGCAATCTACAGTGAAGGAGAATACGCATTATACGTTTTTAACATTTATCTGTTGTGGGAGGGGGGGTCTCTCAAAATTCCTTACTGAAACATAATCCTTTATTAATAAGTAGCGGTATCTTATCGACATTGGTGGCTGTGTTCTTTGGGGCTGGTGGAACGGAAGAGTAGAGCCATAGCCAATGATATTCAGAGCCGCTCCCTGACTGGTTGCAGGAAAGAGGGCAGGCTGAAGCTGGGAGGTGACCAGTGGCCCATTTCCCTTAATGGACTGGCCTCCACTGATTCTAGATTAATTTGTAGAGAAATTAAATAATGGGGGGAAATAACCGCTCACCGGGTCTGGCGGTGGGCAAGGTTTATGGCCCGGTGTGTGGCCCCATCGTCCTCCAGCAGCCACTCCGCTCCACTGACCATTGGCTCTGCCCACCCCCAATGATTGCAGCGGAGTTGTTTTGGGTTCCCTGCCAACCCCCCTTGTTCAAATCACCCTATCCCCAGTGGCCTGTGGAGTGGGGCAAGAGTAGAGGACCGGGAATCTGCAGTCTTCACTCTGGTCTGCTCCTAAAGGATAAAAAAGGGGCCTGCGCTGATGCCAGCGGCGCAGTTGGCCCCAGAGCGTCACCCAGCTAGCCCTCCCTCTAATTGTATCATCTCCAACTCCTCAAAAGACTCCATCAACGTTGTCTCTGAAAAATGTTGCACATCACTTGGGAAGACAGGCAGACTAATGCCAGGGTACTGGAAGAAGCAAAGATCACAAGTGTTGAAGTGATGGTTCTTCAACATCAACTTCATTGGACTGGTCATGTTGTGTCTATTCCAAACTTAAAAATGGGAAGCATAATGCTGGTGGTCAATAAAAGAGGTTTAAAGACTCTCTCAAGGCAAATCTTTAAAAATGTAGGATAAACACAGACAACTGGGAAACACTGGCCTGCGAGCGCTCCAATTGGAGAACAGCCTTTTCCAAAGGTGTCATGGGCTTTGAATACACTCGAACTCAGGACGAAAGAGAGAAACATGCTAAGAGGAGGGCATGCTTGGCAAACCCTCACCATGATCAACTCCCACCTGGAAACCTATGTCCCCACTGTGGAAGGACGTGTGGATCCAGAATTGGCCTCCACAGTCACTTACGGAGTCACTGTTAAGACCATGTTTATGGAAGACAATCTTACTTGGCTACGAGTGATCGCCAGAGAAGAAGAAGATGTATCTTTTCTTCCAGGCCAACCTTTTCCTTTCCAGGTTCATGGGCATTGCTACGGTCAGATGATGGTTGCTGTTTTTCACAGCCGGGAAGGAATTCCCCCTGCCCTGCAAGTTTTGCCTTCCCCATAGCAATTGGTCACAACTTTGGTGGTTTTGGACCTTGGGCGGAATCCTTTAGTCCAACAATCGAGGAAGGGGTGTTGTGGTGGCTCACTCCTTTCTGCGGCAGAGATATCAGGGTTTCCCATTAGAGGGGTCCTGAGGGGAGAGCTCGGCAGTGGGCCATAGAGCTTCCCTCTATGTTTTGCAGTGTCCCCATATTCCTGCAGGACCCTGTCTTGCCTCAGACTCCCAGCTGGGTGCCAAGAGGGATATACACCCAATGCCTAAACCAAGGTTCCCTACATTTCAAATTTTAAAAAGTTGTGGCCATTTTAATCTCAAATAGGTTGCCATGTGTTTTCCTTGATCTGAGGTCCGGCTACGGGAGAGGGGGGTCTGCTGTTGGGCCACTCAAATAAAAATGGGAAAAGAAAAGGACATAACATTGTTTTATGATTTAAGAAATGGTTTATTACTTCAGATGGGAATGGAGGATAAAAATAAGCTAGGGAATAAATATTTATGATGAGGCAAGTGGGTACATTGTTCCAGTATTGCAAGCAAGCTATTTATAAAGCAGCTACACAGGCCTAGAAGTTTAGTAGAGGGAAAGTTTGAATAGTAAAGTTATGACAGAGCTGGGACAGCATAGTGGCGAAACATCCTGGGTTCAAATCTCATCTCTGTCAGGGCCCTGCCAAGTGAGCTTAAGCAAGTCACTAACTCTGCGGGTCTGCTTCGTGGAGACAGCCAGAGAAAGAGATAAATTTGGCTGCAGTGAGCTTAGGAAGGAGGAAGGGTTAGTTTGGCTCATTTTGCTTGTGCCCCTTTCTTCTCATGGCCATAACACCACAATTTTCAAGAAAGCAAAAGGCACACAGCCTTAAGTGTAACGTACAAAACTCTAATGGGATCCCGTCAATGCTTCTGAGAGACCTCTCCAAAGCTGTAGATTGGCACAGAAAGATTGGCCCGAACAGCACTGTCGGAGGGCAATGGCCAAATCGTTTTGCTAAGCTCAACTATCCTGGGTCTGCAAGGCAACCTGGAAGTCCATGAGCTTTGCCTTGAGGGCAGTCGCTTACTGTCAGGGACCGTGCTGAGGAGGGCTGCTCTGAGGAGGAATGGTGGGAGCCTCCCCCTTCCCCTGATCAGGATCCTGAATCTTCGCAGGACAGTACAGTCATACCTCTAGTTATGTATGCTTCAGGTTGTCTACTTTCAGGTTAAGTATGCGGCAGACCCGGAAGTGTTTACTTCCAGGTTCCGCCCTCCCCCCCACGCACAGAAGCGTCCTGTGCGCTTCACGCGTGCACGGAAGCACCACACGATACATACTTTTCAGGGCGCGAATGGCACCCCAGAACGGATCAGGTACTTATCTAGAGGTACCACTGTATAGATTTGGAACAGTGGTTTGCAGAGGGACATAGTTCAGAAGGCAGAAGCTAGGAAATACTGGATGGGGAGCAGCTAGGAGAAGAAACACCGGGAGAGAGAAAGCGTCCATCCACTCAGGCCAAGGTCAAGGAAAACAGATAAGGTGGCAGCACAGAAAGCACAGTGGTAGCGAGATCAGGTTGCAAGATGCAGTAGGGAGGAAGTGGGCAGAACCCTTAATTGGGAGCATCTTCATTCCCAGGAACGGATTCTTTGTTCTCTCGCTGTGATCGTTTAAATTTCTAACTGGTAAGAGGCTCCTTTTGCTTTGTTATCCTTATCTACTGCTAAAGGGGGGAGGAAGCCTGACACTTACTGACTTGAGCGGGTGCTCTGCATACAAAAGGTCCCAGTTTCAATCCCCGACATCTCCAGCTAAGGCTGTGAAAGGCCCCTGTCTGAAACCCTGGACAGGTGCAATATTGAGCTAGGTGCACCAGTGTCTGACTTGGTATTAGGGAGCTTCCCATGTTCCTGTGATGGGGGAAAGGCAGGATACAAAAGTACTACATGAAAAAAACCAAGCCACCTTATATCATCAGCCTATTGAATTTTCTTTTTAATTAAGATGATATAGCATTAAATAGCATGCATCTTGGCACCTGTATACAGTGGTACCTCTGTACCTTGGATCCCAGAGTTTACGTAACCAGAGGGCAGGGCCGTCTTAAGCGTATCTGGCGCCCTGGCACCGTGGTGCGCAGATCCCTCCGGCAGGCCCCCCCCCCCGCTTCACAGCGCGGTTGTCTGGCGGGTGCAGCACGGCTGCCGCGGGCACAGCAACGTGGCGCCCCCTGGCGGCCCAGCGGCCTGGCGCATTGCACCACCCAGCCTTGCCTTAGAGCTGGCCCTGCCAGAGGGTTACGTAACCGGAGGTACTACTGTATTGGTAAGTGACTACAATAAATTTCATGATGTGGGTTACTCTATAAAAAGGTGATCAGGGTCATTTATTTTTAGTTTGTTTGTTCTTTTAATCCACTTGTTCTATAGAAAAGCAGCTAGAAAAGCAGCTTACCGGTACATATTTATACAACCATGCGAAATGCTCCATGACACCAGGGGTCAGCAACCTTTTTCAGCCGTGGGCCGGTCCACCGTCCCTCAGACCTTGTGGGGGACCGGACTATAGGGGGGGCAAACGAATTCCTATGCCCCACAAATAACCCAGGGATACATTTTAAATAAAAGGACACATTCTGTAGGCCAGATTTAGAAGGCGATTGGCCCGGTCATTTGGCTTATACATCAGACTTTCGCTTTTATTTCAATCCAAGTACATGTTGTCCTGGAAAGTTTTCAACGGCAGCATTTTCATCTAGAGCCAGAATGCCCCTATTCTTCCATGCCTATTCTCTTCTGCATTTTATCTCACCCAGTGCAGAAAACGGTATTAGTGGCAGCAGACACATAGCCTAGTTCCTGGCATCTAAACAGCTGTGTGTGCAACACGAAGCAAACAGTTTAAAGAAAATAGGCATCCAGGATTGATTATGACTATGCACACAACATACTTTCAAAGCACATTTAAAGCACATCTCTGCTCCCACTGCTCCCCAAACGAATCCTGGAAACAGTAATTTGTTAAGGGCGTTAGAACTGTAGCTCTGTAAGTTCAGTAGACTACAATTCCCAGATATCAAAATGTATGGTGTACAGTAGATCAAACACATTATTTCATACAAACTTAAAACAGTGAAAACCCCATGGCTATGGTAGCCAGGCTCTGAAGGAGGACAGCAGCAGGCTTAACCATTTTCATAGAAGGAAAAAGGTTAATGACATACAGGTAGAGAGGAAACAGTCAATGATCTTTGCTCCAAGGTAAACTTTTAGCTGTACTGCAGCTTAAATCTACTATAGATTGTGGAAAGTTCTTTGATTTCTAATTGCATTTTGACACTTCTTCCGAAACTTATTGCAACCAAATTTTGCACGATGGTTTCCGAGATCAAGGAACAGGTTTTCATCTTACGCTTGGATACAAGAAACTGGGCTCTCCAAATACAGCCTGTGAAGAAACTTGGTGGTAACATCTCTGGTCTGTTACCGTAATAAATCAATTCATTCATTCGTTTGGTGATAAGTTTCTTTCCCGTTGGGGAAGTGCTTCAAGGAGGGAAAGCAAGTGTATGGAGGAATCAGCTCAAAACATCAATAATCACCCCTCCACACACCCCCAAACGTAGGATGCATACCAAGTGCATATAAAACAAATAAAAGTTCCAGTGATGTTTGGAAGTACAGTGAGTTTGTTTTGTAGTAACACTCAACATGATATTGGTGTGCTGCAGTAGGGCTGTTGTTTTTTAGAGACTCTACAAACAGTGTGCTCTCTCTTGACCTTCTCTAGCCCAGGATGATTGGGTAAAAGGTTCACCTGGGACTTCTGAAGGCTAAACTAATGTAGCCTTGTGTATTGGTACCAGGCCTGGTCAGAGAATTCCCTTCCGTAGGGAGTAATATTGTTCTGTGCTAGTGTTTTTGAAGTCCTGAATTCTTGAAAACACGTCTTGAGCTAGAGGACTCTTGTTTTCTAGTGACTCTTGGGCCATGAGTACTTTGAGGTTGTTTTGTTTATTAGTCTTACCTGCCAATGATGCTATCACAAGAATATTTCATCCTATTGCAAAGAGTGATGATCTCTGCCTATATTTAAAGAGTTTTGGCAGAAGGTAACTGAAACTATCAACAGAACTGTACAGAACAACCCTATATTTACAGAGCAAACTATCCTCTTGAATTACCAGGATATGCCCAGCACATGGAACCTGTTGTGTATTGAGTCAAAGGATTTTATATCTGTATTATTGTTGTCTGTATTTGCATTAGGATAAAGTAACTGCCTTTTGGTTCCAGAGGGTACAGCTACTATTGGTTCATTTAAGCTGCTGTATTTGGATCCTCTGTCTTATTGGTTTCCTCCAAAAGGCAGCACTGTGATTGCCCGATATTGTTCCCTTCAAAATGTATCCCTTTCTAGCTAGTTCCCTGTCCCTATAAATGTAGCCTTCCTGCCCTCAGAGTCAGTCTTGTTCACTTTAATAAAGAGCTGTTACTAGAGAACTGTCTCCAGCATGTTATGTCAAGAGAGCTGAAATCACAAACCCCACGTCACAACAGAACCTTACCAAAGGACAATACAAGTGGACCCTCCGTGCCCTTACCACAGCAAAAAGACTGATACTGATGAATTGGAAAAATAAAAATGTGGCTCCCTTCCACACATAGCTGCCAAGTTATCCCTTTTTTTAAGGGATTTTCCCTTATGCTGAATAGGCTTCCTCACAAGAAAAGGGAAAACTTGGCAGCTATGCTTCCACAATTGGATTGAAGACTTATACAAACTCACAACATATGAACAACTTGCATATAAATGCAGACTTGCCATGGACAAATTCAATGACATTTGGAATCCTTTCTTACAAATACTGTAATAGGTTAAAATCTGGTGAAGTACAATAACAACCTTGTAAAATACACAGTTTTGTGTGTCCTCCCCCTCCCCCTTTATTTTCCCTTCTGCATGGGTTCTGTTTCTCTTTTTCTCTCTTTTATTTACGCTTCACCATTTTTAGTGCACATATAATTTTGTACTTTTTGAACTTTCAATAAAGATGTTTTAAAAGTGTGGGGGGGGGAGAATAGTGATATCTGCCTAATAAACTGCTGACTATGAAACGAAAATCACATCCTGGTTTGATTGATATACGGGTTTGTGGTAAAATACCAAACCATGGTTTCCCAGTTCAGATATAGCAGGAAACTGTGATTTAATGTTATGGCAACAGACAGACAGGGAGCACAGCAACATAATAGTCTAATAGAACAAGATTGTTATGTTTGCTTCTTGCTGCTTTTATAATTTTGTGGCTTTTAGCTTAATTTTTTAATAATGATGTTAATTGTTTTATTCATTTTGCAAACCATCTTGAGAATATGATTGAGAGGGTAGTATCGTAATACATAAATAAAAGAAAATGAATGTCTGAAAAAATGCCAATGAGTCAATTCTCCTTGCTATTTACCTTGCTGTGCCAAAAGTGACCAAGAAAACAGGGCCATTTTCTATACCCAGGAAAGCTCCAATAAGTTCCTTTTGGGGGGCGGGGGCTTGTGTAATCTGAAAACTTTTCACATTTCATGGCAGGAATTACAGATTTGCAGCTGAGTTGACAGTTGACAGGGGAGTGTAGCCAATCATGGCTGCATTTATGAGCATTGTTGTTGTTGTGTAGTCGTTTAGTCGTGTCCGACTCTTCGTGACCCCATGGACCAGAGCACGCCAGGCACTCCTGTCTTCCACTGCCTCCCGTAGTTTGGTCAAACTCATATAGGGATTTCACATTCATAATGTTCTCATTCACACATGACATCTTTAAGTGTACTATCAACACAAAATTAAGTGTACACCTAAAAAAGGCCGTGCCTTAATTCACCCATACTCTGACGATCTTTGAAAAACTTTGCTGCCAGAAAGCATATTAGACATTGCACAATGAAGTATAGTGGATATAGTGGATCATCACAGCCATTAACAGATTCTTAAAAATAAAAAAAAGAATCTGTGTTTGTTACAGCTGCAGTATGTTAATGCTATATTTACAATCTTAAATCCCATTTCAAACAAATGAAATCTCAGAAAATGATGTTTATTGCTAAACATTCTATTCAAAACAACCTAAAATAGAAGCTTAGAGTTCAGTTTAAAGAAAGATCATCTCTGGGATCAACATTCCTCACTTCTATGTTAGCTTCACAAAGCATAGAGGAGCAGAAAAAATGTGCAGAAATTTTGGTGTCACCAGCTACAAGCAGACACACTGCAAAGGAGACCCGTTAGCACCGTACAAATGCACAGAGATTTACACGCCTGTAGATCAGGTGTGGGGAATCTTTGGTCCTCCAGAGGTCTCTGAACTACAACTCCCATCAACCACAGCAAGCATGGCCAGGGATGATGGGAGTTGTAGTTCAACAAGGCAGAGAGCCACGGATGCCCCACACCTGTTGTGGACGTACAGAACCAGCCAGGCTACGCCATGGCTAAGCTAAATAGGAAATAATCCTCATAGCTCACTACAGAATAAAAGTGGGTCAAGCCGCTTGCCTTTCACAGATTTCTCAGGCTAATAAAGTTGCCCATTGCTCATAAAAAAAGTTGTGCATAATGTCATTTGTCAACTTGCAGGGAGATATTTTCTATTCCCAAAGAAGGAAAAGTACAAGAAAGAAGATTGTTCATAATGATCTCCCCAGCATGCATCCCATTTACTTCAAATTTCACTTGTATGATGCATAAGATATAATTGCAGTTATGACAACATTAAAAAGTTACGAACGGACTGCTTCTCATTATTGCTCCATGTGTGACTTGCATGTGTCACTAATAAAAACATGATGATATTTACTGTGGCACCAATTGCCAAGGCGTTCTTGAGTAGAGTTCTGAAAGGGAATCTTTGGCCGCCCCTCGGTTTGTCATTTACCCACACATTTGGTGTTAATATTCTTTAGGCTGATTAACATGTGTATGTATATCGCTCATGATTTCAACACTCAACATTGTATTCCAACATTCAACTGAACTGTGAGAATGTGTCTTTGTTGAAAGCTAAAAGGCTGAAAGTGATGTCACTGTATCACTGGGGTAGAGTCACATATTAGAATGCTACCATATAGCAAAAGCTCCATGCATGTAGAAAGCTAGCATATCAGGGAAAAAGTTCTAGCATATCCTCCACAGTGATGTTCTAATTTTTATCTTTGGCTTTTAGGGATCTGTGTTTGTTTTTACATAGGTAAGCCCTGCATTTTGTACTGGTATAATCCAGAATTCTATCACTACAGACCATCATCCAATTTAGCCATGGGTATACAGTTGTACCTTGGTTGACAAACGCCTTAGCAGTCGAATGTTTTGGCTCCTGAACCACTGCAACCCCAGAAGTGAGTGTTCCAGTTTGCAAACTATTTTTGGAAGCCGGAAGTCCGGTGGGGCTTCCGTGGCTTCCAATTGGCTGCAGGAAGCTCTTGAATAGGGTGACCCTGTGACCTGCATTCAGGAACTAAAGTATTTACCATCACAAAAGAATAGCCAGACTGCCCAGGTAATGTAATCAGTGACCATTATCAGGTATCCTGGCAGGCAGGATTTCTGCTGTAGACCACCTCCCTCTGTCGTGTTTGTATGCTGTTTGGGGGTGGTGGTCTTGGGCTAGAGGGTGGGCAATTTCAAAAGTCTTGGTGCTTGTGCACCATTGTTCAGGGTTCTCCTCCCTCCTGTGTGTGGTGAGTGGGGACCCTGTTGCAACAGTTCCTTGAATAAAGATCAGGCTTACTAGCAGCTTTGCTTCTACTCTGGTTGGCCTCTGTTACTTTCTTCTACCAACAGGGAACCCACTTAAGGACTCTATATGGGCTCTGGAATACCCCATAAGGGAAAGGGAGCAGTTTTTCTTATAACAGGTTGGTACGTGCCTAGGGAAAGAAGTTGCGGCTGAGGGCAGAAAAGACTGGAAGGCAATGTGCAGCTCCCCCCCCCCCCCGTTTTAATACTTCAGCGTCAGGATTCTGCATTTTGGCAAATGCCTAGTGATTTCCGTAACTGTATACTGTATATTGCATGCAGAAAATTATAAAGGCGTGCTTCTTACTTGCCATCAATGAGTACTTCAGCCTGCCGGTTGTTCACCTGGTTGTCACTTTTGTGGCGAAACTGCAAAGGGTTAAAAGGAGGAAGAAGAAAAAACAGGCCTGTAAATGCCCAGGTAAGTGTGGTACACACACACACACAGTACTCTGCAATTCGGTTCCAGCCAGAATGTAAACAAGTTGCTTGGAACAGGAAAGTAAAATGGACTTAGCTAGGGGTTCCATTTGCAGATTTCCACATTGCTGTTTTGATGAGCGAGACTGAGGGTTGAAGTGAGGAAGCGACATCAAGGAAAGAATGCCGGGAAAGCCCATAGCTCAGGAGCACAAAATTAGGAGCTGCACGGCATATTTCTTTATCTGTTTATTTATCTACAATATCTCTTATCCACACTTCACCATAAGATACCAGGGTCGGATAAAGGAATAGAAAACAGGGTTAAAAACACAGATAACAGCATTACAATTCTAAAATGCATATACCCTTTCCAAACGAAGCAGAACAATATACTGTAAATTCTTCCCCATACCCAAAAAAGGTATGTCTTCAGCATATGGCAGAATTTGTACAAGGAAGATGGCAGATGCACTTCTGTGGTAAAGGAGTCCCGCAATTTAGGGACCATCCTGAAAATTAGAGGCTTTTGCCCTCGTGATATATTGCAGAGCTGCTACTTAAAGCTTTAAGAAGTTAAATGGGAAAAGATCGGGGAGAAAATTGTTCCCCAAAGTGCTGTTTCCAGAGTGGGCAAACTCTAGCGGCTTCCCTTTTCTAAACTTGAACTTTTAGACACATTTATTTCATCTATGAATCACTTCCCATGAGGCATCCCAAAGCAATTTGCAATATAACAAAAACACATACAAAACACTTACAAATGTTAAAAACAGCTAAAACAATTGCATATACAGCCAGGTCAAACTGGCCAGCTTGTGGTCAACCGTCAGCAACAATAATCCTCAGGGCCAGTTCAAGGCTTTTTGCTGCCTGAGGCCAGGCAAAAATTGGCAGCCTCCTCTATCATGGAGCATGGTACCCAAAGTAGGTCAAGGTATTTGGGCACCTAATGCAGAAAACAATTATAACCAGGCATCTTTGCTAGCTATGGAGTAAGGTCTACTCATGAGGACACTACTCCTCACAAGGGCACCATCTAACAGGTGGGGACACGAGGTCCCCCAAAAAAAATTCAAGGAGGGAGACGGGACCTCTCAATATCCCAGAGCCATGGCAGGCTCCATTGGACCTACCCACAGCTGTGACCGGCCCCGTTGGGGGCCCTCCTGTAGCTGTGACAGACCCACTGGGCCTACCCACAGTCACAGCAGGCCCCCTCAGGCCTCCCCATGGCTGTGGAGGGTCCCATCGGACCTCCTCCTGCCATGAGATGTCATACACACACACACCGCCCCACCCCCCAAGTTGGGCAGAACCCGGTGTGTGTGATTCCTCATGTGTAGTTTGTTACTCTGAATGAAGTCTTAGCTTTTGGACAGGCACTCTAGTACCTAACTACAGGAGGAGGAGGAGGAGGAGGAGGAGGAGGAGGAGGAAGAAGAAGAAGAAGAAGAAGAAGAAGAAGAAGAAGAAGAAGAAGAAGAAGAAGAAGAAGAAGAAGAAGAAGAAGAAGAATCTTCTTTGGCGATCCCTCGCAGCCGAATAAGATTGTCTTCCATAAACACGGTTTTAACAGTGAGTCCGTAAGTGACTGTGGAGGCCAGTTCTGGATCCACACGTCCTTCCACAGTGGGGGCATGGGTTTCCAGGCAGGAGCTGATCACAGTGAGGGTTTGCCAAGTGTGCCTTCCTCTTAGCATGTTTCTCCCTTTTGTCTTGAGTTCGAGCGTCTTCACAGCCCATGACACCTTTGGTCATAGCTGCCAAGTTTTCCCTTTTCTCATGAGGAAGCCTATTCAGCATAAGGGAAAATCCCTTTAAAAAAAGAACAGTGAAGGCTGTTCTCCAATTGGAGCGCTCGCAGGCCAGTGTTTCCAAGTTGTCAGTGTTTATACTACTTTTTTTTTTAGATTTGCCTTGAGAGAGTCTTTAAACCTCTTTTGTTGACCACCAGCATTACGCTTTTCATTTTTAAGTTCGGAATAGAGTAGTTACTTTGGAAGGCGATAATCAGGCATCCGCACAACATGGCCAGTCCAATGAAGTTGATGTTGAAGAACATCAGCACTCAACACTCGTGATCTTTGCTTCTTCCAGTACACTGGCATTAGTTCGCCTGTCTTCCCAAGCGATGTGCAAAATTATTCGGAGACACTGTTGATTGAATCTTTTGAGGAATTGCAGATGGCGTTTATAAGTGGTCCACATTTCACAAGCATACATTAAGGCACCATAGGTAGTACAATAGGTAAACAAGTATTTTGGTTTCCTTGTGAATGTCCTGGTCCTCAAACACTCTACAGCCTGATGCTAAACCTTCATGTTCCAGTGCTCTCTTGGGCTTGTTGCCTAACCTCACCTGTCCCTCTGTATCATGTGTAGGGAATTTTTGGCCCTCCAGATATTGCTTAACTACAGCTCCCATTAACTTCAGCAAGCATGGCCAAGGCCCAAAGATTGTGGAAGTTGTCTGCCAGCCTAGCAGTTCAAAAACATGCCAGTGCAAGTAGTCTGTTTCGGGGGCCTAATCTTCAATCCTAAAAAACGCTCACCAACTTTGATCTGAAGGACCAAAGTTTACCTGTACCAGTTCCATATGGTTCTCTTCAGGAAGGATGAGGTCCTCTTCTGAAGAAGACTCCTTTAGTGGGTGCCTGATATGTACCCTCTCCAGAAATAATGGGGGGAAAGGACCCACAAGGTAACCAAGAATTGCTCAGGCACAATGTAAAGTCTTCTTAGAAGTAAGAATTGATGGACAGATGCAGGCTGATGAGCCATTGAGACACTAATCACTCAAGCAGCCGCCAGTTTAGTTGTTGACTGCAAGGCCTTCATTTCTATTGCTTTGCAAGATCAAAGGTTTGCCCTGTTGCAATGCCAGAGAATATTTCGCAAAACCACAGAACTGTTTCCCACTGGAGTCAAGCCAGTGGATGTGAAAGAAAAATAACCCCACCTTCCTCAGTTTTAGCTCCACGTTGCTCATCTGCACTAGAACCTCACTAAATATGATCAGAATATGATGCAAGATCTTTTTTAAAAGAAAGACATTTAAGAATTTTCTTAAAAACCATACCAAACATGTGTTTCTTCCACTACCCACTGTTGTCTGGAAAAGCTCTGGCAAAGAAAAAGACCAAGGATTTTCCCCCGTCCTCAATTATTTTTTTACTTTTAATGGTTTCCTCTAACTCACTTCAATTTGATGTAACGTATGTTTATTAATGGAATCCTCAAAGCCCCGGGGAGGATTCACTGAAGAATTCAAGTTTCTTCATCTCCCATTGAACTGTTTCACAACATTCAAAAACTCCCAGAGAAATCTCCCCAGAACTCCTACCCTGGTGCAAAAAACCAAACAAACCCAGAAACTTCCTGAACTACAGCTCCCACCAGCCCCAGCAAGCTTGGCCAATGGCTTAAGAGTTGTAATTCAGCAACAACTGGAAGACCAAAGGTTACCCACACCTGCTAGAGACTATAAGTCCATCTGAGCTTAATATGGTCCAGGCTGAGACCCTACCTGCCCGCAGACTGTCTAGGCATAGTAGTGCATGCTCTGGTTATCTCCCGCTTGGACTACTGCAATGTGCTCTATGTGGGGCTACCTTTGAAGGTGACCCAGAAACTGCAACTAATCCAGAATGCGGCAGCTAGACTGGCCACTGGGAGTGGCCACCAGGACCAAATAACACTGGTCCTGAAAGACCTACATTGGCTCCCAGTATGCTTTCGAGCACAATTCAAAGTGTTGGTGCTGACCTTTAAAGCAAACGGCCTCGACCCAGTATACCTGAAGGAGCGTCTCCACCCCCATCATTCAGCCCGGACACTGAGGTCCAGCGCCGAGGGCCTTCTGGCGGTTCCCTCCCTGCGAGAAATGAGGTTACAGGGAACCAGGCAGAGGGCCTTCTCGGTAGTGGTGCCCACCCTGTGGAACTCCCTCTCATCAGATGTCAAGGAAATAAACAACTATCTGATTTTTAGAAGGCATCTGAAGGCAGCCCTGTTTCAGGAAGTTTTTAATGTTTGATGCTTTATCGTGTTTTTATATTCTGTTGGGAGCCGCCCAGGGTGGCTGGGGAAACCCAGCCAGATGGGTAGGGTATAAGTGAATTTATTATTATTATTATTATTATTATTATTATTATTATTATTATTATTATCCTTTGGTATTTCTAGGTATTCAGAAAGGCACTTTCCAGCAACCCTGTCTGGAGATGCTGAGGATCAAACCCAGGATTTTCTTCTGCATGCAAAGCATCTGCTCCCCCACTAAACCATGGCCTTTCCCTACAATGGGAGCGTCTTCCCTGTAGTCTGCTTTCATGCTATTGTAGTAGATGGAGGAGCCACAAGTTTAATTGATCCATAATCAGTTTATATATAATCACCATAATTATGACCAGCCTGCTCCGGTAAAAGGATTAACATCTTTAAACTCCAATTTTCACTGGCTGTAATTCTGCACCTGCTTGCCATTCTACTGCCCCCTTATAATTTTTCCCTTATACCTTTCCCAACTAAGATTTCACTTCACGCATCTGACAAAGGTGGTTTGAGTCTACAAAGCTTATGCCACAGTAAATGTGTTCGTCTCAAAGATGCCACAAGACTCCCTGGGTGTTTTGTTGGAATAAGCAACAGTCTTTAATACTCATTTCACTGAGATGAAAGCACCACTAAAGGTTTAATGTATAGGGGTTGAACCCTAAGTTGCTTTCCTGAGTTGCGAGATTCAGTTTATATATATAATGTTTATTTAACTTTCTGTTTTATGATTTAAAATATTCATTTTACATCCTTAAGATATCAATGACTTCCCTTCTTCTCTTTCCATGGTTCATTTTACATATCATAAATCCCTGCATATTTTATAAAAACTTTACCATTCAGTATTCCATTAGAAGACATCTGAAGGCAGCCCTGTTTAGGGAGGCTTTTAATGTTTAATAGATCACTGTGTTTTATTTTTCTGTTGGAAGCCGCCCAGAGTGGCTGGGGAAATCCAGCCAGATGGGCGGGGTATAAATAATATATTATTATTATTATTATTATTATTATTATTATTATTATTATTATTATTATTATTATTCCATTATTACATCCATCAAAACGGTTGAATTTATCTGAACAAGCCCTTACAGACTGCCTTCCTTGAAGTGAGACAAATAACCTACCGTATTCCGCTTTTTTTTAAAGACCAACACAGCCCCCCCCACACACACACACACGGTGGGGGGTTTGTGTAAAAAGGAAGGAAGGACCAGGCTGGTATTTCATTGTGGGTATATTCTGCAATATGTTCTTTACACAACAGTAGTACCTTTGTGGTAGATTTATTCTGCTTCACTTTGTTCTGCAATGTTAGTGTTGCCTGGAGGTGCTATAGCACAACAAAAGCCGGCCCAAAATAAACCACAACATTTACGGCATAAGAAGTTACATTAAACACTTGTAGTTTAATGGTGAATCTTTGGACATAATGGAGCTGTAAAAGATTTGGATTATTGTAAAAGATGCAGGAGGAAATGACTAACAATAGGACCCACAAAGGTTGTATGTTGGATATGGGATTGTAAAACTGTAATTTGAAACACACGCACACAGGATTTCAGCAGGAAGTTACAAGAGATCTACTGACTAAAAGTGAAGCAGTCTGACTGCCCCAAAACATTTGCAGAAACAATATTGAAAGTAGGCTTGTGTGTGACCACCCTGATAGCATCAGGTGCACAAATAATCACAACTGCACAATTAAAAAGATGTCAAGAGGGAAACATACTCTATGATACGTCATAACCATTTTTTCATCAGTATCATTTTTTGTGCAAAAGCAGAAAGTTTTTGAGATGTTTAACTCTTCTTAAAATAAAATAAAAATATACAGAGGGGGGAAAGACTGCATAACATTGCAAACCAAAACCTTGCTGTGAATCCCACTGCCAAAATCTGTATAAAATGGTTAGGGTACAGATACAGAGGTGCTATATCTTTTAGGCAGCCATCTTGTGATAGTGTACCAAAAAAGGGGGGCACCAGTAAATTACTGCAAAGACTTACGTAGTCGTCTGTGGCATCTTTGGCAGCTGTAATGGTTAAAACCAGCGCTAAAGGAACAATGGTAGCAAACCATGATAAAGAGGATACATCTGGAATCAACTGTAAGAGAACGAGTAAAGGATTTTTTTGGTGAGGACAAGTAATCATAGCTGCCAAGTCTCCCGTATTCCCCAGGAAACCCCCGTTTTTCCAGCTGTTCCCAGCAAAAAAAACGGATTTTTTTGTTTTTCCCCGGTTTATTCTGGCGTGGCAGCCATTTTGGAACTGGGCGGAGCATGCTCAGAAGCGACTTTTGATGCTGCTTTGCCCAGTTCCAAAATGGCTGCAGCGTGACTTCTGGTGCGGTGGCCATTTTGGAACAGGGCAGAGCAGCATCAAAAGTCGCTTCTGAGCATGCTCCGCCCAGTTCCAAAATGGCGACAGCGCTACTTCCGGTCTGCTACTTCCGGTCCAGTCCCTTATTTCTCAGGCCGGAACTTGGCAGGTATGCAAGTAATATTAAGAAAGCCTCCTATAGTTTCATAGAAATCCCACGTGAAATGTCAAGTTTCACCTAGAGTGTGAGCCTGAGCACACACTGTACATTTAAAGCACGCCACACACCCAAAAGAATAATGGTTACTTTAGGTCTGCTCACTTTTTATCCGGTGGGTGGCATTGCGCCCAGTCAGTCGAGCCTCAACAGTTTTCCAGCGTAGGGGTGGAGGTACGCTGCCTCCCTCCGCCCCACGTCACAGCCAGCCATGTCATCTGTGCTGGGGACAGCCCCAGCCAATCTGCTGCCAGGGTGAGTTTGGCCGCGGGCCACTTAATGGTGGCATGGTCAGCCGGCACCCTCTTTCTCGCCCCTTCGCCGGATCGCCCTACTCACCCACCCTCTTTTCATGCTTTACTCTGATACAGGCATTCCCAAAGTTCGGCCCTCCAGATGTTTTGGACTACAATTTCCATCTTCCCCGACACATGGTCCTGTTAGCTAGGGATGGTGGGAGTTGTCGGCCAAAACATCTGGAGGGCCGCAGGTTGGGGATGCCTGCTCTGATAGGACCTCGCTATGGCAATAGTCAGTTGCCATGTTGTTGGTGCCAGGTAGGAATTTTTTCCACTTGGCAAATTGTCACCGGCCATTTGGTTATCGCCTACCTAGTAGCAGTCGTCACAACTTTGAGCTAGGGCCATATCACAGCCCCTACGGGGACCCCTCGGGATGCCCCTATTTGATGTAACTCATAGGGCACCCCTTATTAGTGGTTTACCCTTAAGTGGACTCCCTGTAGACGGGCAGGAGTCAAGATATAGCCCGTCTTCACCCCAATGCCCAAACCAAACCGCTCACATCTGTAACCAATGAAGTTGTGGCCTATTTGAACCCACAAACCAAAATACACTGTCAGTGTGATTTATTGTTCTCCTGGGAACTTTGTGGCTCGGGTGCCTTGGAACACAATTGACCCCTCACAGAGCTACAATTCCCATCACCCTTAACAAACTACAATACCCGGGTCCTTTGGGGGATCATCAGCATCTAAAAGAGTGAGCTAGGTTGCAATAGCCACAGGTAAGTGATGGAGAGCAATAGGCCAAAGCTTGGCGTAGGGAGAGGTGGGAGTGGGATGGAAGAGGCAAGCTGGAAGCTGGGGACAGAGAGATATGTCTTGTTCTGTGCTGGATCCTAAGCTGTGACTAATGGAGATGCAATATCTTTTGGGGTATTAATGTTGTAAGCCACTCCACCCTCAGGTTGTAAATAAAACCGTATGTACTGAAGACACCAGTCTTTGCTGACCTTCATTCCAAGCAAACTGAACCCTGGATAAGGAACTGGAACCTCTGAAGCAGTGTTTCCCAAACTTGGGTCTCCCGCTGTTTTTGGACTACAATTCCCATCATCCCTGGCCACTGGTCCTACTAGCTAGGAATGATGGGAGTTGTAGTCCGAAAACAGCGGGAGACCCAAGTTTGGGGACCCCTGCTCTTGAGTCTCATCACTCAGAGATCAGGGTGGCGCGTAACAATATACAGTCGTACCTTGGAAGTCGAACAGAATCCGTTCCGGTAGTCCATTTGACTTCTGAAACTTTCGACTTCCAAAGCGCAGCTTCTGATTGGCTGCAAGAAGCTCCTGCAGCCAATCGGAAGCCACGGAAACCCTGTCGGATGTTCAGCTTCCAAAAGAACATTAGAAAACCGGAACACTCACTTCCGGTTTTCAATCGTTCAGGAGCCAGAACATTCGACACCCAAGGCGTTTGGGAGCCGAGGTACGACTGTACACAGTTTTTTCTTTTATAACCATTTCCATTTAATTTGCCTTTAAAATAAAAACAGATATTGAAAATAACCTGTAAAATCAGGAGGAACACGAAGTAGGCATTGGCAACCCGCTTGAACTGCTCAAACAAGTTGATGGGCAAAAAGGTCAGAATGTTGTACTTGGATGTTTGGATGCGATTGTTCTGAAAAATACACAAGAATGGGGGTGGGGGAGATTTAAAACGCATTAACATGGGAGAGCAAAAAATGTATACATTAAACAGAAAAGCCGGAAAATTGACCCTCATCTGACTCTACCATTTTTATGATTCTGCACCAAAGTTTGGCAACTGGCTAATGGCTATAGACTTAACGATAAACATAATAAAAATGTGATTCTTCATTTATTCTTAATACTGTTTTGCATATAAAAAGCCAAAGCACTGAGCTATGCAAAATTTACAAAATATATAATATATAAACATTAATCATCATCATTATCATCATTTATAAAGCCCCTTAACAGCTAAATATAAAGGTCAAGAGCTTTTTTTCCAAGGTGTAAATTCAGTGCAGGGTGCTGGTATCAAGACTGCAGCAAGATAGGGAAGGGTTAAATGTCCCCCTCCTGCTGTGGTTTTGATTAAAAAATGTGGGGGGGGAGGAACAGTAGCAGAAACTGCTTGTATTCTCTTGTGTGATTTCCATCCCGGACCTCAGACAAACATGTGATTTGTGGCAATTTCTGCTTCGGTTTCCGACAGAGCTCTCCAACATCCCTAATTACGAGTCCAGCACCATTCCCCCAGATACCAGAGGTCAATTGTCAGAAGAAAACCTGATTCCTGTATCACCAGACCCTTCCCGATGGACCCTTCCTTACTAAAGCTGCCTCCTTTTCCTCCTGTTGGCAAGCCTCTGCTCTCAGAGAAGGCACCGGACAACAAGCCGTGCACAGACCCCCCCAACATTTCTCCGATGAAAATAGGGCCATCCTAAGGAAAAGCGGGACATCCCAGGATCAAATCAGAAACCGGGACGGCTTCTGTAAATCTGGGACTGTCTCTGGAAAATAGCCCAGAAATGGAAAGAATAAACAAACCCGACCCAGGAAGAATGGCAAACCAAGTTGATGGACTATGCCGAAATCTCAAAGTTAACTGGAAAGCTCAGGAACCAAGAAGAAAAGAACTTTTAAAAAAAGAATGGGGAAAATTATAATTTATTTAGGAGACCACTGTAAGCAGATGAAAGCATTAGCAGGATTTTAATCTCACTTGTAAGGTAACAAAAATTGTGGATAACTGAGATGGATAAAAAAAACCCGTGGCTAACGCAAAGATATGCAGTTGTAAATGTCGATATTAGGACCCACGAAAGAGATGGGGGGGAGAAGTCTTGCGATTCAGAGCAGTCTCTTTCTATGGATTTGCAGTTGAATTTGTGTATATTTATTTCTTTTTAAAATCAAATAAAAATTATTTTAAGAAGAAGAAGAAAAGAAAGTAGGAACACTTGGAGGGTTTGTGTGTGTTGAGCCAGCACAGACCGCTTAGACCCAAACCCCTTGGATGAGTGGCTGTTTGTTTGCCCAGTCCAGGGATTCCTCTCGCTTTTGATGTGCTAAAACTGAGTCCCAAGAGGCCAGAGGCACATTGCTTGTCGCACCAGCATCTTAGCAATCCTAGCCAAACACATTCCACCTGCTGTCCCTTTTATCCCTTGCCTTGCCTATGTGCTGCACTGATTGTCAAAGATGAGGTACACAGGTGGCGCTGTGGTCTAAACCACTGAGCCTAGGGCTTGCCAATCGGAAGGTCGGCGGTTCGAATCCCTGTGACGGGGTGAGCTCCCATTCAGGGCCGTCTTAAGCATACCTGGCGCCGTGGTGCAAAGATCCCTCCGGCGCCCCCCGTATATATAAGTGCATATATAACAATGCACTTATATATACATGACACCACCACATTGACCGGCTTCCCCCATGGACTGAAGGGCGCATTGCAGCAATACCCCTGCCTTCCCCACGGGGCCGTGGAAGGACCCCGCACCCAGCATCCCCTGCCCCGCACCCAGCGCCCTCCCGTTCTCCCTGCTAGCTCTGCCCCGGAGGCCTGTCGGTGGGGCGGCTGGTGACCTTCCCTCCCTGCCCCTGCCCCCGTCTCTGCCTGCCTGTCTCCCTCGCTCTGTCCCTCCACGGGCGTGGCGAGCAGGGGGAGACCGAGCCCTGCTCAGCTTGGCAGCGGCGCTCTGCTCCGCACAGCCCCAGCCTAGCAGCTGCTTCGCCGCCGCCTCCCGGGCGCCCATCATGGAGGCGGCCATGATCCACCTCCTCCCTCAGGCCTGGCCTCGCTGGCAGTGCGAAGCGCTTCTCTCCCCACTGCAGCCCAGCCCAGGCAGGCAGGTGGGCAGGAGGGACGCAGCTGACAATATTCAGCGCCCCTTCTGCACCCCTGCTGGGCGAGCGCTGTGGCCCATTGTTTGGTCCCAGCTCCTGCCAACCTAGCAATTCGAAAGGACTCCAGTGCAAGTAGATAAATAGGTACCGCTCCGGCGGTAAGGTAAACGGCGTTTCCGTGCGCTGCTCTGGTTCGCCAGAAGCGGCTTAGTCCTGCTGGCCACAAGACCCGGAAGCTGTCTGCGGACAAACTCCGGCTCCCTCGGCCTATAGAGCGAGATGAGCGCACAACCCCAGAGTCGTCCGCGACTGGACCTAACGGTCAGGGGTACCTTTACCTTTACCTGTCAAAGATGAAGGGAATATAAAGGTAACCAATAACAGATTTTATTAGGAAAATATATCCCGAAGCCAAATCTACTCCCTAGTAGCTCATAATAAATCCACCCAACCACTATTTTCAGACTATACTATCTTGATGCTGTTTCTCATCTAAATAATCAAAAGCACTTTTAGCAAATTAAAAAGACTATATCCATATATCAGACTATATCGGACTTACAGTTACGCAAAGCTTCCGCAGCTGAAATAAATGTCTAGACCTAGCAAAGTACACAGATAATTGGCCTTACAGACTCACTTCGGGATTTGTCAGGAACAAACACTGAAATCTGGCATTGGCTCAAGCGATAGTACAAAGAAATCTGCACATGTTATACGTGCTCAGGGTAGCCCCTGTCTCCAGAGTCAGCACAGTGATTTAATTTCCTTTTGGACATCTGGTCTTTTAATGGGAATGTAGTGATGTTGCATGAACTGTTTTTACAAGCTGCCTAGTATGGTGTGTTGCATAACAGACTTCAGACTCTATGGACTTGGTTCCAATCCTCGCTCAGCGATGAAGCTTACTGGGTACATTGGTGTCTCTCAGCCACAAACTATGTCATGTAGTGGGGCAGGAGGGGGCTGTACATATTGGGTTGCTGCAAATGTAATGAATAGGTAAAGGACCCCTGGACAGTTAAGTCCAGTCAAAGGCGACTATGAGTGCAGTGCTCATCTCGCTTTCAGGCCGAGGGAGCCGGCATTTGTCCACAGACTGCTTTCCGGGTCATGTGGCCAGCATGACTAAACTGCTTCTGATGCAACAGGACACCACGATGGAAGCCAGAGCGCACGGAAATGCTGTTTACCTTCCCGCCACAGTGGTACCTATTTATCTACTTGCCCTGATGTGCTTTCAAACAGCTAGGCTGGCAGGAGCTGGGACAAAGCAACAGGAGCTCTCCCCATCGTGGGTATTCAAACCACTGACCTTCCGATCAGCAAGCCCAAGAGGCTCAGTGGTTTAGACTTCAGCACCACCCACATCCCTACATAAGAGGCAAAGTAGTTTCAGGTCCCAAAGCCAGGACTTCAGGGCTTGCAAGGTGCTGCTAAGATAAAAGTTCCTTCCACCTTCATTTTAGCAGGGGATTCCAAGGAAAATCTCTTCCTGAATTAGGAGGGGTCTGCATCGAATCCTGATGAACAGAGCAGGATTTAACTCATGCACTCATCCTCTCGCTCAGTATGACTGCACACCCCTGATGGGAACAGGCACAGGCAGCCAACATGACTTTTAAAGAGAGAAGCGAATAAATAAAATACACTGTGACTGGGAATAGATTCCGTTTTTTCAGGATTCTCATCTAGAGAATGAACGTCTAGATGAAATAACTTCCAAGAGGCCAGGTTTGTGGTTTCCCCCCGAAGTGTTGTGAACATTCGCCTTACTAAACTTGAAGCGACTTCCCTTTGAAAAGATGTTGCAGCACTTGGGGCTTCAGAGAAAAAGTGAGCAAGAGGTGAGATGACAGAAGTTTATAAGTTTATTCATGGCTTGGAGAAAGTGGTACATGCCCTGGTTATCTCCCGCTGATTGCAGCTTCAATCCCCGTATGGGACAGATGCATATTCCTGTTATTCTAGATCAGTGGTTCCCAACCTTTTTTTGGCCATGCCCCACCTAAGCATCTCTAAAATCCTGGTGTGCCCCCCCCCAATGGCATATAATTCTTATTATTTCAAAAGTGAACTCCTATTCATGTGCAGGAAGCCTAAAAGGCCATTACAGTCATACCTCTAGTTATGTACTGCTCTGGTTACGTAACTTTCAGTTACGAACGCAACAAACCCGGAAGTGTTTCACACATGCGCAGAAGTGATCTGTGTGCTTCGCGCACGCGCAGTAGCGACACTCTACTTATGGACTTTTCGGGGTGCGAACGGCACCCTGGATGGATCGTGTTCGTAAGTAGAGGTACCAATGTAACTGTTAAAAACTCAATCTTGAACTCCCCCCCCCCTTAAAAATGAAATTGTCCCACGTGGGGAACCATGGTTCTAGATGATCCTCAGGGTCCCTTCCACCTCTGCAATTCTATGATGCTTTTGATCAGCAAGAGGGGAACGTTTTTTCGGTAGAAAAGCTAGCTGACCTTAGCAGTTCACCTTCGGTCTACAAGACTTTCAATAAGATAACATTAGAATAAATCTAAAAAACGCCTTGACTCTTAAAATGTCTTGCCAGTCCACTTACAAAACCCAATAAAAAGAGAACCATTAATGCAGCAGTTCCCAACTGGTGGTCCACGGACCCTAGGAGATCTTGGTAACCCACTCAGAAGGTCCGTGGCACCATGCACATAACCAGTGCTTTTTTCCGGGAAAAAAAATTGTTTAGGGGTACTCTCATTTTGACTCAATAAAATCACCATTTTATAGTTCAAATTGGGGAAAATAAATACAGCAAATGGACAAAAGTACAAAGGCTCACAAAATGTTTAGGGGTATGCATACCCCTGCGTACCTCCAAGAAAAAAGCACTGCACATAACATAAGCTCCCATAAAGATATCAACATTTTCAAAAGTAGCTTGAAAAACGGGGGGTCTGCAATACTTAGCTAATTGGAAACCACTGATTGGTGGATGTTTCCACTATCAAAACACACTGTACTCACTGCGTACTGAAATTTCTCATTATATTCACGATTATTGGCTTTCACTCTCCGCTTCTCCTCTGAAAAATTAAAACCCATGAAAGCATAAGAAGGCAAACCAGATTACAGTTTCTGTAAAGACCAGCTTTCTTTATTGTTTCCTATTCTTCCTTCCTTTTAAATAACTTTGTCGGTTGCTGGGCTGCCACTTCCATCAACCTCAGCCAGTTCCATGCTGGCTGGCGCTGATGGGAGTTGTAGTCCACTGCGACTGAAGGGCACCTGGTTTGGGAAGGCTGATTTAAAAGCTCAAATTGCTCTGCAAAAATGGTTTCGGTTTTCATTTCTCATGTGCACCAGGAGACGATAAAGGGAAATGTAAAGAAATGAAAGCTAAAACTATGAGTGGGGGAAGAAGAAGAAAAAACCACACACATCTTGCCAAACTTGTGGGAAGAAACATTGCGGTGAAAGGTCTGAAGGACATGGGAGATAATTTCACAAGTTGAAAATGAATGTCTAGATGAAATAACCTCCGAGGGACTGGGTTTGTGGCTGATAATTTCAGCGCAGCCAGAATATATAAATACTGTAGTGGTAGTTATATAATTTTTGAAACATTTAATTGTCTTAGATGTTATAATAAATATTGAATTTTATAACAAAATGATCACCGCTTTTAACCTGTGCGCCCTCCAGATGTGGTTGGACTAAAACTCCCATCAACCCTGAGCACTACCTTTTCCCATGTTTAAGATGTTCTGGCTTCAACGTGCTTTGAGGCCAAAAGAAAGCATTAGCCTTGGGCTCTAATAGGCTGTTGCCCAAGGGAGCCATGTGGTACCATCAACCCTGGTCAGTGTTTCTTTACTTGTAGTTTTGCCCTCCATTCCTGCCTTCCATTGTCATAGAGACAGAAGTGGAGTTGGGAACCTGGGGCCCTTTATATTAATCAGTCTACAGTTCCTATCAGCCCCAATGCTCAGGACTGATGGTCTCGCTAGAAGGCAGGTGCTGACAATGATGTTGCCTCCATGTTTTTAGTTGGCACTGAGACAACATCACAGTCAGCACCTCCCTTATTATGGGATGTGGGAGAGCATCCTACAGACTGGACACCACTACAGAAATGGCCCTTCTCCTTGTCCCCAGAAGTGGAGTTTTGATGGGGTGGAAGGTTTGCAGGCTATGAAGGACTTGCTCACAAATTTATTGACAGCACGAATTATTATAGCTAGGAAGTGGAAGGGGCAAGCAGAATACAAAATGGAAGAATGGTATAAAGAGGTGTGGGACATAGCTATTAATGATAAACGATTAATGATTAATGATAAATTAAAGGTAAAGGTAAAGGCCCCTGACGGTTAAGTCCAGTTGCGAACGACTCTGGGGTTGCGGCACTCATCTCGCTTTACTGGCCGAGGGAGCTGACGTTGGTCCACAGACAGTTTTTCCGGGTCATGTGGCCAGCATGACTAAGCCGCTTCTGGCAAAACCAGAGCAGCACACGGAAACGCCGTTTACCTTCCTGCCGGTAATCTACTTGCACTTTGACGTGCTTTTGAACTGCTAGGTTGGCAGGAGCTGGGACAGAGCAATGGGAGCTCACCCCATCATGGGGATTCGAACCGCTGACCTTCCGATTGGCAAGCCCTAGGCTCAGTGATTTAGACCACAGCACCACCCGATAAATTAACATGTGCTATTAAGGTAAGACGGGGAATATGCAGGAGAAATGATTTTGAGGAGAATTTGTACTGTTAAAACAGAAAGGAGTCAAACCATCGCGAGAGGTGTTGAAATTTTGGGAGGTTGGATAGTTACAATGGAATGGTCTGGGTGGTGGAGTGCACATTTTTATTCTTATTTATTTATTCTTATTAGTTTGTCCAAATAAAAAATGTATAAAATGTAAATAAATGCATAAAATATAAATGAAAGAATTTTCACAGGGCCGTCTCTAGGCCCGGGTCTGGTGGCGCGGGGCGCCAGGCCACCAGGAGCGCCGCTGCGCCCACTGAGAGGCGCAGCGGAGGCCGCCCCAGGCGCACCTCTCAGCTGTTCAGCGGCTTCAGGCCGCTCTCCGGAGGCGCGCGGGTCTGGGGCCGCCTCCGCCGTGCGCAGGGGCGTCGCAACAGGGGGCGGGCAGCGCCCCCTGGCCCAGGGCCGGCCCTACGGCCAGGCTGGGTTGCGCAGGGCTCCGCCCCTGCAGGCGGCAGCCGCGCTGCACCTGCCTGCCGTGCTGGGAAATGGGGCGGGGGCGCCGGAGGGATCTGTCGCACCACGGCGCCAGGGCGCCAGGCATGCTTAAGACGGCCCTGAATTTTCACAGGGTTTTCACAAGCTGCAGTGCAAACAGGAGGACCTTGGTAGGAGATATTAGTGACTGGGCAGATCTATACAGGAGAAGGTGTTCCTTCAGATAACCTGGTCCCAAGACGTTTAGGACTTTGCAGTTTGATACCAAAACCCTAAACCCAGTCCAGTTCCAAACTGGCTCCAATGGCAGTTTGGTAAGAACATTGTTGCATGCTCATGGTAGGAAATTCTTCTCAGCTGCAACATTCTGCACTTACTTATCCAAACGCCTTCCATTTTAAACTGACATTATTAGAGCCACTCATTTTACTTGTGTTTGTGTATCTGGAGTTTCCTACACAGGACTGCTTACCTCCTTAAGCACTGCTGTGTCTTCTTGAGACAAAAGATCTCACTTCCCTCTAGCATAAGACTATATAATACAACATGCCCGTAGGAGGTGCTGAACGGACAGGGATCCTGTGCCAAATTGTGCTAATGCAATGAACATTGTAATTTTTGTTGTGTAGAGAACAACTGGAAGAAGCCTAATCAACCATTGGCCTTTGGGGAGGGGGGCTTGAACTCTCCCTCTCCTTGCCATGGGCCCAGAAGTTTCCATTTGCATTTTAAGATAAGCTTGGGCTCCCCTTGGCTGCTACTCTGAAGAGGGTTTGGAAACTTCAATTGGTGCAAAATTCAGTGGCCAGGTTGCTCACCGGAGCAAGATGGTTTGAGCATATTGCACTGATCCTGGTCAGACCGCACTGGCTACCAATTAGTTTATGGGCCCAATTCAAAGTGCTGGTATTGACCTATAAAGCCTTAAACGGCTCAGGACTGCAATACCTCAAGGACCGCCTCTTTCCCTATGAACCAACTCAGACTCTGAGATCATCTTCTTAGGCCCTTCTTTGTGTTCCTCCTTTCTCAAGAGGCCCAGAGGGTGGCAACACAAGAATGGGCCTTCTCTGCAGTGGCTCCCTGGGGAATGCTCTCCAGGGGAAGTTTGCCAGGCGCCTTCACTATACAGCTTTAGGCGCCAGGCAAAAACGTTCATTTTTTAACCAGGCCTTTGGTTGATCCAATTTACATCTGATACCCTTTTTTAAAAAATATATAAATGGGGGGTCTGTTGGGTTGTTGCTTTTATTTTTATTGTGTATTTTGTGATTTTATATCTTGATTTTATTGTGTGAGCCGCCCTGGGACCCCCCGGGTATAGGGCGCTATATAAATTCAATAAAAATAATAATACTTGCATAACCTCAAAGTTACATGTTAACCACATTTATGCAGTCAATCTCAATGTTTAGGGGTACTCTCATTTTGACTCAGGGAAATTGCCATTTTATAGTTCAAATCGGGGGAAATAAAAACAGTAAATGGACAAAAGCACTGGCAATATGTCATTTAAGTCACAGTTCTTCTGCCGACAGCTATACAGTTTCATATACCACACGCACAAACATATTGAACAAATTACATACCTACAAACTTCTTCTTTCTACAGAGCATTATAACACCAGCTTAGTTTCCACAGGGTCCCAGTACCTGCCCTGAAGAAAACAGGAAAATTTCAGAGGCTGGCAGTATTCCGGGGGGGGGGGGACTATAACGCCGGAGTTCTGTTCAATGAGACTACCTTGAAAAGTTATTTGCTTTTTGAGAATCAAAACTAGCACATTAGCTACTTTGAATTTTGCCTGTTTTCTTAAATGGGCACCATTAACATGGATTCCAAAATCTCCAGCTTTTGTTCTTTTAGTGACAGGTAGGTAGCTGTGTTGGTCTGAGTCGAAGCAAAATAAAAAAGTTCCTTCAGTAGCACCTTAAAGACCAACTAAGTTTTTCTTTTGGTATGAGCTTTCGTGTGCATGCAAATATAAAAACTTAGTTGGTCTTTAAGGTGCTACTGAAAGAACTTTTTAATTGTTCTTTTAGTGGTTATCTTGGCATGCATAGAGTAACTGCTGGATCTTTCGCAGGGTTTCTTAACAGCCAAGGATGGCTAGAATTGGACACAATCCTACAAGCAGTGAATCAGTGGCAAGAGACAGCCTGCATGGGTTTATAATTATAATTATATTAATAATAATTATATTTATTTATATCCTGCCTTTTTCCCAGACTGGGACTCAAGGCGGCTTACAGATAAAATAGAAAAGCTAAAGTCATAGAAAGGATAATAATTAAAAAGTTATTAAATACCACTATAATTAAAGCAATATATTAAAAATACAAGTAACACACACACAAAAAAAACTCCCAGCCCTTTCCATATAAACAATCAGTTCTAGGAAGGGAAAGGAAGGAACTTAGCTTCTCTAGGAAGGGAATTCCAAAGTCTGGGAGCAGTTACCCAAGAAGTTAACTGGTAAATCAGTTGCATGTAGAGGCCCCCAATACACCCACCCCCCAATAAATCACACTTCACACAGAAATTAAGTTTAAGGTTTTTGGCATAATTTTGGCCACAAATTTATTTAAATACAAAATGTGAGTGGTTGCTTAGGCATTGGTTCCATAGAGACATCTGTCTCTAAGACAGAACTAACTGACTTCCCCGCTTCCTGAAGTCAGTGTGGGGAAAGCATTTTGGGGAGAGAGTGGAGCTGGAGGTCTGACCCTTCGCCTCTCCGCCAAATGCTCCCAGGGGCTCTTGCGTGGCCCTAGCCCCTTGTCGGGGGTACGGACGAAAGCATGTCGAGCCCCTGGATTCCTTTAACGGAATTCACCCATGCAGCAACAGCATTGGAGGGGCCAGCACAACCAATCGTGATCCCTCCACCAACCAATTTATGAACCTATGCCTAACCGCAGCCTTACAAGTTGTGACGAATTGCTACGCAGTAGGCGAAAACTAAGTGGCACCAGCCAATCAGCCAAATGGCAAAATTCCTACCAGGCCCCCTGCCCCAAAAGCAGACGACCCCATGACAGGCATAGCAAGGTCAAACGCAACAGCCTAATTAAAGGGAGGGTGGGTGGGTGATCCGAACCTTGCAGCAGAAGGGAAAGAGAAAGCCCACGGAATATAAAGCCAGTGGGCTGTCCCCAATATTGCAACAAACAAATCTTCCCAACAACTCGCATCCACCAATTGCAGCCCTGGTCATCTAAACGATCCCACCCAACAGGAGGGAGGGTGTCCTGATAGCCCCCACCACAACTCGGGCTCTCCATGAAGGGGAACCCGCTTTACCAATCAATCCTATTGACAAGTGTTAATATCAGTGCATGAAGAAGGGGTGTAAGACGAAAATTGGGTGCCACTCTGTTGGTAGAGCATTCCACAGGACTGGGCTGGTGACCTTAAAGGCTCTGTTTCGTGCTGATGTCAAATGAGCCTCACCAACTTGAGGATCAACGAACAACACTCCCAAATGTGGCCCTCAGAGCCACTTTACCTGGCCCCTGGGACTCTCCCCAAGCCAGACACCCTGCCCAGCCACACTCCCAAGTGGCCCTGCTGTACCCTCTCTACCGCACCCTCCTTGGGTGTTTTTGCCTGGTTGAAATGCACCCTGGAACTCTGAGTATGTATACCTGAAGGAGCATCTCCACCTCCATCATTCTGCCCGGACGCTGAGGTCCAGCACCAAGTGCCTTCTGGCGGTTCCCTCCCTGTGAGAAGTGAGGTCACAGGGAACCAGGCAGAGGGCCTTCTCGGTAGTGGCGCCCTCCCTGTGGAACGCCCTCCCATCAGATATCAAGGAAATAAACAACTATCTAACTTTTAGATGACATCTGAAGGCAGCCCTGAAGTTTTTAATGTTTTAATGTTTTGCCATGATTTAAATATTCTGTTGGGAACTGCCCAGAGTAGCTGGGGAAACCCAGCCAGATGGGTGGGGTATAAATGATAAATTATCATCACCATCTTCTTCATCATCATCACCACCATCTTGCGTGTTAGGAGGGCAGTGGGGGTTATGTACCTGTGTGTGTGTGTGTCTGTGTGTGTGTGTGTCTCTGTGTGTGTGTGTGTAAACTAGCCTACTGTACAATGGTACAATGGTAAAATCTGCAATCATTAGCCCATTGGGCTAAAGAAGGTAAAGGTAAAGGGACCCCTGACCGTTAGGTCCAGTCGTGGATGACTCTGGGGTTGCGACTTTCATCTCACTTTACTGGCCAAGGGAGCCAGTGTACAGCTTCTGGGTCATGTGGCCAGCATGACTAAGCCGCTTCTGGCGAACCAGAGCAGCGCACGGAAACGCCATTTACCTTCCCGCCGGAGCAGTACCTATTTATCTACTTGCACTTCATGCTTTAGAACTGCTAGGTTGACAGGAGCTGGGACCAAGCAACGGGAGCTCACCCCGTTGTAGGGATTTGAACCGCCAACCTTCTGATCGGCAAGCCCTAGGCTCTGTGGTTTAGACCACAGCGCCACCCGTGTTTAGCCACCGCGCTAAAGAAAGTTCCTCACTATTTATGAACTGCTTGGCTTGTTTTGTTTTTTTAATAGAAAATAACCAGAAATGACCAAAAGTGTTCAGTGTGTGTGCAGTGAGATCCTTTTAATAGAGCAAGCCAATGTGTTTTCAAGATGGGTCATTCCATCAGAAGATATTCAGAATTGTGGTAAAGAAACAGTTCTGGTCTGTGGGTGACCTCATCCGATTTTTCACAGTTCAGCTTGACTCCTCTTTGAAACATTTTTTTAACAGTTCATGGTTATTAGTGAGGGTTTTTATTGAGAGCTTTTCCCCAAACCTTCAACATTTAGGCGTTTAATCATGGTCAGCTAGCATGTAATAAGTTTATTTCTTAGGAAACATTTATAATATAATTTTCTGGCTGCGAGATCAAAGTTGGTGTTATGTACTGAGCTGAATCCTAGAACAATAGGATTCAGAAACAGCGGGAGCTACCCAATCCAACTCCAGGTGGAAGTGAATCCGCAACCTGATTGGCCTGCTGGAGCAGCCAATCAGGCGGCGGGCAGAAGTGAATCTGCTACCTGATTGGCCTGTAGGAGCAGCCAATCAGGCTGCAGGCAGAAGTCAATCCACAATATAATTGGCCCACAGGTGTAGCCCTGAAGTAGCCAATCACGCAAGGCCCATTGTGTAAATAATGTATATAAGCAGATGGTTTTGGGAAAAGAGCCATTCTTCTTCTCCTCTTCTCCTTGATGACTATGAGCTGAATAAAGAGCATGAAATTCACTCTCGACTCCGAGTACATTTCACTGGCGACGAGGATGGGATCCTGCTGAGCTGACCGCCACCACGCACTGCACCGCAGCACCGCCACCTGCTGCACCGCTGCATCGCACCGTGCATCCAGGCTTCAGCTCCAGGACCCAAGGAACCCAGAATGGCAACCGACAGCAGCTTCTCGCCATTCAAACCAGCATCAGGAGACTGGGAAGGGTACGCTGCCCGTTTCAACTTCCTCCTGCAAGCGAAAGAAGTCACCAACGATGCCATGAAGAGGGCGACATTCTTCAGCGTCTGTGGAGAGGAGACGTTTGAAATCGCCCGGGCTCTCCTTGCACCTAGAGATGTCGCTACCGTCTCGTACAAAACAATAATGGAACGGCTGAAGGAGCACTTCTCACCACAGCCCTCGGTGGTAGCTTGCCGAAATGCCTTCTACGCAAAGCGACAAGCCCCGGGGGAAACCATAACTGGGTTTGTGACCTCCCTCCGCCAAGCCGCCCGGCTATGCAACTTCTCAGAGTTGGAGAACATGCTTCGTGACCGCCTCGTCGGTGGCCTGAGGGACGAGATGTTGCAACGACGCCTCTACGCCAAAAAAGACCTCACGTTCCAGATTGCTCTGGAGGAAGCCCTGGCAACCGAAGCCGCCGAGAGGTCAACGCAAGAGGCACGACCGGCCCCGCCATCCCAACCGAGGGTCTACCACGAAGACCTCACCGACGAATCCGAATCTGACAGGGAGGAAGTACACCGAGTACAGCGGCGCACTCAAGCAGCACACACACCACAGCAGCCTCGACGAGAAGGAGGGAACTGTGCAAGCTGCGGGGAGAACCACGAGAGGAGGACCTGTCGTTTCCGCAACGCAGAGTGCAGGCAGTGCAGAAAATTGGGACACATCGCCCGGGTGTGTCGGGCTCGACTCACCCGTCGACAAGCATCAGATGACCGACCCAGGAGCCCCAGGTCACATGGCACCATGCACCAAGGCAACTCGACGGAGATCACGGACTACCAGGTATTCCAGTTGCCCCATCCCAGCACAGAGAAAATTTATATAGAGGTACAGATAGAGGGAGCCCCATGCCGCATGGAGCTGGACACGGGTTCAACTCTATCCATAATCTCGGCCCGAACATTAAGGGAACTGTGCCCTAATGGGGGTCCCAAACTAAGGCCGGCCCCATTCACCCTCCGGGACTTCCAGAAACGTAAGGTCCCTACAATGGGGGTGGGGACCTTCAGGGTGCAATATCGAGGGCGAAAGCAACAATTGGACTTGCTGGTAGTTAAGGGCCCCTACGTTAGCTTACTGGGACTGGCATGGTTTGGACCTCTGGGGCTAGCCGTTACCGGGGTGAACCGCACTAGCTTACAAGTGGACGTGGACGCCATATGCAAAGAGTTTCCAGGGGTTTTCGATGGGGCATTGGGACGATATACAGGACCCCCCATTGCCCTACAGCTAGACCCCGCTGTACGACCCATCAGGCACAAGGCCCGCCGGGTCCCGTTCGCCCTGAAACCCCGCATAGACGAGGAATTGGACCGACTCGTGGAGCAAGGAGTGCTGGAGCCGGTGCCCAACGCCCCCTGGGAAACTCCAATTGTCACACCCGTCAAGCCTAACGGTTCGGTCCGCATCTGTGCAGACTACAAATGCACCATAAACAAGGCTCTCACGGCCCATGCATACCCAGTGCCAGTGGTCAGCCATGTCCTCGCCACCCTGGCTGGGTCAAAAATCTTTGGCAAACTGGACTTGGCCCAAGCGTATCAACAGTTGCCTGTGGACGAAGCCACAGCAGAGGCTCAGACGATTGTGACGCACAGAGGGGCATTCAGAGTAAAGCGGCTGCAATTTGGCGTTAGCGTGGCACCAGGCATATTCCAGAATCTAATGGACTCTCTCCTTAAAGGGATTCCTGGCGTCACCCCCTTCTTCGATGATGTACTGATCGCCGGGCCCACACCAGAGGAATTTGAGGACCGCCTCCGCTCCGTCCTGCACCGTTTCCAGACGGCGGGCCTCAAGGTGAAGCGGGAAAAGTGTTTACTGGGAGTGCCGCAGGTGGACTTTCTGGGATTTAAGGTGGACGCAGAAGGGGTCCATCCAACCGGTGACAAGGTACGGGCCATTTGTGAGGCCCCAGCGCCCAAGAGCAAGCCCGAACTTCAGTCATTCTTGGGACTATTGAACTTTTACCATGCCTTTCTTCCGCATAAGGCAGCGGTAGCGGAGCCCCTACACAGACTCCTAGATAAAAGGGCCCCTTGGGTGTGGGGCCAGCGACAAAGGGCCGCATTCCAGGCAGTCAAGGACTTGCTCGTCTCGAACTCGGTCTTGGCACACTTCGACGAGAGGCTGCCAGTGGTGCTGGCATGCGACGCCTCTCCCTATGGCATCGGCGCTGTCCTGGGACACCAACTCCCAGATGGAAGAGAGGTGCCGGTGGCATACTTCTCCCAGACGCTTGCTGCAGCCGGACGAAACTACTCACAGATTGACAAGGAGGGTCTGGCAATCGTGAAGGGCGTAAAAAAATTCCATGATTTCTTGTACGGGCGGCCCTTTACCATAGTGACTGACCACAAGCCGTTGCTTGGCCTGTTTGCCCCCGAGAAGCAGACCCCCCAAGTGTTGTCTCCACGTGTCCTCAGGTGGTCAATTTTCCTTGCCGGCTACCAGTATGCACTAATCCACCGCCCTGGGAAGGCGATGGGCCACGCAGACGCCCTCAGCAGGCTACCACTACCAGAAACAGGCCCCGACCCAGCGCCTGCGCAAGAGGTTATGACCCTGGAGCTGCTTCCCGACCGACCCATTCAGGCACAAGAAGTTGCGCACCATTCCACAAAAGATAGGGTCATCTCCCGGGTCCTGGACTGGGTGTGGCGAGGATGGCCCAGCAGCAGCCCCGGGCCAGAATTCGCTGGCTACACAAACCGCAAACATGAACTGTCGGCCCACAAGGGGTGCTTGTTATGGGGAAGCAGGGTTGTTGTTCCCCAGCCCCTCCGCAAAAGGGTCCTCACAGCCCTACACGAGACACACCCAGGGGTAGTGAGGATGAAGGCCCTTGCCAGGAGTTATGTGTGGTGGCCGGGGATTGACAGAGAGATAGAGGCCTGGGTCCAACACTGCCAGACCTGCCAAGAATCCCGCCCGGATCCCCCAAGGGCCCCAGTCCAGCCCTGGGAGTCCGCCCGACATCCATGGTCACGCTTGCACGTGGACTTCGCTGGACCCTTCCAGGGAAAAACATTCTTCATAGTGGTGGATTCCTACACCAAATGGCTGGAGGTCGCACTGGTACCGTCTACTTCTACGGCGGCAGCCATCCGGGTACTACGTAAGCTTTTTGCAACCCACGGGCTCCCTGACACCCTCGTCTCGGACAATGGAACCGCATTCACGTCAGAGGAGTTCCAGACCTTCACAGCACAGAACGCCATCCGCCACATCCGCTCAGCACCATTCCACCCTGCCACCAATGGCCAAGCGGAGCGCATGGTGCGGACCACCAAGGACAGCCTCCGCCGCATGACACAAGGGGACTGGGAATACCGCCTTGCCGCATTTCTTCTAGCACAGCACAGCACCCCAAGCACAACGACGGGCCGGAGCCCAGCTGAACTACTAATGGGCCGGCGCCTTGCAACTAGACTGGACCGACTTCACCCCGACAGAGCTCAGGATGAGGTAGTGGTGGGGAAAGGCAGGAACCCCCGGACATTTGTGGCCCAGGACGCAGTGTACGCAAAGAATTTTGGGGCAGGCCCAGCATGGGTACCCGCCACAGTCACCAAGGTGACCGGTCCCGTGTCGTACGAGGTACTAACGGAAGGGGGGCAATGTTGGCGCCGCCACTGCGACCAGCTACGGCGACGATTCCCAGGAGGAACCCGGGAGGAGAGCGGGACAGAGGGGTCCCAAGGGGACAGCAGGGCAGTGAGGCCTGTAGAGCGAGAGGGGTGGGCAGGGGAAGCAGAAGCAGAAGCAGTAGGCACAGAGGGGCGCCCCGAGGCTGGAAGGACACCGGAACCAGAGCCACAACCTAGTGGTTCAGTGGCGCCAGACCAGACAGCCCCGGCACAGCCAGCAGCCTCGGAACACGAGCCAGAACCAGAACCCCTGACCAAGGAACACCCCAGGCCACAACGCACACGGAGGCGGCCAGCAGACCTTGGGGACTACGAATGCAACTTCCCGGGCAGGACTGGAACTTAGAGGGGAGGGGTGTTATGTACTGAGCTGAATCCTAGAACAATAGGATTCAGAAACAGCGGGAGCTACCCAATCCAACTCCAGGTGGAAGTGAATCCGCAACCTGATTGGCCT
The DNA here is from genome assembly GCF_965207765.1 of Zootoca vivipara. NCBI lineage: Eukaryota > Metazoa > Chordata > Lepidosauria > Squamata > Lacertidae > Zootoca > Zootoca vivipara. The sequence continues at coordinate 14,128,623 of NC_142596.1, forward strand.
GCTGGAGCAGCCAATCAGGCGGCGGGCAGAAGTGAATCTGCTACCTGATTGGCCTGTAGGAGCAGCCAATCAGGCTGCAGGCAGAAGTCAATCCACAATATAATTGGCCCACAGGTGTAGCCCTGAAGTAGCCAATCACGCAAGGCCCATTGTGTAAATAATGTATATAAGCAGATGGTTTTGGGAAAAGAGCCATTCTTCTTCTCCTCTTCTCCTTGATGACTATGAGCTGAATAAAGAGCATGAAATTCACTCTCGACTCCGAGTACATTTCAGTTAGCTTCTATTCAAACCTCAATCCAGATAATAAGTTCATTTGCTGCAAAGCACTTAGCATTTAGATATACACCAGGCTAACTTAACCCATCTCATAACACCACACACACACTGTTACTCCTCCAGGATAGCAAAATATTTATACCGGTATATATTGATCATTCCAATTATTCACCAACTACATCTGGTTGGCCACCGTGAGAAGAGGATGCTAGCTAGGCTGAGTGGGCTTTTGTTCTGATCCAGCAGAGCTTTTCTTATGTTCCTGAGTGGCATAGAGGCAAACTCATTTTCAGCACGAACTCTTTGGATCGAGGCAGAATGCTTCAATTTCTGTGAATAGAGCCAGTGTGGCATAACGGTTAAGACTAGGCACTCCTGTCTTCCACTGCCTCCCGCAGTTTGGTCAGACTCATGTTGGTAGCTTCGAGAACACTGTCCAACCATCTCGTCCTCTGTCGTCCCCTTCTCCTAGTGCCCTCCATCTTTCCCAACATCAGGGTCTTCTCTTCTCATGAGGTGGCCAAAGTATTGGAGCCTCAGCTTCTGGATCTGTCCTTCCAATGAGCACTCAGGGCTGATTTCCTTCAGAATGGATAGGTTTGATCTTCTTGCAGTCCATGGGACTCTCAAGAGTCTCCTCCAGCACCATAATTCAAAAGCATCAATTCTTCGGCGGATCCTTCATGGATCAATGCCTTGCCGTGGCGAAGGGGCTTGAATAACTCAGAGAAGCTATGAGCTATGCCATGCAGGGCCACCCAAGATGGACAGGTCAGAGTGGAGAGTTTTGACTAAATGTGATCCACCTGGAGAAGGAACTGGCAAGCCACTCCAGTATCCCTGCCAAGAAAACTCCATGGACAAAGACAACAGGCATTTAAAATAAATAAGTAAACAAATAATAAATAAACAGCTTACCAAAGCAATCTAGATGGCTCTGTAGAGAAAGCTCTCCAATGCCATGCCATGAGGACATCGTTTTTTACTTTTCAGAGATCTTCTCGTTTCCAAAAGGTCCACCCTAAACAAGGAGTGAGAAGCAAAGTTAGTACTATCTGTTCAGTAAAAGCCCTGCTTCTACTTCTTACATTTCTGCAGTATTAAAACTGAAAGTGCTACTGGAGAGGGAGAGAGAGAGCGCAAAGCATGTTGTGGTGCCCTGCTCCAAAATAAATCATTTCTGAATTGTCCTTCCACAAAATGCACACACAAAAAATGGCATTAAGGCTTAAACACACACAATTCAGCATCTCTATGCCACCCTTCTGTGTCCAGAACACTTTGCATATTTTTATCTCAATAAACCACAAAGCAATACTTCAAGATAGACCAGGATTGCAGTTGACTTTTGATATTCAGAAGTTTAATATACATATGTGGTACAAAGGATGCTCTCTGCCTGCGGTGCCTTTTCATCGAGAGATTGCCTTGGCCACTAGTTTTTAAAGGATCAACCATATTTTTTCAAATGACATTACCCAGTGCTTTTTTCTTTATATATATATATATATACTCTGTGTGTGTGTGTGTGTGTGTGTGTGTGTGTGTGTGTGTGTAGGGGTACTCTCCTTCTCCTACTCATATTGACATACTGCCCTTCCATAAGGCCAAACTTAGATTCACAAAATGTTTAGGGGTATGCGTACCCATGCGTCTCCCCAGAAAAAAAGCACTGACAATACCAATTGGGATAGAACTCAAAACTGTTTGTTAATTTTACTTTGATCCCTGACAAAGTTTAAATGTGCCGTTCCACATTTGCTTTCTTCCTTCCCTTCCCTTCCCTTCCCTTCCCTTCCCTTCCCTTTTCTTTTCACTTTTCAAAAATTTGGATGCCATCATGTTTCCTAAGAGAACGACTAAGGTCTGTATGATGTTTCAGAACTCCCTTTCTGTGGTTGGAGGAGGCACTCAGTCAGGGCCGTCTTAAACACCATTGGCACCCTGGTGCGACGGATCCCGCCGCCCCATTTTCCAGCGCGGCGGGCGGGCGGGTGCTGCTGTGCGACGGGCAGGCGGGCTTGCTGCGTGGCAGAGCGGCCGGCGGGCGGGCAGGCAGGCAGGCGCGGCTGGTGGCGCCCCCCCCCTGGCGGGCTGGTGCCGTGGTGCCCTGCGCCACCCAGCCTGGCCGTAGAGCCGGCCCTGCACTCAGTCAGAAGAAGCCTCCTTGCTGTGTGTGGCAGCAAGTCAACATGGCGACTCTGCCATTGGTTCTCTGCCATGGGTCACTGAAATGGGACCTGTCATGGTCAGGTCACAGAATGGCCTAGGCGTGGGGACCTAGGAACCAAAGCCCCCACTCCAATGGCTGAACAACTATACCAGCCGTAGAGCTAACACAGCAAATTCCCCACACACCACTGCAGTCGGTGGGAAGAAAATTGGGAGACACTTGTCAGTAGGGGGGGGGGGCAAGCTATTCCTGTACCTTCCAATCTGAACAAGAGCTGGGGGCAATTGTCAGTTTCTCTGCCAGTGAATCTCTCCCCACCACCTCTACAGGATTGCTCCGCACAAGTGCCATCCTATAGACATTTCCCTGGGAGCAAGTCTTGTTGAACCCAACAGGGCTTACATGCAGGGCCATCTTACCCATAGGCGCTAGGGGTGCGGGTCACCCGGGCGCTGGGCTCTCAGGGGCGCCAGGCCGAGAGTCTGGAGCCCAAGAGTTGAGTCCGGCGAAGAGCCAGCCTGTTGGTTGGAGCACCGCGGCGGGCTCTTCTGCTGCGGGCGGCTCTGCGTCACAAGTTTGGGAGCGACCGAGCCAGCGAGACGCTGAGGTGGGCGGCTGGCTCCACCCTCCTGCGCACCTGGGACTGGTCAACCTAGGCGGGGGGCCCTGGGCAGATCTTTGCACCCCGGCACCGCATATGCATAAGACATCCCTGCTTACATGTGACAGAATAAGTGGAATATATACATTTGATGAAATGAGGGTTCCCTGCATGCACACACCTGAGATAACACGTGCTGTATTTTGACTGTGAGACAACTCTCAAACTTTTTCACCTGCTCAGTCTGCCATCAGCTTCACGGACAAGCTACACCAAGCTCCATTGTTTGTTTGTTTGTTTGTTTGTTTAAGTTTTTATTTATACTTTTCAAATTTATACATTTCATCAATTTTACCATCATTTTAACATTTCAAAGTTTGACTTCCTTCCCCCTCTTTCTGTGGGATCCTTAAATTTATTTTTTAATACTTTCTGCATATCCAAATTCATTCAATTTGCTCATTTAATTATCTACTTTAAATACGCCCTCCCATCAGACGTCAAAGAGAAAAAACAGCTACCAGATTCTTAGAAGACATCTGAAGGCAGCCCTGTTTAGGGAGGCTTTTAATGTTTAATAGATTATTTTATTTCATTTCTCTGTTGGACGCCCCCCAGAGTAGCTGGGGAAACCATGGGCGGGGTATAAATAAATTATTATTATTATTATTATTAACTTTTATGAAGCTGCAGGTTATTACAATAATCCTGCAATATGCTGAGCTCCGTTGCTGCCCTTTGCAAGAGTTTTCCAACTCCCACATCTCTTCTGTTTTTCAACAGGTGACTAACAGCGCGACCTTAACCATGCCTACTCATAAGGATGTCCCACTGAATACATTAGGGATTACTCCCAGGTAAACAGGGCTAGGACTGCAGCCTACGCCAACAAAGGCTGCCCGTTACAATTATAACTCACCGAGAATTAATCAACCCAATCTGGACGACACAGTCCTGTGCAAATACAGTCAAGTAATTACAGGTGAGAAGGAGCAGCTGTAAGCTAGGCTGCCATGGGGATTGGAGGCAGAGCAATTAACTTGAATTGACTACAAGGCAGCAGGTGTTAGACCCAGAGGTCTCATTTCAGGGTTTGGGGAGGGGGGCAACAAAGAGATTTCAGGAAGTAAGAAACAATTCCAACCAGGGAAGAATAGCAAGCTAAAATGCTAGATCATGGGTAGGCAACCTAAGGCCCAATCACCTTCTGAATCCGGCCCACAGACGGTCCAGGAATCAACGTGGTTTTTTACATGAGTAGAATGTGTGCTTTTATTTAAAATGCATCTCTGGGTTATTTGTGGGGCATAGGAATTCGTTCATATATATTTTTTCCAAATATAGTCCGGCCCCCCACAAGGTCTGAGGGACAGTGGACTGGCCCCCTGCTGAAAAAGTTTGCTGACCCCTGGGCTAGATTCTGCCGAAATGGCAAAACTAACTGGGAGACTCAGGGACCAAGAAGACAAGAGCTTTGAAAAAGAATGCGGGGAAATTATAATTTACTTAGGAGACCATTGTAAGCCAATTAAAACTTTAGCTGGACTGTAACCTCACTTGTATGGTAACAAAAATTATGGGTAATCTAGAAGGATAAAAAATGTGGATAGTGGACTGGTATGAAGTTGCAAACACTGTCCTTAGGACGCATGTAAGGGGGGGGCGGAGTCTGGAGATTGAGAGAACCTCAGTAAATGAATGTATAAACAATTTTGATAAAAAGTTGTATTTGTGAAAGCAAATAAAAAATATTTCAGAAAAACAAAAAACAAAGAGATTTCCGGAAGCAAGTGGAAGGGAAGAATCCCAAGCAAGATTCAAAGTCCTGTTCCTGTATATATCTGAGATTAAATCACATCCACCCACCTTTTCCACACACACACACACCTGCCTCCAACTCAGATTGGTTACTTTTTTCTTATCTTTCTTATCTTTTTTCACACCTTTTACTAACCAGAACTACAGGTGTCCCTGAGTAATAATTGCTTTTTTATTGAGTATGACTATGTCACCCAGCCACAGTGGTTTGTTAAGGGTGCTAGGAATTGTAGCTTTGCAGGGACAAACTACAGATCCCAGGATTCACTGGGGGAAGCCAAGTGCTTTAAATGGGATTAAAATGTATGGTGATGATGTGATCATCTATAATAATAATAATAATAATAATAATAATAATAATAATAATAATAATAATTTAATTATATTTAATTTATTATTTCTAACCCAGCCACTCTGGGCGGCTCCCAACAGAATATTAAAAACACAGTAAAACATTAAAAACTTCCCTAAACAGGGCTGCCTTCAGATGTCTTCTAAAAGTCAGATAGTTGTGATGGGAGGGTGTTTCACAGGGCGGGTGCCACTACCAAGAAGGGTGGGTGCCACTACCAAGAACCTCTGCCTGGTCCCCTGTAACCTCACTTAGAACCTTTTATCAGATTCATTCCACTTTAACATCAGGTAACATCTTGCCAACCTAGCAGTTCGAAAGCATGTCAAAGTGCAAGTAGATAAATAGGTACCGCTACAGCGGGAAGGTAAATGGTGTTTCCGTTTGCTGCTCTGGTTCGCCAGAAGTGGCTTTGTCATGCTGGCCACATGACCTGGAAGCTGTACGCCGGCTCCCTCAGCCAATAAAGCGAGATGAGCGCTGCAACCCCAGTCGGTCATGACTGGACCTAATGGTCAGGGGTCCCTTTACCTTTACCTAACATCTTGGGAATTGTAGTTTAGACAGCAATAATCATGTCAAGACCTTTCCATGACATTTCAAGCCCTATTTACAGAAGCACTGTTCCCATGTTGCCCTGGTGACTATTAAATTGTTTGTGCCTGTAGGGTAGATATACCTACAGACCATGGTTTCTAGAAGAGCTGGAATAAGTAAACAGAGGCGTGGTCGATTGCAGCAACACATGGGCTTCATTTCTCCCCCTATCAAAAAATATTTCATGATGAAAACCAGGATTGGTAGTGGTTTGTGAATGTACAGGAAACTGCCCCGTGCACCATCTAGCTCAGGTTTTATCCACACAGACTCGCAGCTGCTCTTTAGGGTTTCGAAAACCTACCCTGCTCATCCCTACTGAGAGTTCCCACTAGGGCAATGGCTGTGTACGCACTGTGTCTCTAAAGCACATGTACCCCCTTTAAGAATTCTGGGCAATGCAGTTCACAGAGTTACCATTCCAAGCAAACTACAGTGCCCAGCTCCGAGACGCAGGTAGCACTGTGGTCTAAACCACTGGGCCTCTTGGGCTTGCTGATCAGAAGGTCGGCAGTTCGAATCCTCGCGACAGGGTGAGCTCCCATTGCTCTGTCCCAGCTCCTGCCAACCTAGCAGTTCAAAAGCACGCTAGTGCAAGTAGATAAATAGATAATGCTGCGATGGGAAGGTAAACAGTGTTTCCGTGCGCTCTGGCTTCCATCACGGTGTCCCGTTGCGCCAGAAGCAGTTTTGTCATGTTGGCCACATGACCCGGAAAGCTGTCTGAGGACAAATACCGGCTCCCTCGGCCTGAAAAGCGAGATGAGCGCTGCAACCCCATAATCGCCTTTGGCTGGACTTAACTGTCCAGGGGTCCTTTACCTTTTTACCTTTACAGTGCCAGATTTCTTTGAGGGAGAAAAGGTGCTTTCAAAGTAAAAGTGTGTGCTGCAAATATCTGTTTCTCCACTTTTATTCTTAGCCCACCTTAAATTACCTTTCTACACCTTAAAATAACATTTAAAAACTGGGAGCATAGGACAAACAAAGGAAGTTGCCTTCGACCACTGGCCCAACGATTTCAATATTGTCAACTTTGACTGGCAGCAGCTCTCCCTTTAGGCCTTTAGACAGGGTTCTCTCCAATCTCTACTTGGAGCTGCCAGGGATCAAAACATGGGATTTTCTACATGTGGAAGCGGTTGGTTTCCCACTGAGTTTTAGCCCTTCCCCTTAAACTGTAATCAAAACCAAGCTGGGTGGAGGACAATGTAGCAATTCCTCCGGAAACTTAATAAGAAGAGATATTGTAACTTGGTAGGAAAGCTCATGCCCTCGATCCAGAAGATCCTTGGCATCTCCTGGTCCGTGGCATCTATCCAGGGGAAACGCTGGCATCTCCAATTAAAAGATCACGTCGCAAGTTACAAGAAAGACCCTTTGCCTGAGACTGCCGATTGAAGACCACAAGACTGGCCGTATTTGTCCAGAAGATGGCCAAATCTGGTATGGAATGAGGCAGTCTCCTACACAATCAGTCTAAATTGCTATCAAGAAGTATGGGGGTCAGTTTTAATATATAGATATATGGGCACATCAAAGTGGCTTCATAAAATAAAAAGAAAACATCTCTCTCTCTCTCTCTGTCTTTCTGTCTCTCTCCCACAAATTCTGAGTCTGGAAGGCATAAATAACTTTAAAATAACCCTTATAAGAGATGTGTGGGTTGTTTTTGCCACTTACCACTGGAGAAGCGTGTGCAGGAAGCATCCTCACCTATCAACAGACCAATGGATTTGATTGCAAGAGAGCAACAACAACAGGACAGTACAATGCTGGATGTGAGATTAGAAAAGGGCAGATGTGCCGAGCCTGGAGCGGCTGCTGTTTCCCACGCAGCTGCGGTTGGCACTCGGCTGTTGCTCGTAGTGCCTCACCTGCTGCTAACAACCCACAGAGTGTTTCAGGAAGCATGCCCTGGGAGTTTCTTTTGTTCCGATGCCAAGCGCTCGGTATATCGCCCACAGCACAGCTTTTCTGCACAGAATCCGGAAGAAACTCAGCCGAAAGATAAGAAGCTAGGGATGCAGATGGGTGGGGACGTCAACCCTATTTTCTCCCATCCAAAGAAAGTGTTTACCAGAGCAAACGGAGAAATTGCAACCAGGAACAAAGGCAATAATGATGTGCAGCAAACTAATTGAATTACGCCAACTCTCGCAGAGGGAGGCATTAATCCTTTTCTCTGGCACCATTTTCAGCAATACTCTCAGACCTGGATTTATCAGTCCTGTTTATTCTGCTGAAAGCCATTCAATAAGGAGACCGCTGAACTGAAATATTAAGGAATTGCTGCCTGCATTGAGTGTAGAAGAGCCGTCCGCCTGGGCCCACCAAGTCAGTGATAATAATAAGCCCTCTTTCTGTCCCCAGCCCGGCTCATTCACTGCTAAAAGATCACTGCAATGCGTTATACGTAGGGCTGCCTCTGATGACGGTTTGGAAACTTCAGCTGGTGCAGAATTCAGCAGGCAGGTTGCTCACTGGAGCAAGACAGTTTGAGCATATTACACTGATCCTGGTCCGACTGCAGTGGCTAACAATTAGTTTCCGGGCCCAATCCAAAGTGCTGGATCATCTTCTGAGGCCACGTCCTCGAGAGGTCCAGAGGGTGGCAACGCAAGAACAGGCCTTCTCTGCAGCAGCTCCCCGTCTGTGGAATGCTCTCCCCGGGGAAGTTTGCCAGGCGCCTTCATTATACACCTTTACATGGCAGGCAAAAACGTTCCTTTTTAACCAGACCTTTGGTTGATCCGATTTGCATCCTATGCCCCTTTAAAATGTGTTTTTTTTGTGAGGAGGGAGCTATTGGGTTGTTTTTGTTTTCATCGGGTATTTTGTGGTTTTATACCTTGATTTGATTCTGTGAACCACCCTGAGACCCCCGGCTATAGGGCAGTATAATAATAATAATAATAATAATAATAATAATAATAATAATAGTCCTAGACACAGAGGGAGGGGTGTGGTGCAGTGGTGAAGTATCGGTTTTGCATGCAGAAAGTTCCAGGTTCAATCCCTGGCACATCCAGGTAGTACTTGGAGAGACTTCTACTTCTCTCTTGGGTCAGGAACCATACAAATGACTGGTCTCACCCCGCTCTGTAAAAGCAGAGTGGGGGACATGGCAGGTTTGGGGACAATGTCTTAACCAGTATTTTATTCTGGGAGTACTCAAGGCATGCTCTGCCTTAGACTTGTGAATTGTGTTACCTGTAAAAAGGTAAAGGTAAAGGACCCCTGGACAGTTAAGTCTGGTCAAAGGCGACTATGGGGTTGCAGCGCTCATCTCGCTTTCTGGCCGAGAGAACCGGCGTTTGTCCACAGACAGCTTTCCGGGTCATGTGGCCAGCATGACTAAACCGCTTCTGGCGCAATAGGACACCGTGACAGAAACTAGAGTGCACGTAAACGCCATTTACCTTCCCACCACAGCAGTACCTATTTATCTGCTTGCACTGGTGTGCTTTCAAATGCTAGGTTGGCAGGAGCTGAGAAAGAGCAATGGGAGCTCACTCTGTCATGGGGATTCAAACCACAGACCTTCCGATCGGCAAGCCCAAGAGGCTCAGTGGTTTAGATCACAGCACCACCTGCTTTACCTGTAACCTGCGTCCTAATGCTTAGACCATGTGCCAACATCTTCAGTAAAACTTTCAGGTTTCCTCAACTGGGGAGTCCAGTGTCGAAAGGAGGGAGCCAGGACACTGTGCCAAAAAGCATCTGAACCTAACCTCCTGACGTAGGAATATAGGAAGCTGCCTTCTACTAAAACCACTGGTTCGTCTAGCTCCATATTGTAGACACTGATCAGCAGCAACTGTCTAGGGTTTCAGGCAAGAGTCTGGAGATGCTGGGGAATTTAACCTGCAACCTTTTTCATGTAAAGCAGGTGCTCAGCCTCCGAGCCACGTTCCTCTCCCTTCCCAAAATGAAAAGGGCAGAGACCATTTGAGCAGCTTTGCTAAACGCTTTCTGAAATTTCCTATTATTAAGATTTAATAATGGCAATATTCTAATGCGACTTTTATGGACTGCAGAAGGAATGAGGCTTTGCCTATGCCAATAGAATGAGGTAATAATCCGAGTATTTACATCTGGCAGCAATTGTACGTAGGTCCCAGTTTTGCAGAACAAAGGCCATACCGAAGAGCAAGACCACTATATGTGCTAGATGGGTGAATGCAAACTGCCTGATGTAAACCACAGATATAGGTTTCTTTCTGAAAAGGATAGAATCCAAAATGTGAAATGAGAAAGCATAACTTTAAACGCAAACACATTCATGCACTCACAAGAGATGCTCAAGCATTTCATTCATTACTCATTTTTACATTATTTTTCTTGTAAACAAGTGTACTAGTGAGAGTGTCAGGGTTGGACCTGCGAGACCAATGTCCAAATTCCCATTCCACCATGAAAAAAGATTTCCCAGGATTCTTTGGGGGGAACCATGACTGCTTATAAGAGCAGTATCAATGTTTGTTGCGGTATGGCTCCAATGTGTCAATGTGACCACAGTGCTACCTTGGTTCTCAAACGCCTTGGTACTCAAAACAACTTGGAACCCAAACACTCCAAACAGTGTTCCGGTCTGCGAACTTTTTCCGGAAGCCGAACGTGCTCCATTTTGATTGTTACACTGAGGTCTGTTTTTGCTATTTATTTTGTGTTTTTGCGGCTTTTTTGTTTTGTTTTTGTGACTCTGTGGAACCCAGTTCAGCTACTGATTGATTGAGTGAGTGATTGATTGTGTGACTGCGGTACATTATTTATTGCTTTCATTTTATGGATCAATGGTCTCGCTAAATAGTAAAATTCATGTTAAATTCCTGTTTTAGGAGTTGTTTTTAAAAGCCTGGAACGGATTTACCCATTTTGCATTACTTTCTATAGGAAAGCGTGCCTTGGTTTTGGAACACTTTGGTTTTGGAACTGACTTCCGGAACGGATTAAGTTTGAGAACCATACAATGTTCAACTCACCCAGCATGGGGCAATACTTTTCTCTTCCTTCCATTTTGCAGCTGTTACTTGTCTACACAGCAAACATTATTTTCCTAATAATCTACCCCTCTTTTTTTATTAAAAAAAATACCTCTACCTATGCAAAATAATACAGGGGTGAGGAAATAATTCAAAGTAGGGGTACTGAAAGGACAGGAGAAAACAAAACAAAAGCTACAGTGCCAATAATTTTTGAGGTTAACGGTAGACTGCAAATTAGCTAGGGGTTTCCAAAATGGTATTTATTTAGGGCGGCACAAGCTAGTGCAGCTTGGGTTTGCGAACGCAAATCTGGGAGGCGGCTGCTTTTGCTGTTAAGAAATGTGGTTTTGGCAAGGGCCTCATGGTCAGAACTCTGCATTGTACTGTATTCAGCATCAGAGATGGAAAAACTGGACCCCATTCAGAGAGGAGTGATGCCTTTTGTAGTGAAAGGGAATGATTTATTAGCCGAAGGGAGTCAAATCTGCTAAAATGTGTGTTTTGGCTGAGCATCCAATAAGTGTTGAAGGGAGAAGTGGTACAGGGGACTGTTGTTGTTTTTAGGGGGAGGAAGGAAGGAGAAGGGAGAAGGGAGAAGGGAGAAGGGAGAGGAGGAGGAGGAGGAGGAGGAGGAGGAGGAGGAGGAGGAGGAGGAGGAGGAGGAGGAGGAGGAGGAAGAAGAAGAAGAAGAAGAAGAAGAAGAAGAAGAAGAAGAAGAAGAAGAAGAAGAAGAAGAAGAAGAAGAAGAAGAAGAAGAAGGCTTCGAAACTCTCCTGCTTTTGGATGATGTTTATGGAATTTGGTGCAAACCAAAGTAACCTAGAAGAGGCTCTGCTTCTCACACTTTTGAAAGCTGAGCTATATAGATAAATAAACCTTTCCCTCTCACGTCCAGGTATGTAAAACTTATGTATTACAAGTTACAGGGAGGTAGCCGTGTTGGTCTGGCGTAGTTGAAACGAAATAAAAAAAATTCCTTCCAGTAGCACCTTAAGAGACCAACTAAGTTTGTCATTGGTATGAGCTTTTGTATGCAATGACAAACTTATGTATTACAAAGGCACTAAGACAGAGACCCGCCAACAAGATGAGGACCCTCTCAGCAGAGACCATCTGAATCCAGAGCATCTTTCCCCAAATTTCTCCTATCAGTAGAAGGACAGTATTCACTAATAGAAGAAGTTGTATTTCTGGGCTGCTTCTGGCTGCATACATCCAACATTTTATTCCAGAATTGAGAGTAGGGACCCAGGTGGCGCTGTGGTTAAACCACTGAGCCTAGGGCTTGCTGATCAGAAGGTCGGCGGTTTGAATCCCTGTGATGGGGTGAGCTCCTGTTGCTTGGTCCCAGCTCCTGCCAACCTAGCAGTTCGAAAGCACGTCAAAATGCAAGTAGATAAATAGGAACCGCTACAGCGGGAAGGTAAACGGTGTTTCCATGTGCTGCTCTGGTTTGCCAGAAGGGGCTTTGTCATGCTGGCCACATGACCTGGAAGCTATACGCCGGCTCCCTCGGCCAATAATGCGAGATGAGCGCGCAACCCCAGAGTCAGTCACGACTGGACCCAATGGTCAGGGGTCCCTTTACCTTTACCTTACTTGTCTTTTTCTGCATAGTCCACACACAATCTACATCTATTGCATATTTTTGGACCCGGGAAAGCACTTCTTGAGAAATAAAAGGTCAATGGTGATAGATACTGCATTAATTACGCCACAGTGTGTCCGTTTGAAAATGGCTGAAAATAAATCCAGGCAATTGGTGGGGGGGGCTGTATCCACCCCTGCCCAATGACGTTGTGGGTGGGCATATGCCAAGATTGCAACCACCACTTTCTTCCTCTTTCACCCAGGGCATCTACAGGGAGGAAAAGGCACGGCCAACCTGATCAAGGTGGAAGGATTTCAAATGAGCATCAAGTAATCTAGAATCAATCTAGGTTGAGGCGAAAATGACTGGGGAAATCAGAAACCAGGAAGACCAAGACTTTAATAAAGACTGGAGGAAATTTATATTGTACTTAAAAGACCACTGCAAACAACTGAGCTCTTTCATAGGACTTAAGTAGCACTTGTGAGTTAACAGAGACTTAAGATAATTATGATAAATGGAGGACATAAAATATGCAGCAGAAAAGGATAAACATGGAACCCGTGGAAAGGTGGAGGGAGGTCCAAAGATTCGAAAGAATCTTGTATCTGGGTTTTGGGTGGTTTTTTGTTTGTTTGTTTGTTTTCTTATTTATGCTTGGTGAGAAAGTTAACAAATAAATGGAAAATTAATAAAACTTTTAATAATAATAAATGCAATCGATCTAGATTGAAAGCAGCATGTTGAGGATAAGCACGAATGATTCTAGACTGAGAGGAAACTACATTTTTGTGCCACAAGCGTGCTGTTGGGTTTGCAGCTCCTATTACAGTTGAAGATTTTTCCTGCTGGATTTCTGCGTGAATGGAAGGAACCGATTTAATTGGCTTCGGCAGCCGGGGGGGGGTCTATAAATTTAGGACAAGCTAGAAAGAGAGCCCACTCTAAGAGTAACAGGGTACCCCCAGTGACAAAACACCAAGGCAATAAGCAAGTTTGGCAGCCGTGCAAGCAGGGTGTCGAGATTAAGATCTCCCAGTTTCAAAAAATCAGGATACTGTATTCATTTCCATTCTGAAGATTACTGTTTCTACAGACCAGGAAGGCATGCTTTTTTTTCACCCATGCTTCCCCCCCCCCCCCCGGTGCACGCTTCGCACAAGCACAATACCTACACAAACTATAAAATAATCCAGTCTGGAATTTTTTCACATTGTCCTGATTATTATGATGCTAACCATGCATGCTCATTCTTTGAGTTTAAGTAAATAGGACCACCCCCTCTGCTTTTACAGTAGTGCTTATAGAAACCATGTGTCTGGCACTCAGTATAATAAATTACAAAAGGGAGAGAGAGAAAAGCAGTTATTGCTAAGGCTGCCACCCTCTTTCCTGGCAAGCATGGTAGTTAAGTCAGTCAACAAGTAAAAAAAAGGGGGGGGGAGTTTGAAGCCCATAGGAGGGAGCCATGCAGAAGGGACACAATTTGGCAAGCGGTCAGACTGCCATTAGGGACCCAGGTGGCGCTGTGGGTTAAACTACAGAGTCTAGGGCTTGCTGATCAGGAGGTCGGCGGTTTGAATCCCTGCAACGGGGTGAGCTCCCATTGCTCGGTCCCAGCTCCTGCCAACCTAGCAGTTCGAAAGCACATCAAAGTGCAAGTAGATAAATAGGGACCGCTCCGGCAGGAAGGTAAACGGCGTTTCCGTGCGCTGCTCTGGTTCTCCAGAAGCAGCTTTGTCATGCTGGCCACATGACCCGGAAGCTGTCTGCGGACAAACGCCGGCTCCCTCAGCCTATAGAGCGAGATGAGCGCCGCAACCCCAGAGTCGGACACGACTGGACCTGATGGTCAGGGGCCCCTTTACCTTTACCAGACTGCCATTCACTGCCCCCCCCTCTCAGGCCCCCATATGCTGTACAGCAGCGGGGTGTGGGTGTGGCATTCAGACGAGCTCCCATATGCAATGGCTGCCTCCATTTTAAATCAATAGAACATAATGCCCTGGCCCATAGACCTATTAAATGTATTGATCCCATAGAGACACTGTGGCATCATTGCATGCACGATGCAGGAATATGTGCTCGGAACATGTTCCCATCATGGTGAGTTAATTGATTAATAATAATTATTACTATTTATTACTTATACCGCGCCCATCTGGCCAGGCCTCCCCAGCCACTCTGGGTGGCTCCCAACAAAATATTACAAATACAATAAAACATCAAACATTAAAAACTTCCCTAAACAGGGTTGCCTTCAGATGTCTTCTCAAAGTCAGATAGTTGTTTATTTCCCTGGCATCTGGTGGGAGGGCGTTCCACAGGGTGGACGCCACTACCGAGAAGGCCCTCTGTCTGGTTCCCTGAAACTTCGCTTCTCGCAGTGAGGGAACTGCCAGAAGGCCCTCAGCGCTGGACCTCAGTGTCCGGGCTGAATGATGGGGACGGAGACGCTCCCTCAGGTATACCGGGCCGAGGCCATTGAGGGCTTTAACGGTCAGCACCAACACTTTGAATTGTGCCCGGAAACGTACTGTAAGCCAATGTGGGTCTTTCAGGACTGGTATTATGTGGTCTCGGCGGCCACTCCCAGTCACCAGTCTAGCTGCCACATTCTCGATGAGTTGTGGTTTCCGAGTCACCTTCAAAGGTAGTCCCATGTAGAGCGTGCATTGCAGTAGTCCAAGCAGGAGATAACCAGAGCATGCGCCCCTCTGTTGGGACAGTCTGCAGGCAGGTAGGGTCTCAGTCGGCATACCAGATGCAGCTGGTAACTCTGTGTGTGGCCGGCATGTGGGCATTGTTGCCAGGCACTCCTGATATCTTCTGGGGATATCTGCAGTGGCTCCCCATTTGTAGAATGCTCTCCCCAGGGAAGTTCGCCTGGTGCCTTCATTATATACACCTTCAGGCACCAGGCAAAAAGATTCCTCTTCAACCAGGCCTTAGGCTGATTGATATCTGATGCCCTTTTAAATGTGTTGTGGGAGGGGAGGATTATCGGTTTGTGTTCTGATTTTTATTATGTATTTTTGGGTTTTTTTAAGTGCAATTTTATGGTTTGAACCACCCTGAGATCCATGCGTGAAGGGTGGTATACAAATTTAACAAATAACGATCATCATTTTTCTGCAGCTTTTGTATTTTCTACTGCTTGCGTGTTTTCCCCTTTCCTTCCCAGGCTGGTTATTGTACCGGATACAGTGAACATTTTGCTGGCATAGTGGTGCTATAGCTCTGCTCTTTTCAAAATATGAGTATAGGATTGGTCTGGAACGGCACTGCATTTTGCAGTATTCTGCTAAAAAAAAAAGTTATGAAGAAGCAGAGCTGGTTTAGTGGTGCAGCTCCTGAATACTATCAAAACATTTGCCAAATTATATAGGTGGATTTGAGGCACAATCTACTCCAAAGAGAAATAATGGATCATATTTTTTTATAATTCTCCCTTTAAAACCACTCTTCTCTGAGGAGAGAAATATTCATCACTGATGTTTCTCTGCCATCTAGTGGCTATTAAAAACACCAAAATAAATATTTTTTTTTCTTTATGAAAGATAATGCCCACCAGCACAACCACATAATCCTATGCATGTCTACTCAGAAGTAAGGCCCACTTTGAGTTGCATGAGTCTGCCAGGTGTGTAGGACTGCAGCATAAATACATGTGATGTGTAAATACAAATTGACAGGCTGGAAAGATCCAGACTGAGGAGTCACTCAAAGAAGAGCAGGAAAAGCAAATCCTTCTGTCACACATGAAGCCCAGAACAATGTCAGCATTTAATGATGGGATTTTCTTCCTACGATAGGCTTTCTAATCAAAACAGATATGCAGTATGAAACCTTTTTGCGAATGTGCATAGAAACTTGGGGCTGTATCCAGTGTGAGTCCTACTCAAAGTAGACCCCTTGAAATTGGTGGTCATGACTAACGCCCCAAGGTGGAATCTCATAACAGCTCTCGGCACCCAGTGCTTTTTTTTCTTAAAAATGTTTTGGGATAATCTCATTTTGACGCAAGAAAATCACCATTTTATAGTTCAAATTGGGAAAAATAAATACAGTAAATGGACAAAAGTACAAAGATTCACAAAATGTTTAAGGGTAAACTTTAAAAAAAAGCACTGTCAGCACCCATCACAAACTACACTTCCCAGGATTCCTTGAGGGAAGCTGTGGCTGTTTAAAAGTGGTACAGCACTGCTATAAATATACAGTGCAGATTGTGTCTAACGTAGGCCCATTAATTTCATTGTGTCTACTCTGAGCAGAGCTTAGGTACATCTCATAATTTCACGCGCCCAGTAGCTGAAATCTTTTTGGTAGTCCTTGTGCAATATTTTGTGCTGTTATCCCAAATTGTTAGGAAGCATTGGGCTATGCCAATACCTTTCAACAATGTGCAATAACAGGGCGGAAGCATGAGAATAAGGATATTGCATGTACTGTATACAAGAGCAGGCTTGCAAATAGCTACTCGCCTGGTAGCACATGATGAGTAAAAATTGTTTCCATTTAACCACACAGAGGCCCATTTGCCTCATGTTGTCTGATCCGTCTAACAGAAGAAGAGTTTGGATTTGATTTCGCACTTTATCACTACCCTAAGGAGTCTCAAAGCGGCTAACATTCTCCTTTCCCTCCCTCTCCCACAACAAACACTCTGTGAGGTGAGTGGGGCTGAGAGACTTCAGAGAAGTGTGACTAGCCCAAGGTCACCCAGCAGCTGCATGTGGAGGAGCGGAGACGCGAACCCAGTTCCCCAGATTACCGGGTTCCCCAGATTAGGAGTCTACCGCTCTTAACCACTACACCACGCTGGCTCTCCAAGGGCTTACAGTGAGGTCTTTCTAAGGTTCGCTCCTTGAAATCCTTTTAAGTGAAAGCCACACCTTATGCATGCAAATATGTGCCATGTCACTGAAGCTCAGCTCAATGGAAAGATCGCAGAGACTGTCTGCAGCCAGACTTGTGCATTTGGAATATGAGGCAAGCTCACGCCTGCCCTCTGGCAGCCAAAGCCAGAAGTTATTATTTCATTTCCCAACTGCAGCACTGGCTGTGGCTCCTAGAAGTGTCTTTTCTCTCTCTTTTTGAAAATAATTGTTATTTGGTTTTACAAGGGTAAAGTTATAACAATACCAAAGAAATATCCACACACTGAGATTTCTCTGAATCTCCTGACTTTCCCCCATCCCCTCCTTGGGTCTTATTGACAATGTTTTCAACTGCATATTGTTTCGTAATCTATGTTTTGCATCTGTCCATATTGTCCATAGTACAGTCATGCCTCATGTTACGTTTGCTTCATGTTATGTTTTTTCAGATTGCGTCCCGTGGCGACCTGGAAGTACCGGAAAGGGTTACTTCTGGGTTTCACTGCCCGCGCATGTGCAGTAGCGCTAAATTGCGCTTCACGCATGCGCACAAGCGCCAAATTGCGCCACGCACCTGCGCAGATACGGCACTTCAGGTTGCAGCCTTTTCACATTGTGAATGGGCCTCCGGAATAGATCCCACTTGCAACCAGAGGTACCACTGTACAGTCAAACCTCGGTTGTCCAACGTAATCCATTCCAGAAGCCCATTTGGCTTCCAAAATGTTCGACAACTGAGGCACGGCTTCCGGTTGGCTGCAGGAGCTTCCTGCACTCAAGCAGAAACTGCGTCCGACGTTCAGCTTCCGAAAAAACGTTCAAAAATCAGAACACTTACTTCCGGGTTTTTGGTGTTCGGGAGCCGAAACGTTCCAAAATGTTCCGAAGCGTTTGGGAACCAAGGTTTGACTGTAATTGTTACAAGTGTTATTAAAATCCTGCTAATGTTTTCATCTGCTTACAGTGGTCTCCTAAGTACAGTCGTACCTTGGTTTTCAAATACCTTGGGAGTCAAACGTTTTGGCTCCCGGGCGATCAAAAACCGGAAGTGAGTGTTCCAGTTTTCTAATGTTCTTTGGAACCCGAATGTCAGGAAGCTCCTGCAGCCAATTGGAAGCCGCGCCTTGATTCCCAAACGTTTTGGAAGTCAAACGGACTTCCGGAACAGATTCCGTCAGACTTCCAAGGTACCACTGTATATTCTAAATTTTTCCCATTCTTTCTTAAAGTTTTTGTCTTCTTGGTTCCTGAGCTTTCCGGTCAGTTTTGCCATTTCAGCATAGTCCATCAGCTAAGTTTGTCATTCCTCTCTGGTTGGGACCCTAGAAGTATCTTAAGCAGAACAAAAAAACACCCTCTCTGCTCTCTTTTCCTGTACTGTTCCTCACGGATCTAGCCCTGTCGTTTTACTCTGCTTGAGTGTGAGAGCAAAGTGTGCCTCAAAACCACTACCAGCCAACAGCCACTTTGCTATGCCTCTCCATCCTTAATAATAAAAGTATTGTAGCTGGGATTGCTTTTAGGGGGGGGGATAATTTTTGATTTTACAAGTGTAAGATTATAACAATACCAAATACTGCATATTATCCATATTTAGAGATTTCTCTGAATCTCTAGACTTCCACCTTCCCCTCCATGGATCCTATTATCAGCCTTTGCAACTGCATATTATTTCACCATCCAAATTTTATATTACTTCATCATCCAACAGGTCTCTCCATTTGCTCCATAGTAGTTTCTATATTACCAGTGTTGTTGGAATCCTGCTAATGTTTCCACCTGCTTACAGTGGTCTCTCAAATATATTTCCCCCCCCCATGCTTTATTAAAATTTTGGTCTTTGGGTCTTTGTGAGTAGCTGGGATTGTTCAATCAGTAAAGCATGAGACTCTTAATCTCAGGGTTGTGAGTTCAAGACCCACATGGGGCAAAAGATTCCTGCATTGCAAAGGGTTGGACTAGATCTCCCTCACAGTCCCCTCCATTATATTCTGTGATAATAATAAATCAATATAACTTCACTTTATAATCTAAGAGACAGATGAGATAACATATTATTAGGAGCTCCTGTGTGGTGTAGTGGTTAGAGTGGGGATTAAATGAGAAGGAAGAGAACTATGCATGTCACCTTGAGCTCCTTGGAGAAAAAGGTGAGTATTTTTCTATTTATAAAGCTAAAATCCTAACTTGAGCATACCTGGAGTAAGCTCCCATGAATTTACTCACTTCTGAACAGGTCCGGTTAGCATTGCACTGTAAAATAAATTAACTCGTGTGTATAAAAATCATAATGACATTTATTTAGAAGTCCTACTGAGACCAACAGGACTTGCTCCCTCGATGGGGCATGTTGAATTTTTCAAATGCCAAAAATGAAGGGTACTTGACTTGGGAATTCAAAAGATATTTTGGTGCAATTAATATAATTTATTTTGCTTATTATGTAAAATCTGTGCAAAAATTGCATAGAAATCATTAAAAATTATTGCCAAGTACTTGCAGTTTTTTATATTATTATTTTAAATTTTTTCTACATTTCAGGTCTATACATTTCACTGAATTTACAATCATTTTAACATTTAAAAACTTGACTTCCTTCCCACTCTTTCTGTGGTTCCTTAAATTTCTTTTTAATACCGTCTGCATATCCAAATTAACTTAATTTGCTCATTTATTCATCTACTTTAAATATATATTCTTATATGCTACAGCGGCAAGAATGTCACTAGCCCAAAAATGGAAAGAAGCAGAAGTCCCAGCAAAGGAAGAATGGATACGAAAACCTATGGAGTATGCAGAAATGGTGAAACTTACCGGAATAATAAGAAATCAAGATAACTTTAAAAAAAATGGAAATGATTTGTTTAATATTTACAGATAAATTATAAACAGGTAAGAACATTGGCAGGATTATTGTAATAACCTGCACTTCCATAAGAGTATGTCTTCTTATTATTAAGCATTACCTGACATTTTCACAAGGTAAAATTAAAATTATTTGGTTTACGTGCTTTTTAATCCGACCTAGGTTTACCAAGCTAAAAGTTGTGCAATCAGGAAAATAATAGCAAATTTGAATTTCTCACACCCAAAAACATATTTTCACTGAAGAAAGTTGCAAAAATTAAGCATTACCCCCCCCCCCCAAATGACACTCTCTTGTAAGCTTCAGAAGCAAACCTCACACAACTTCCTAACACAGCTGCTCCCACGCCTCTCTGAATAAAATAGAGACAACATGCTCCACCTAGCGTCCAACCAGAAGCCTGTTCGTCTTTCCTTTGTCCCACCCACTACCACCACCCCGTTCCCTGATTGGAACCTTTCACTTCACATCCGCTTTCGATGGGACAGGAGGAAAAGCGACTCGCTCCAAGGGTTTGTCTGATTGCCTTCTTTTGCGGGGAGAATTGATTGGCAGGCCTGTTAGCCAATTAGCGGGCTGCACTGTACAATTCCCCCCTTTCGCTTTGCTTGCTTGTAAAGGAGGAGAAAATGCTTTTGCATGCAAGACAAATCGCTGGTGAGTGTTTGGGCTGCTGTCTTATTATACCTGCGTACCTGAGATATGCAGGCGCTTTTCTCATTTGTTTCATCAGAAACTTGCATGCCTTTCATCTTTATTTTATTCTTTCTGAAATAATGCTTAATTATTCACATTTCTCAGCCGCATCCATAAATCCCATCAGATAAATGGGGCAGCAAGAAAATGGAAAATAATTATCATTAATCCGAATGTTGCCCTAAAATGCCGGCTAGAGCAATGGTCGTATCTTAATTAGGTATTAAGTTTGTATACTGCCCTTCATCCGAAGAGCCCAGGGCAGCTCACGACAGGAAGAAAAGAAAAAAGCAAAATGAGAATATAAAATGCATAATATTTTTTTTTAGAAAGTCTTAGTTCAGTTACGGGTGTGTGTGTGTTTATCTCCCACCTGGGGAGAAATCCTGCAGATGCTCATGCTTTTAGAAATTAAACTGAGAAATGTGGCTTATTGTGGCTATGTGTTTCATGTATGGCTTGGAATGCCTGTCTCTGGGAATGGTTTCTTTTGTGTTTATTCCTTTGTGTTTACTGGGTTTTAAAAACAACAACAACAATAAAGCAGGATATAAATTGGATGAAATAATTGCGTACCTGTCCTTGAGCATTTTGCTTTCAGAATTGAGTTTGTGTGTTGGGAAGACAGGGTACAGGAAGCCGCTTAAGCCATTGTCAGGCTATTGCTCCATCTAGGCCAGCATTGCCTACTCTGACTGGCAGCAGCTTCATCTGATGCTTCTCCAGCTACTTGATGCTTTTAGTTGGGATTGAACTTGTAACCTTCTGTATGAAAAGCCTAGGCTCTAGCAATGGGCTTTTTATGGGCTTCCTACAACTACTTGTTGGGTTGAGAGCTAGTCAACAAAAGGTCTGCTGATGCTCAAGGCTACCTAGAAATGGTGGCCTCTTGCTCCCCATATTGTGGCAGCTGGCTGCCTATAACAACATACAATGCATGTATCCAAGGACCAGCTTTTCTTGTTTGTGAATTGTGAATTGGTAGTTTAAAAAGGGTTTCAGGGCAGAGGGCAGATTCAAACTGAGCGCCTCTTACAGTACGTTGGTTATGTTGGTAGAGGAAAAGTGCAGTATATAATTTTTACATTTATAAAAGGTAATTTTGGTTCCTCTGTTTCATTTTTGTCCGGTTGGTGTTGGTTAAATGTTTAGTTGGGGTTGGCGGTTACTTTAATTTGGGTATAACTGTAAACTGGTTGTTATTATTATTATTATTACTGGCTTTTATTGATTTATTGGTTTGCATGTTGTTTGTATAAGATATCTTGTTTTTTTAATGTTTGATGTTTTGTGTTTTGTATGTTGCAAGCCACCCAGAGTGGCTGGTGAGACCCAGCTAGATGGGCGGGATATAAATTAAGTTGTTGTTGTTGTTGTTGTTGTTGTTACAGTAGGCCTGTTTCTACATACATTCTTAGTTTCCTCTTTATCCTGCGTCCAGGAAAGCAAAAAATATACTTGAGGTCAAGGATACATTCTAGCCAGGCAAAAGAACTTGGGGAGGCTGCAAAGCAGGTGAAGGATGTGGCCTGGGGAGAAGGAGTAGGGCTAGGGGGAATTGTCTGAGGGCCATATAAAGAGGCTTGGAGGGGGGGGGGCATGTTGGTCCTCTCAGTTTGAGGTTCTCCATCCATGTGTTAGATAAACTATTCAGAGAAGGCAGACCCCTCCACAGCCTGTGATTCAGAAAAGTATTTCTTTTTCAGGCAAATTTTATGTATGGAATGATAACAGAAAGGCTCTTCAGATATACGGCTGTCTTGTAATTTACTCTTGAACGCATCTGAGAACTTTGAACCTTTCTATGAAACTTGCACCTCTCCCTGAAATCTACTCCCCCCCCCTTCCTAAAACCTGCACACACTATTGTTAAATAAAATCAGCTAATTTTCTTTTCTTTTTTTCCTCTCCATTCTAAACTGTTCAGAGAAACATCTGCGTGTATGATTTGCAACCCAGCGGCTCATCGTGAAGATGGCTTTGTTAAAGCTGTTGCCGCAGGTTCCCGAAGATGAAGGTACCCAAAGGTGCCGGCTGGGGCCTGCTGTATTCTCTACCCTGGGTGCCACACTGGGCTCCCCAGTGAAGATCACCCTCCCTGCGGGCAGCTGTCTCTGTACCGCCTGGCCAAGGCATGATTTGACTGACGGCTATTTGCAGGTCGATCTCAAGTGCAGAACGTGGGGTTTGAAGGAGTGCCTGTCCCAAAATCTCACCGTGAGCATGAACCACTTGAAGCTGCTGCCTTCTTGCAAGCTCAAGAGAGTGACAGTCAAAGTCATCTTTAAGAACCGTGCCTTGAAAAAATCCACTCCGAAAACCACAGTGCAGGACATGGTCAAGGAACTTCTGAGAAAGGCCTACGTTTCTCCCCATTACGTCGTTACCTTTGCGCCAATTCCGGGCAATCCATTGGCATGTGTTGAAATATTGTCCATGGAGCCTGCCACCGCAGAAGAAGCCGGTTTGGTAACCCTCAAAACTGGTGTAACTGTTAAAGAGGCAGTCACACTAGACTGGCACAACCGTTCGACGGAGGGTGGCACCAAAATCTTGGTGGCGGGCATGAACGACGTCAGCACCTCCTTAAAAGAGATGATCGACTTGCCCTTGCGCTTTCCGAAAACCTTCCAGAAGCTGGGCCTTTCTGTCCCTAGAGGAGTGCTTTTGGTGGGGCCTCCAGGAGTGGGCAAAACTCTTCTGGTGAAATCGGTCGCCAGGGGAATTGGTGCCAGCCTGCTTTGCATCGACGGCCCTATTATCTACGGTTCAAGGCCCGGCGAAAGCGAGGAGAACTTGCGGCGAGTTTTTGAACAAGCTAGAGAATTGTCCCGCGAAGGACCGGTTGTTCTTTTTATTGACGAGATCGACTCGTTGTGTCCTAAACGGGGAAGTTCGAGTAATGCCCCGGAAAATCGTCTGGTGGCTCAATTGCTAACTCTTCTAGATGGCTTCGGGGGAGAAAATCACGTAGTGATTGTGGCAGCGACAAATAGACCCGATGCCCTGGACCCTGCACTTAGGAGGCCAGGCAGACTGGACCGAGAGGTGATTGTAAATTATATCTTATTTGTTACTTCTGATTGCTGCTTACTGCTTCATTTAGGAAGGGGGAGCCCCTTTTATTTTTATTTTTTGCTACTACTGCGGTCCTTGTTTTCTGAGCCCAAAAATGGAAAACGAGCGAGGTCCCAACTAAAGAAGAATGACAACTTTAACCGATGGAATATGCGCAGCTTCTGGACCTAACATGTAGAATAAGAGAACAAAAAGAACATAGGTTTAAAGAAGACTGGAAAACGTTTGTTGATTATATGGGGGGGGGGAAATGTGTACACTTGAAAACGTTGGCAGCGTTAGGATAAATTCAACTGTGAAAATAAGTTTTGATGGAGGTAATAATGGAATACTGAGTGGTTTGTTGTTGTTGTTTAATCATTTAGTCGTGTCCGACTCTTCGTGACCCCATGGACCAGAGCACGCCAGGTTTAGTTTATGTAAAATATGAGTGGTTTAGTTTATGTAAAATATGCAGGGATTTATGTTAGGCAAAATAAACCATGCAAAGAGAGAAAGGGAAGTCATTGATATTTTAAGGTTGTTTAAATGAATACAGTGGTACCTCGGTTTTTGAACGTAATCCATTCCAGAAGACCGTTTGACTGCTGAAATGTTTGAAAACCGAGGCGCAAAGGGCGGCCTACAAATTCAGTGAAGAAAATTGGGGGGGGGGGAACTCAGCGGAAGCCGTTTGACTTCCAAGGAGCGTTCGAAAACGGGAGCATTTCCTTCCGGGTTTTCAGCGTGCGGAAACTGAAACGTTCGGCTTCCGAGATGCTTGAAAACCAAGGTACCACTGTATTCTAAAATGTAAAACAGAAAATTTGATTAGAATTATAGGGGGGGGGAGGGGGAGCCCTGTCAATGACCTTGGGGTGCCATGACTCTCCTCAAAGGACTATAGAGTTGTAGTTCCGGCAAGAGAACTCTTTTATCACCTGGCTCATTTGCAGAAGTACATTTCGCAGACTTCTTTTGTTCTAAGTGGTAATATTTAGAAATGGGCAGTTCCACTCCGGCCCTGATAGTTGGAATGATGGAAAACAGGGCAATACATAATTTTACGCTGACGCTCACACATCAGGGTTCCTTTGTAGAATTTGTTCATCATGTGGACATTGGAGGGTGGGACAATGAATATGTCCAATTCCCTTTTAAAGCCATCCGAGTTGGTTGGAGAAGAACATTCTGAAGAAGCTCAGGACTGGGGTTTAGTTCAGCCCATCTAGCGCAGGGTGGCAGAACTGTCGGTCCTCCATATTTTCCTGGACTACAATTCCCATCTGCCCCAGTCAGTCTGTGCAGCGAGGAGGGGTGATGGGAGTTGGAGTCCCACAGCAGCTGTCAGGCTAGAGATTGTCCATTCCTGATCAAAACCTTTGCACTCGAAATTGGCATGAGATTTGCTTCGGATCAGCCCTGTGTTGCCCTACGGTTAATACAGCCGGTTGAGAATTGCCAGGATACACCAAGAAAGCAAGACGTTTCTTTACATTTGCTCTTTTTCTTAGGTTATAATTGGGACGCCGACCGTGAAGCAAAGGAGGTCTATTCTACAGCTGATTACTGCTGGCATGCCTGTGTCAAACGATGTCAATTTGTTTGAACTTGCAGAAATAACAGTCGGTTATGTTGGAGCTGACCTCACGGCGCTCTGCAGAGAGGCTGCAACGAAGGCTGTGTTTCGTGCCTCTTCGGTAAGGAACTATTTCAGATGTCAGCGCAGAATATTTTTGTGCATGGGGGGGGTCCTCCCCCCTTGCACTCTTTCTCCTGCCCCCGCTTTGTGTTAAATGCTCAGCAGCTTTATCCTGTGTGACATTGTGGCTGCAAATAGACATAGCTTGGGGGGACTTGTGTCTGTTATATAGGTGCAATTGAGTGTCTGTGTCAGTGTGTTACCCACATTGACTAGATAGCAATGATTCACACACCTGGGATGCAAAAGGTAATCAGCGTTTCTGTGCGCTCTTGCTTCTGTCACGGTGTCCCGTTGCGCCAAAGCAATTTGCTGGCCACATGACCCGGAAAGCTGTCTGCGGACAAATTCCGGCTCCCACAGCCTGAAAACAAGATGAGCGCCGCAAGCCCATAGTCACCTTTGACTCGACTTAACCGTCCAGAGGTCCTTTACCTTTACCTCTTTACCTACAATTTATATCATTTATTTGCTTTAGTGTTTTGCCACTGTAAACTGCTCTGGGTGGCATGTCAGAAAGCAGTATATAAATGTGATTTGTAGACCCAGATATACGAACTGATTGTTCATTGGCAGGACTGCTAAGACTTCTCACGAGTGAGTGACTTCAGGGTTTGGGAGATTAAAAGCAAACAGACCTTTTTTTTTCTCTGCTTGTACATACATTTCTTCAGGATTCAATTGACACAGTGCACATGTCGGACTTCCGTGAAGCGTTGAAAAAGATTCAGCCGTCCTCTGTTCGAAGTGGAGTTGGGCTGGCAGACTTCAGGCCCGTCGCCTGGGATCAGATTGGGGGCCTTGAAGATGTGAAACTCAAGTTAAAACAGGTAGGGTCACAGAGACGAATTTCAAGGGCGGCTGTGCTCTCACAGCTCTTGGATTCTGCAATTATTACTTTATTTATCACATTTTCAGCTCTCTCCCCGTATGGAGCTTGGGGAGATGTTTATAGCACTGCTGATGCTAGCCCCATGAGACAACATAACATGTAAGATGGCAGCAGAATAGAAATGTCATAAGGAGCAATTATTATTATTATTATTATTATTTATTAAATTTTTGTACACTGCCCTATATGCACAGGTCTCGGGGTGGTTACAACATAAAACCACAATATAAAAACACAAAATGTGTAATAAAAACAAAAACAAACCAATTAACACCCTCGAACACATTTTAAAAGGGCACCAGATATCAATCAGCCAATGGCCTGGTTAAAGAGAAACGTTTTTGCCTGGCGCCTAAAGGTGTATATAATGAAGGCACCAGGCGAACTTCCCTGAGGAGGCCATTCCGCAAATGGGGAGCCACTGCAGAGAAGGCCCCTACGCTCAGTGCAGTTGAGTGTTGAATGCAGAGAAACTTATCAACTCAAAGTCTTAAAGGAAACTCAAAACCAGGAATGATGTTTGTTTAGCAGAAACAAACATCAAATATTAAAAACATCCCTAAAAACAGGGCTGCCTTCAGGTGTCTTCTAAAAGTCAGTTCTTTATTTCCTTGACATCTGATGGGAGGGCGTTCCACAGGGCGGGTGCCACTACCGAGAAGGCCCTCTGCCTGGTTCCCTGTAACCTCACTTCTCGCAGGGAGGGAACCGCCAGAAGGCCCTTGGAGCTGGACCTCAGTGTCCAGACTCAACAATGGGAGTGGAGACGCTCCTTCAGTTATAATAATAATTTATTCTTTCTACCCCACCCATCTGGCTGGGCCGAGTACGTTTAGGGCTTTAAAGGTCAGCACCAACACTTTGAATTTTGCTCGGAAATGTACTGGGAGCCAATGTAGGTCTTTCAGGACTGCTGTTATACAGTCTCGGTGGCCACTCCCAGTCACCAGTCTAGCTGTCGCATTCTGGATGAATTGCAGTTTCTGGGTTACCTTCAAAGGTAGCCCCACGTAGAGCGCATTGCAGTAGTCCAAGCGGGAGGTAACTAGAACTGACTCTGGCGAGGCAGTTCGCAGGCAGGTGGGGTCTCAGTCTGCATACCAGATGGAGCTGGTAGACAGCTACCCCGGACACAGAATTGACCTGCGCCTCCATGAAGAGCCATGAGTCCATGTGTTGCCTTGCATGATCTAATGCTATAAGGAATTAATGGAAGTTTCTATGGCTTTTTTGTATTTGCAGAGCATTGAATGGCCTATAAAATTCCCAGAGGCCTTTGTGAGAATGGGGCTTGCCCGCCCAAAGGGCATCCTTTTGTACGGACCGTCAGGTTGCGCCAAAACTACGCTTGTAAAAGCAGCAGCCACAAGCTGTCACTGTTCGTTTCTGTCTGTGAGTGGCGCCGACCTTTTCTCACCTTACGTTGGAGATTCGGAGAAGATTTTGTCTCAGGTTTGTCTTTTATTCCCGTAGTCCTTGGGTGAAAATAGACCACGTTAAATAGTTGGCCGGTTCAGACCTAGCCATCCTGCTTTAATAACCTATAGCTAGATTCTAGTTTTATATTGTTGGCTGGTAGACTGAGATTAAACTATTGTTTCCTGGTTTTGGTACAAGAAGAAATGGTGGTTTCAGAAATGGTTACAGTTTTCTGTTACGGTGTGCTAGAGAAGGGAGGAAAGAGCACACAGGCACAAAACTCATTTTATTATGTCAACTTTATTGCATCTGAGGTGACAGTATGTCCATAGAATAAGATAATTTAAGATAATTGAAAACAGTTAAACATAAAAACCAGGCAGAGGGCCTTTTCAGTAGTGGCACCCACCATGTGGAACGCCCTCAAATCAGATGTCAAGGAAATAAACAACTGTCTGAATTTTAGAAGATACCTGAAGGCAGCCCTGTTTACGAAAAATTTTAATGTTTTATCTTTTATTATTATTAATAATAATAATAATAGTTGTTGTTGGTAGTGGTGGTAGTTTATTAATCGCCTTCCAAACAACTACCTCAAGGCGATTTGCACGTAAGAGAATTAAAAACAGTTAAACATAAACAGATAAAAACATGAGCAGGATTGTTGTAATAACCTGCAGTCTAACAAGAGTATATATTTACAGTAGGTAATTATATGAGCAAGTCAAATGAATTTGGGTATGCAGAAGATATCAAAAAATAAATTTAAGGAACTGCAGGAAGAGGGGGGAGGAAATCAAATTTTGAAACGTGAAATTGATCGTAAAACTAATGAAATGTATAAATTTGAAAAGAACAAATAAAAAGCTAAATAAATAAAGCCATAACAAAATAGACGCTCATGGTAAATGCCTATTTATCCAGCAGGGAAAGCCTGTCAGAAACATAAATTCTTCAGTTGTTTTGTGAAAGTGCAGATTGTGGTTGCCTGTTGAAAGTCAACAGAAACAAGAGACAGCCACACCAAAAGCCCTGCTCTGAGTTACTGCGGAGCAAGCTTCTAAGATCTTTGTATCATGCAAAAGAAGCTCTCCTACAAATCAGAGTGATCTGCTGGGTATATAGTTGGCTTCAGCAAGTATAGTGGTACCTTGGTTCTCAAACTTAATCCATTCTGGATTAAGTTCCGAAACCAAAGCATTCCAAAACCAAGGCGCACTTTCCCATAAAAAGTAATCCAAAATGGATTAATCCGTTCCAGACTTATAAAAACAACCTAAACCCTAAAACAGAAATTTAACATGAATTTTACTACCTAACGAGACCGTTGATCCATAAAACGAAAGCAATAAACAATGTACTGCAGTCACACAATCAATCAGTAGCTGAACTGGGTTCTACACAGTCACAGAAACAAAACAAAAAAGCCGCAAAAATTCAAAATAAATAGGAAAAACAGACAGGCCTCAGCGTAACACTCCAATCGGAAGCGTAGCACTCAAAACGGAGCGCGTTCGGCTTCCAAAAAAAGTTTGCAACCCGGAACACTTATTTCCATGTTTGCAGTGTTTGGGTTCCACGTTGTTTGAGAACCAAGGTATCCCTGTACAAAGTAGAATTTACACTTCATTTGAACATAGAAAAAATGCATGTCTTTCCCCCTATTGGTCTTAAATTATGCGTTCTGCACAGATATATGATTTCTACCTATCTCCCCCTCCCCCCCACTTAATTTTAATTATTCAAGGTATTTCGTCAAGCAAGAGCCAATACGCCTGCAATTGTGTTCCTTGATGAGATCGACTCTATCCTGGGATCTCGGTCAGTCAGTAAAACAGGACATGGCGTCCAGGAGAGAGTTCTTTCTGTCCTCCTTAATGAATTGGATGGTGTTGGGTTGAAGTTAACAGAGAGGAGAGGAAATAAAGCCGAGCTGGAAAACGACAGTCGAGAACAAACAGAAAATGATAGAGAGGTATCTAATTCTCATAACGAGATGTTTCCAATCCTTTTGCTTTCATAGATGAGTTCATTTCTATCTGCTGAATCTGTTATGGCATAAACACAGAAACTTAGGTTGCAACAACGGGCCCAGGCCCCTTACGCACTGTGTAATTAAAGCAGTATCATACCACTTTAAACAGTCATGGCTTCTTGCAAGGAATTCTGGGAACTGTAGTTTGCTAAGGGTCCTGAGAGTTGTTAGGAGACAACAGAGATACCATTCCCAGAGTGGTTTAATAATCAGTCCATTTCCCCAGGGAACTCTGTCAGTAGTCAGTTCTTAAGTTGTTGTTGTTGTTATTATTATTATTATTAATAATAATAATAATAATAATAATTTATACCCCACCCATCTTTCTGGGTTTCCCCAGCTACTCTATTAAATTTGTTTTCTGCATGGTTATCCTTGAATGCATTTTCCCTTAAATTCATAAATACCACCACTGGCAAAATGAAATATGTTAGATATAAACAGATAAATAGAAGGACGCACGGAGAAAATATTACAAATGGGTTTCTTTGAAACCTTTTCCATAAGTTTGCTTACTTTGCATTTTATGTCTACAAAGGTTGTAGTAGGGCTGTTTCCCATACAACTTGGTACCATTGGTCCATGCCCACTCCCGATAGGTCCCTCCAGTGCCTGGCTATGATGTTTCTGGTTGCTGACAACAGATGGATTATAAGTTCTTTATGATTTGCGTGAGCGTTGTTATCTTGAAAGATATTTAGTAAAACCAATTCTGGGGTAATTTCTAGCACTTGCTTAGTTATGTTACAAATTTCTTGCATGGATGTCTTCCAGAATGATTGAATTAATAAAGGTTATTTATGTATGCTACTACTGCAGCCCGCGTTTTGTTAGCCCAAAAATGGAAAACGAGTGAGGTCCCAACCAAAGAATGGCAGTTAAGTTGACAGAATATGTGAAGCTTGCAGACTTAACATATAGACTAAGAGAACAAGAAGAACATACGTTTAGAGAAGATTGGAAAACGTTTATTGAATATATTGGAAATAATTGTGTACAGCTGGAAATGTTGGCAGCATTTAGATAAATTCAACAGTGTAAATAAGTTTTGATGGATGCAATAATGGAATACTGAATGGTATAGTTTTTGTAAAATATGCAGGGATTTATGATATGTAAAAGGAACCATGGAAAGAGAACGGAAGTCATTGATATCTTAAGGGTGTAAAATGAATATTTTAAATTGTAAAACAGAAAATTTAATAAAAATTATTTAGATAGATGATAGATACGGTAGACAGACAGACAGACAGACAGACAGTTAATGTGCAAATGCTTATTTTTCAAGCGTTTAATTTTTGCCAACTTTCTAGCTGGAATTTCAGGAGGTTTTTAATAAAGATGTCATCGTCGTTGCTGCAACCAACAGACCAGACATGTTGGACGATGCCTTGTTGCGTCCTGGACGGTTTGACAAGATCATCTATATTCCACCTCCAGATCAGAAGGTAGGGCACAAATCCAGAGGTGAATTTTAAACCGCAGAGATCGGTAATTACAAACATTCCGGGGTTTGTTTGCAAAGAGGGGTATATGAAGCCAGTTGAGACTTTGGTTTAAACTTCCAGTTATATAGCAGGCAAGCCATGGTTTAGAGCTGATTGTCTGCTTTTGTATTCCATCTGCTTAGAACTTAGCTTCCTAAGTTTGTGCCATTCTATTAATGCATCTCTCCCTTTTAAGGCATTTCTGTGGCCCTGGTTTGTCAATGGCTTATAAATTGAGACACACAACTGCAGGCTGCAGTTAGCATGCTACTTTGTAAAAAAATAATAATCAATTAAGTGGCGCATAAATTTTCTGAAATAAATAATAAAATAATAGCTGTGAGTTCCCAGTTTGGCAGCCCTTTGCAAACCATAGTTTGAAAGTTGACCTAGGTTTAGATATAATGCCAGTCCATGGTTCGGTGCTATGTCTGAACGCAACAGTGTATATCATAATTGTTCTTTTTTTAAAAAAAAATTGTTAAACTTGTTTCAGAGTGGACTGTGGACTTGTACAGTGCTCCAGAATACTGGCTTTCAAACTGTGTTCCAGGGAGGTCTGGGGTTGCTTAGAAACTTTTCAGAGGTGTCATGGTGAAAAGATCAATAACAGGGATTAAATGTCCCTTATAGCAGGCATCCCCAAACTTCAGCCCTCCAGATGTTTTGGACTATAATTCCCATCTTCCCCGACCACTGGTCCTGTTAGCTAGGGATCATGGGAGTTGTAGGCCAAAACATCTGGAGGGCCACAGTTTGGGGATGCCTGCCTTATAGGAAGTTTGTTTGCCATTGCTCTTTTTGCCCAGCAGTGTGCCACTATAAGGGAATTTGGGAAGCTGTCTAAAATGAGTAAATGGTTTATCTGCTTTGGGAGGGTGTATTTATTTTATGCCGTTCCTGAAATCTGATGTGTAATGATCCATTAAGGAAAACATTCTGCTCTCAGCTAGCCTCCCCAACTGACTGCCTTCTTACTTACAAATAACTCTGATCCTTTCTTTTCTATTTTGTATTAGGGAAAGCTTTCTATTTTGAAAATCTGCACTGGAAAAATTCCCATTGATCCTGGTGTTTCTCTAGAGGATATAGCAGCTCGTGCTAATCTGTTCTCTGGAGCTGACCTTGAGAATCTTTGCAAGGAGGTAAGGCTTTTAATTTTCCTAATTAGTCTTGGGAGAGTTTTCTGAAATGTTCTAATTTTTCCTAATTAAGGGGGAAAGGCTTCATGTAAGCTTGAGAGAGAAGTAAAATCTCAACTTGAAATCAAGTTTGCGTTTGTAAAGAAGAGACAAAATCTAGCATTGCAAATACTTGCATGCTATTTGATTGTTTTTGCCTTGGAAGATCTCAACTGGGAAATGCAAATGGCTTCTTAATTTAATTTAGTATCTGGTACAAATTAAGAATACAGTATATCAGCAAACTCAAAAGGGGCAGATACAGTGGTGAAATCCAACTGGATTGTATTCGGAGTAGGCCCATTTGTGTTGGACTCGTCTACATTTTGGTTGCGTTCTTCCACCAAGAAGTTCAGTCTACCGCATGGGTCTCCTTCCCCAACACGCACTTTATTCTCATAACAACCTTGTGGAGGTTGGGCATTCTTGGCATTCCATGGCACTTTGAAGAGCATGAGGGCCGCTGCTTTCCATGAGGATATACACGGGCAATGTATATTGAAATGGCTCCCAGATCGTTCTGGTGTTCCATTCCTAATCTAAGAAGATCTTACAGGATCATGTCAATGGTCATTAAAGCCCCCGATGGTAAGATTACTTGGGTCAGGAGTGGGTAAATGGATCCCCCACTTTGCCACCTGTCTTACTGACATCAGGCGACCAGTTTTCCCTTCGCAGCATGGCCAAAAGAAAAGTCAAGCAAGGCCTGGAGTTACCACCTAACCAGAGGGATATTCCCTCAGGCAAATAGGTCACACTGCCAATCCAGCAGGCTTGGAGTCATCACCTATTGGCTGATAGAAGGTACAGTCATACCTCGGTTTAAGTACGCCTCGGTTTGAGTATTTTCAGTTTAAGTACTCCACGGACCTGTCTGGAACGGATTAATCCACTTTCCATTACTTTCAATGGGGAAGTTCGCTTCAGGTTAAGTACGGACTTCCGGAACCAATTACACTCATACCTCGGGTTGAGTACGCTTCAGGTTGAGTACTCCGCGGACCCGTCTGGAACAGATTAATCCACTTTCCATTACTTTCAATGGGAAAGTTCGCTTCAGGTTAAGTACTCCACGGACCGTGTGGAACGGATTAATCCACTTTCCATTACTTTCAATGGGAAAGTTCGCTTCAGGTTAAGTACGCTTCAGGTTAAGTACAGACTTCCGGAACCAGTTGTGTTTGTAAACTGAGGTAGCACTGTAATTCAAACCTGCTGGACTTCTCCATGCCCCGCTTTGGACAGAGGTCATCTGCACTACTGAGTTCCCTCTGAACGCAGTATCCTGGCAGATCCCAGCAGGCTTGCTCTGACCACCAGTCAGCTGATCCCCGGGGAAAGCAAGGCTCCTTTGCCAATGCACAATCAGAAGCACATTTTAAGGCTCCCAATTGTGCATTGGCAACCGTAGGCCTGTCTCTCCCATGTCTGATTTCACCCGTGGAATCAGGTGCAGGGCAGGTGGGTGTGGTTTGGGGGAAACAGCCTCATGGGCCAAATTGAAACCCTAAGTAGGTCCATGAGTTGGGGTAACTGTGCCCCTGAAGGACCAGCATTTTTAAGCTAGACACTCTCCCTTCAGAGCACTGCACCCAGAGGACATACATCATGCTAAGCCTAGAAAATGTAGCGGGGGGTGCTCAGCTCAGTGGGTTAGAGCATGGTGCTGGTAACGCCAAGGTTGCAGGTTCGATTCCTGTATGGGACAACCGCATATTCCTGCATTGCAGGGGGTTGGACTAGATGATCCACAGGGTCGCTTCCAACTCTACAGTTCTATGATTCTATATACAGAACAGAGAATATGATATTTCTTGTGCTGCTAGGCTGATTTAAGCAAGGCAAGCTGTCCAAATTTGCCATATCCCATAGGGAACCAGGCAGAGGGCCTTCTCGGTGGTGGCACCTGCCCTGTGGAATGCCCTCCCATCAGATGCCAAGGAAATAAACAACTATCTGACTTTTAGAAGACAAGGCAGCCCTGTTTAGGGAAGTTTTTAATGTTTGATGCTTTATTGTATTTTTAATATTCTGTTGGGAGCCGCCCAGAGTGGCAGGGGTATAAATAAATTATTATTATTATTATTATTATTTATTTATTTATTTATTTATTATTATCAACTGCAGGTTTATCTCTCCCACATCTGATTTCACACATGGCATCAGGTGCAGGGCAGGTGGGTCTGGTTTGGGGCAAACAGCCTCATAGGCCAAATTGAAACCCTGAGTAGGTCCATGAGCTGGAGGTATCCCACACCTGGAGTAGAAATAATGGATGGTAGTCAATTAAGTTTTATTCTCAGAGTCGGCTTATGGAAGTGATTGGCCCTAACTTAGTCGTGTTCATTAATTAAGTTTCGTTCATGTTGGTTTCTCCTCCCCTTCCCCTTAGGCCGCTTTATTGGCATTGCAAGAGAACAAAGTTGAAGCAACACCCGTGAAGCAGAAACATTTTGAAAAATCCTTGGAGATCGTCAAACCATCACTAACCAATGAAGAGCTGGAATTTTATGAAAAAACATTTAGAAATCGAGAATGATTCTTGTGAAAACAGTGGCGGGGGGACTGTTATCCACATTGACATAACCAACAACTCTTAGTAATGAATTCAGCACATCTCTAAAGAGAACAGAGGGGATGTGGCTGTTTGTTCATTTATTTAGAGTGTAAATTTCTCATCGCCTCATCAAACTTTTTCAAGGCATATGCATCACAGGGGTTTCTCTTGGGCTTACAGCGATGGAAGGAAGACAAAGTCCCTACCAGAGAAGATTGGCTGATAAAGTTGTTGGACTATGCCAAAATGGGGAAAATGACCGGGAGAATTAGAAACCAAGAAGACAAAAGCTTTAATACAGAGCAGGGGAAATTTATAAGCTACTTAGGAGAACACTGCAAACAATTAAAAACCTTGACAGGATTGGAATAAGGCTTGTAATGTAGTAAGAACTAGGGTATAATGAGAATTTTAAGAAAAAATGGGAGGATAATATGAGATGCAGGGCAAAACGGATTAATAATAGAATCCATGGGGGGGAGTCCAAGGATTCAGGGAAGTGAAACTGAATTAAAAAAAAAAATAGATCCTATGCTGTGGGGAGAGGTTTCTTGGTGAGATTATTGACAACAGCCAAGCAAACTGGCGGGACCAGTTTCCCCCTTGTGCGTATAAAGAAAATGCTGTGAGTATATTTTCAGAGTGGTCTGAAAATTTGTTTTTTTAATGTGCCTACCTTGTGCCTATTCGATCAGCTTTTCCGGTTCCAATAAAGACTGTAGCCATGGAGATTGGCTTAATGCTGAGTGACTTAATGCTGAGTGGTGCCCAGAATTTGAAGTGCTGTTGAACTGCTCTGGAATACGTACCACCGTGCTGTTAAATCCTACATATTTATAAAATGAAAAATTCTTCCAAGAGTCAATTACAGTCACATGTCTGCTCTTTTTTTACATAAACAATTTAATCATCTCATAATAAGGTGAAATGTGATTTATAACTGAATATAGCTGATTTGTATCGTAATATTCAATAAAGGTATCCAATTTTGTAATGAAGTGTGGATATTTCCTTTTTCATTATTTCACTGCTTATTGGCTGTGCCACTCTGATACGGTCCCCTATCTTAAACCATTAATTAGCCTGTCCCAGCAAAGGAAGAATGGATACGAAAACTTACGGAATATGCAGAAATGGTGAAATTCAGTGGAAGAATAAGAAATCAAGATAACATTTTTTTATATAAAAGAATGGAAATGGTTTATTGAATATTTACAGATAAATTGCAAACAGATAAAAACATTGGCAGGATTATTTTAATAACCTGCAGTTTCATAAGAGTTTACGTTTAAAGTGGATAATTAAATGAGCAAATTAAATAAATTTGGATATGCAGAAGATAAAAAAAAATTAAGGAACTGCAGAAAGAGGAAGGAAGTCTAACTTTGAAATGTTAAAATGATTGTAAAATTAATGAAATGTATAAATTTGAAAAGTATAACTAAAAACTTTGAAAGAACAACCATGAATTAATCTGATATAATTTCCCCTTGTCTCTGATAACTGTTCTATAAGATTTATAAGATTATATTGGACTTTTGTGTAAAGGAGTACAGTACCAGTATATGATAAGGTGCACTTAGCACATAGGAGAAATAGGACTTTATCAGTTTGGGGTGGATTTCTGGGGGCGTTCTTCAATTTGATGTTGGAGAACTTTCTCCATTTATTTTGAACAAAGGAAACAATTATAATCCCTTTTGCTGGAAATGTAATTGGAAAGGAGGTTTGTGGTTTGATTTCATTAGGTATGTATGGGGAATTTTTTACTGTCCAAAGTTTTACAATTTTTTTATATATGCTATGTGGCTGGCGAAACCCAGCCAGATGGGCAGGGTATAAATAATAAAACTAATGTTATTTATTTCATTATCACTAACAGAGATTTGTGGGTTGGGAATAAAAAGTATATAATGGTACAAATATTGGGTTTACAATATTAAGATTGGTGCAATATGTGTATGGACTTTTACCAAGGCCAAAGTGAATCGCAAAGTGCTGGTGCTGGGATACAAAGCTCTATACTGTACTGCTTGGGACCAGAATACCTGAAGGATTGTCTCACTATGTACCCAACTGATTGCTGCATCCTGCGGTCAGAATTGGGACTTCCGTTACATATCAGACAAGCACATTCTCTCTCGTATTTTCTGTGCCCGCTAAAGACAAACCTACATAAAGGGAGATCATTTTCTCAGCTGGCATATGTATTGCATTTGAATAACAAAAACAACAACAATTTATTCACAACAATGTATTATTTATGCCCTGCCCATCTGCCTGAGTTTCCTCAGCCACTCTGGCCGGCTCGAAGAAGAAGAAGAAGAAGAAGAAGAAAGCGATAAAACATCAAACATTAAAAACTTCCCTAAATAGGGCTGCCTTCAGATGTCTTCTAAAAGTCAGATAGTTCTTTATTTCCTTGACATCTGATGGGAGGGCGTTCTACGGGGAGGACGCAATTAATTTTATGTATGCGCTGCTACTGTTTAAAACTGTTTTTTTAAATGGGGGGGGGCAGTAGTGCATGTATATGTTTATATACACGTGTAAATCGTGTACTGATATATGCCAAAACGTTTTTGTAGCTGATTTGTATATAAAACTGCTCTCATTTTAATTTGATCCCGACTTGTTTTTAGGAGGTGATTTAATTCTTGTTTGATTTTTTACCAATGTTATATATTTGATGTTAGCCGCCCTGAGCCCGGTTTCGGCCGGGGGGGGCGGGGGCGGGATACAAATAAAAGTTTGTTGTTGTTGTTGTTATGTTTCTTTATACTGTAAATTGCTTTTGGACAGGAAGTGGAACGATGATGATGATGATGATGATAAAATTAGAAAAAGCTCGTGCTTTTTCAAAGCCACTCGAAAACGGGCGCCCCATACTCTGCAGCCCCCACCCCTTAAAATATTATCCTCCCCCTGCAGCAAAGTAAGTAAAGATGTTTATTCGGCTTCACGCCCATCATAAAACACAACACAACAAAACAAATCAAATAAAAACCGCGGACTTGTACAAACCACAGATAATATAATACAATTCACAGCTCACAAGGACAAATATTAACAATTCAAAAAACATATCTTGAAGGTTTAAGATTAAGATTAAAAATTAAGGCGCTAAACTAAAATCAATATCTGATGTCATTTAAAAAAAATTCTTATAACTATCAATAATCAGCTAACATTCCATTCCGTCTCTTGTACGAGAGGACGGCTGTTAGGAATTTAGCAACCTGTAGAGTAATAGAAGGGTCCACATCTTGAAGAACCCAGGCTAGCACCCTGCAGCAACTGGTTGGCTTCCTTTCAGCCTATGGAACGCTGCCTCTGCAGTTGTCGCTTGCAACATCAGAGACCTGCCTTGGGACAAACAGCCTTGCCCACCTTTGCGTATTGCTCTTTGCGTTGCAGGCGGGAAAGAGAGGCGGACCATTCCACCCCATCATTTCCCACCACTCCTGGTTGTCAAGGGTCATAAAAATAAACCACCAGTGAGAGAAGTGAGGAGAACCGGGGGGGGGGGGGGATTGAGATTGAAAGGCGGCCTGGCAGGCCTAGTGGAGTGGATGGCATCTGCAAAATGGGAGGGTGGAGGCAGGGATTAAACATGGCAAGAGGGGGGCACCTGTTAAGCACCAACAACAGCCTGTGTTGTTTAGGGCTCCTGGCCTAGTCCTACACCACACATCCGGGTTCAAAAGCCTGGCGTGCCATCATCCAAGCAGTGCTAAAGAAGCAAAGAGACGCCGGGCGCCAGTTATTTCCAGCCTGCTTTGGGCCTAGCGCTGGGGTTCCCCATGTTGGGCACACGCGCCACCGGGGGGCAATTTTGAATTAATAAATTAATAAGAATTAGATGTCATGGCGGGGGGGAGGCATCAGGATTTTAGAGACGCTTAGGTGGGGCATGCCCCCCACCCCCCAAAAAAAGATTGGGAACCACTGGCCTAGTGGAAGGTGCAGCCTGGCGTCGCTGGGATGGCACTAAGTTGGGGTCTGGCTGTGTAGTTGCTCTGCCCTCCCAGATCTTGGAGGGGTCTGTTTTTAAGCCAAGAGACCTCTGTTGAAGAGAAGGGGCGGGTACTCGTTGTCCTACATTCCCCTTCCTAAAACATCCTTTTCTGCAAACCTTTTCGTCCTCGGTGCCCGAGGCACGCTCACAATTACGTGGCTTTATTTACTATTCCGTGAACTTGTATGTCGTTACAGCCATATAGGCCTATATGTGTGTGTGTGTACACACACACACACACACACACACACACACACATATAGGGGTGTTGTTGAGATTTAAGGGAGTGTATTTGCCTCCCCTTCGATGTGTGAAGAGATGATTTTAGACCCCGTTGATTTGTATTTGTTTGTTTGTTTGTTTGTTTGTTTGTTTACTGACTGCCCTATACTGTACCCTATAACACCCCCCCAAAAAAGAGCCACTTTTAAAAGGGTACATGATGTCAAACAGATCAACCAAAGCCTAGTTAAAAAGGAACGGGGAGCCACTGCAGAGAAGGCCCGATATCGTTTTGAATTAATTGCCTTGGACAGAAGAAGAGCCTTGCTGGATCAGGGCCCATCCAGACCCTCCAAGTGTCCCTATTTTCCAGGAACAGTCCCGGATTAACAGAAGCCATCCCGGTTTCTGATTTGATCCCCAAATGTCCCGCTTTTCCTTAGGACATCCTTATTTTCATCAGAGAGATGTTGGAGGGTATGCAGTTATGTGACACACACACACCCCTCCGAGCCAAGGAGATAAGGAACTATACAGGGAAACTGTATAGGGAAGCTTCTTAATGTTTGAGGTTATGTTTTTATATATGTTGGAAGCCGCCCAGAGTGGCTGGGGCAACACAGTCAGATGGGTGGGGTATAAATAAAAAGATTAGATAGATAGATAGATAGATAGATAGATAGATAGATAGATAGATAGATAGATAGATGATAGATAGATAGATAGATAGATAGATAGATAGATAGATAGATAGATAGGAATATGACATCCCTATTTTCATCAGAGAAATGTTGAAGGGTATGCCCATCTGGTCCAGCATCCTTTTCCAACGGTCTATTATGGGATGCCTATGGGAAGCCCGCAAGCAGCAGCTGAGCCAGCCCACACTCTCCTCACTTGTGATTCCCAACAACTGGTAGAGGAAGTAGATGGGAGTAGAACACAGCCATCGTGGCTAAGTTGATAGCTTTATTTTTCGTGAATTTGTCTAATCGATGACTAATTCAAAAGTCATCCATGAGCAATCGGTTTATGCAGAAGTACCTTAAATTATTGGTATATGCAGAAGTTCAGGAGGGATGGAAGGCCCCCTTTTGTGATAGTCTACTTAAACTGGTGTTTTAGAATACTACATAACTGAGAGAAATCAGAGAGCAAGGCTTTTGGACTTCATTACACCCCTGCCCCAAACTATACCAGCCCTGAATCAGTCAATATATAGTGCACCTAATAGTGTTTTGCTATGAATTGCTGCTCTATGATGTGCCTGTGTCTATGTATAACAAGCCATCAACACAGCCGCCTGCATTTTTGGACTTTCCTTGGGGGCATGGCTATAGAGCAGGCATAGGCAAACTCGGCCCTCCAGATGTTTTGAGACTACAACTCCCATCATCCCTAGCTAACAGGACCAGTGGTCAGGGGTGATGGGAGTTGTAGTCCCAAAACATCTGGAGGGCCGAGTTTGCTTATGCCTGCTATAGAGGCTCTCATGGTGCTCTCTTCCACTTCAGATTTATCACTACACCACTGTCCCCCAAACCCCCTAATCCCAAATGTGCAAAAGGT
This sequence comes from Zootoca vivipara, assembly GCF_965207765.1. Lineage (NCBI taxonomy): Eukaryota > Metazoa > Chordata > Lepidosauria > Squamata > Lacertidae > Zootoca > Zootoca vivipara. The sequence continues at coordinate 14,169,606 of NC_142596.1, forward strand.
GGATTGTCTTCAACAATGACACAGCCACACCATACAGTTAAAGTCCATGGCTTTCCTTTGTAGTTTTAACAGTGCTGGGAATTTTAGCTTTATGAAGGGCAAACTACAGTTCCCAGTATATGATGGAGAGGTGACACCTGAGCCTTTAAAAACAAAAACAAAAAAACCATAAGTACTCATCCAAAAAGACAGTGGTACCTCGGTTTTTGAGCGTCTTGGAAGTCAAACGTTTTGCTTTTCGAACGTCGAAAACCCGGGTGTCATTGCTTCCGTTTTCGAACGCGCCTCGAAAGTCGAACGGCTTCCGCTGCATATTTTTCACTTTTCTCCATTGACTTTGGAGACTGCCATTTGCGCCTTGGTTGTCAAACGTTTCGGAAGTCGAATGGTCTTCCGGAACGGATTACGTTCAACAACCGAGGTACCACTGTCTAAACCAGGGACAGGCCCCCTGCTGAAAAAGTTTGCTGACCCCTGGTATAAACCCTTTCTCCAAAGCCCTCTTCCTAGACCAGGCGATCAGATCTGAGTTTCCAACCCCTTCCTCTAACAAGAGGCACTTATTCCCCCCCCCCTCATAATCCAGGCTGGACTCCTTTCTCCAGAAGCTGTGTAAATCCAGCAGGGGGCACCTCACCCCTGCATAATGCAGAACACATTGGCAGGTTCCAGGTGGAGTTCCTCTACTGTGTGTCTCCTCCAGGCTATGTGACTTGGGACACAGCCAGCTGTCAGGTGTTAGCAGGCTATATAAAGGGGAAACTGCCTCCTGCTAAATTTCAGAGCAGATCCAAACACATTCTTCTTGGGAAGGAGAAGTATATATATAAAAAGCTGAAGTGCCAAACGGTGCATCCCTCTTCCTTGGGTGGTACCCAAGGATGCTTACTAAAGGTATCGCTGGAATTTGGTTTTTCCCCCCTCCCCAGGTCTGCCCCTGCTTGTTACCATGGCGAACTTGGGATTCTTTGAGCTGCTGATGAAGAAGAAGGAGGTAAGTTTTAGAGCAGGTGCAGGACTGATGCCAGATGGATGGAGTCTGGGTTATCATCCGTTCCTCTGCATATAAGCAGTGGTACCTTGGTTCCCAAACGGTGAAAACCCAGAAGTAAGTGTTCCGGTTTGCGAACATTTTTCAGAAGCCGAATGTCAGATCCGGCTGTCGGCTATTGTTTCCGGAGCGCCTGCACCAATCAGAAGCTGCGCCTTGGTTTTCGAACATTTCGGAAGTCAAACAGACTTCCAGAACGGATTAAGTTTGGCGCTTTTGCTTTTGCTATTTATTTTCTGGAATTGATTAACCCATTTCGCATTACTTTCTATGGGAAAGCGCACCTTGGTTTTGGAACGGATTTCCAGAACGGATTAAGTTTGAAAACCAAGGTACCACTGTTTAAGGTTCTTCATTGAGCCAAGCAAGGAGAACAGAAACACTGGGGAGAGAGATTTTCTGAGAGTCATCATCTCCTCCTCACTTGTCATCGTTTCAAACTCATCTTTAGAGGAGGGGTGGCGCTTAATTTAAGTAACACCCATACATCATCTTGATGTTGCTAAGAGTCTTCCTTCTGTCTTCCAGCTGATTCCTCTGATTGGATTTGCGGGACTTGCTGGATGCTTCGCAGTCTATCAGAGCGTGCACGCTCTGAGAAAACCTGACGTAGTGTAAGCAACACAGCCCTTCTTTCATCTTAAATCAGCTACAGGATTTTTTATTGTGCAAGCCCCCCCCCCCCAAAAAAAAACCCGGGCATCCCCGAGCGGATTAATGACACAAGACCACGTTTTATGAGATTAAAATTGACCACAACTTTATTAAAATTCAGATGTAGGAAGCCCTTGGCTCAGGCATTGGGCGTATATCCCTCCCAGCCCCCAGCTGGGGGTGGGGTGATCTTCAGGGTTGTCCAGCATGTGTGGGGGTTGGGCTAACTCTGGAGAACATATGTTCAAGCAGATAGCCGCTGGAGGGGGAGGGCAATGACGGCCAATTGGCATTGCCAAATACCCCCCCTTTTGCCCCATTTACGGGAACCCTGTTATCGCCGCCGCAATGGGGCGGGGGGTCACCGCCCCCCACGCCCCTCCCATTTATGTAAATGACTAAAGGATTCCGCCCAAGGCCTGCATCCAATCCGTCGGCTGCTTCCCAAGAATGGCTCCTCTTCTCTGTGTGCAGGTAAGGCTACCTGTTCCTACCTGGCCAATCCCCCCCCCCGGCACGCCTCCCCTTGGCTGGATTGGTCGGCTAACTGAGTGGGCGGTGACACCAGCCTCCAGCCTCAGGTAGGCAGTGCCGGCTTCCAAACTTCCAGAGCTGCCTCAGGGATCTCGGGGGGGGGGGCTGCACGCGACTGCGAAAAATGCGCCTCCCCTTTTATGTTGGGGAAACGGTCATTTTGGGGTTGGGAGCTTATTTCTAAGTAGATGTATTTTAAACTGGGCTATAAGAACCAGTTTTGTAAAAGTGATTAGGGGGGGGTGAGACCTGTAATAATACAGTCAAATACAAGATGTCATTTCAGCATATCTGATCATCAATACATTTCATTTTTAGTTTTAATAAGTCTGGCAACCAAGAACCATGGCAAGATGTGGATTTTACCAAGCCCCAGAAGGTAATGAAAATACTTGACCAAGAAACAAATTGTTATAGTTCCTAAGTATATTGTGGGGTTTCATTCAGAAATATTAGTGACTTTTCATATAGGATAATGTGTTAATAGCTGTACAACTGATGCACTTTTGCTAAATAATAGAGCTTTGGACACAATGCCACCTTTAATGTTTGTGAACTGCAGTGCGATCTCTCTTGACGACGGGTGGTTTTCGGGTGATAAAGTGAAGAAGGGCTTGACTTTGGCTGTCTCATGGCCAATATCATTTGAATGGTTTACGTAGTAAAGATCTAGTTTATAATGTTTTAATTACTGCATTTGTTGGTCATTTTATATACTGTATATAAAAAAGTATCCAAGTGACTTAATAAGAAGGTAAAATGCAAACAGGAAAAATGTATTAAAAGTCTTTTTTTAAAAAACAAACAAACTATACATTACAAAATTCCTAAATTGCTCATCCAACAATACAGTATGAAGAGGAATGGCTTGCTCCATATACAGGTATAGCTTCCTATGTAATAAAAATCATTAATGTACAAATTACCCAATATTTTGGGAGAAATTGCTACTAGATGATTTGGGGGGGGGTTATTTGCATTTTTTAACATGTTGCTCTTTTTTGTCTCTTTGTCTTGAAATGCCTGGTAGCATATAACATTGAACCAGCAATGGAAGCCCATAGAAGAGCTGGAGAAAGTAAGAAAAATAACAAAGGGATGAGATGTCATTGCTTTGAAGCATGGAGTTCAGTGAGCTATATTCTATCCATTTGTGAACTTTAAAAAGACTTGGCTTGTTTTTCTCTGAAATAATACTGTAACTTAGCTTTTCAATAAACTTGGAGTTTCAGTTTAAAGTTAGGTCAGCAAACAGAATGTCCTTTTTGGCTAATAGGGGCAAAGATAAATCCTAGCATGGTTGCAATCCTCTATTATTATTATACTGTGGAGCAGGAGCTCTTAAATTAGTTCTCTAACTTCAGCTTATTGAGTGTCTTTAATCTTTTCTTCGTGGGGAATATCTGGGTTTCTTTCCACCTGCCTTTGTGCTGATACACTTTCATTTTTGGAAAATACTTAAAAAGAACAAATTCCATTCTCCCAGTTTTTTTCCACGTAAGATAAGAAAATGCACAATCACAAAATGCACGAAAATCGATTTACCCCCAAACTGCTTCTAGTCCCCGGAAGGAGCTTTCTGTTGTTTCAACCCATGGAAACTTTCCTTGAGGAGTTTGATAACAGCCATGAAAGATAGGGACGATACATTGACAAGAAGCTATCAGAAGTCCAAGAGACATTGGATAAAAAACTCGAAGGCTTAGTATCAGAAGTAAATGACTTAGCAGTAAGGTCCAAAACAATGGAAGACAATATTAAAAAAACTCAAAAAGACTTCAAAGAAATCATGAAGGAGACGGAAAAAATGAGAGAAGACATGTCTGATATGAGTAAATTACAAGAAGACATACTGGATAGCATCGCTATGCTAGAAATGAGACAAAAACAACTAAATTTGAAGTTCAGGGGGATCCCAGAAGAGATCAACGAAAACATCCGGCCGAAAATAGTGACAAATCTAGCAATGTGGCTTGGCTTGCAAGAGGAAGAAGTAGATAGCAAAATAAGCAATGCCTTCAGGATAAAAGTAAGATCAGTTAAGGCAAAAGCCAAAAAATTACCTGGGGACTGCTTAGTATCATTTACCTCGATGGATTTTAAGAACAGGATCATGCGAGAGAGTTACAGCAACAACCTTAAGATAGAGGGAAAGACGATCATCCTTTTTAAAGAGGTCCCGACTAGATTTTTGAAAAAAAGAGAACCGTTTAAGGAACTCGCTGGCTTGCTAAATAAAAATGGGATCTCCTATAGGTGGGAGTACCCACGAGGGCTGATCTTCTATTACAAGAATAAAAGATTTACGTTGACTAATGAAAATGATGTAGATAAATTTGCCAGGAAATATTATAAATTCCTCGGAAAACCAGAATCGTCGAATCCAAGAACAGACCAAGACCAAGAAGAGGAAAAGAAGGAAGGTACAGACGAAGAAGAGGGAGAGCAAGAAGAAGAAACCGAACCACCCATAGACATTAACATTGAAACGCAATCTTAAATTGATTTTAAACTCAACTACCGAAATGACATTAAAAGTAATATCCTGGAATGTAAATGGCCTTAATGACAAAAACAAGAGAAATAAAATTGAACATGTTCTGAAAAAGAAAAATCTCGATGTAATTTGTTTACAGGAAACTCATATTGCAAACAAACATAAAAAAATTCTGAGTAACAAAAGATTGGGCAATGAATTTATAGCATCGGATCAGAGTAAAAAAAGGGGAGTGGTTATCTATGTTAAAAATAAGTATGAATCTGAATTAATTTATAAAGATGAAGAAGGTAGAATTTTGATTGTACAAGTTACTTTACAAGGGGAAAGGATAATTCTTGTAGGTATTTATGCACCTAATGAAAGAAAGGCTGAATTTTATTCTAAATTAAAAGAAATTATGCTAGACCACCTTGATGCTAGAATTATCCTTATGGGAGATTGTAACGGGGTAGTGATGCCAGAAATCGATCGATCGGAAAGAAGAAAAGATAGAAACGAAGGCAAACTCCCGAGATCCTTTTTCGATTTGGTAGAAGACATAGGAGTTACAGATTTATGGAGATTTAAATATCCCACTACTAAACAGTATACCTTCTTCTCAGGACCCAATAATAGCTGGGGAAGAATAGATTATATTTGGGCTTCTAATGATCTAATCCCCAGAGTTGCGAAAATAGACATCCTCCCCAGAACTTTCTCTGATCATAACGCAGTGTATTTGGAATTGAAATTAAAAGATAAAGTCAATTTTAGATGGAGAATGAATGAGAATCTCTTCTATGATAAGCAGATAATTGGGAAAGCTAAAGATACAATTCGGGAATATTTCAATTTAAATATGCATAAGGAGACATCAACCCATATTGTATGGGACGCTAGCAAAGCCGTCATGAGGGGGTTCCTCATACAAAAAAATAGTCACAAAAGAAAAGAAAGAGGGAAAATAAAAGAAGAAATCTTGACACAAATAATGGATTGTGAAAAACAGTTAACATCAATACCGACAGACGAAACTCTGAAACAAACTATCAAAAGACTCCAGACACAGCTTTCCATACAAGTAAACTACGAGGTCGAATGGAAAATCAAATGGCTAAGACAAAAAAACTTTGAATTTGCAAACAAATCGGGTAGATTTTTGGCCTGGCAGCTAAAAGCACGGCAAAAACAGAGTACAATCACTAAGATTAAGGATGAAGGATTAGAAATAGAAGATCCTAAAGAGATAAGGAAGGTCTTCTTAAGATACTATCGAGAGTTATATAAGAAGGGAAAAGAAGACAAGACCAAAATCGAAACATACATTCAAAAATATGGCCTCCAGAAAATATCTCCAGACCAAAAAGACCTCCTTAACAAAGATATCACTAATCAGGAAATTGAGAAAGCCATTAACAAAATGAAATTGGGCAAGGCCCCTGGGCCAGATGGTATATCCGCAAAGTACTATAAGGTCCTAGTAAAAGAAATCACACCCGTACTCTGTGAAGTTATGAATAACATCCTTAAAGAAGGGATAATCCCTAATACCTGGAAGGAAGCCCACATTACCCTGATCCCCAAAAAAGATACTGACACACAAAATGTTAAAAATTTTCGGCCAATCTCTTTACTTAACAATGACTACAAATTATTCACAGATATTTTGGCAGACAGATTAAAACAAGTTTTAAACATAATAATTCATAAAGATCAGGCGGGGTTCCTCCCAGGTCGTCAGATGCGGGAAAATGTGAGAAATATTGTCAACATAATCGATTATCTTGAGGTGAGAAACGAAAAGCAAGCGGCGCTTTTATTCGTCGACGCTGAAAAGGCGTTCGACAATGTCTCTTGGCAATTCATGTCGTACAATCTAAAAAAGATGGAAATAGGAGAACAATTTAGGAGAGGCATCGAAGCAATCTACACAGAGCAGAACGCAAGGCTAATAATAAATAACAACTTGACAGAAAAATTCGATATCTCTAAGGGGACTAGACAGGGCTGCCCTATCTCCCCCTTGTTATTTATCATGGTTATGGAAATCTTGAATAATCGTTTGAGAAATGATACAGAAGTAAAGGGCATTAAATTAGGGAAAAAAGAATATAAAGTCAAGGCTTTCGCCGATGACCTCGCAGTAACTGTAGAACAACCAGACACAAGCTTACCGGAAGTCTTGAAAATTTTGGAAGAATTCGGCAAGGTGGCGGGTTTCAAGCTCAATAAAACAAAGACCAAGATGATTCTGAAAAATCTAAAAAAAGAAGAAAGTGAGAAATTAGAAGAACAATTAGGAATTTCATGTGCCAAAAAGATAAAATATTTAGGAGTGTGGCTAACGGCGAAAAATATTAATCTGTTCAACGATAATTACAAAGCAGTCTGGAAAGAAATCAACAAAGATATGGAATGCTGGAAGAAACTTAAATTATCTTTCTGGGGAAGGATTGCGGCGGTGAAAATGAATGTTCTGCCACGGCTCTTATTCCTATTCCAAAATATTCCTATAATAAAAGGGACTTCCCAATTTAAGGAGTGGCAAAGAGCATTATCTAAATTTGTGTGGCTAGGAAAGAAGCCCAGAATTAAGCAAAAAATTCTTGTAGATAAAAAAGAGAGAGGAGGGTTTGCCATGCCTGAGTTAAAGCTATACTATGAGGCAGCTTGCCTTGTATGGATCAAGGATTGGATTATGTTACAAAATACGGATTTGTTAGACCTTGAGGGATATACAAATAGATTCGGCTGGCATGCCTATCTGTGCTATAATAAAATCCATACTGGCTTTAAAAGTCATGTATTCAGGGGTCCAATTTTGGAAGTATGGAACCGCAACAAAGCTCTATTAGAAAGGAAAACACCATGGTGGGTTGCTCCCTTAAATGTTTTAGCTATACGAAAAGTGAACATGGATAAGAAAGGAATTATGTATGAGGATATTGTTGTAAAAACGAAAGATGATTTTAAATTAAAAATTTATGACCAGATTAAGGATAAATTCGCCGGTTGGCTACAATATTATCAAGTTAATGATTTATTTAATAAGGATAGAAGAGAAATTGGTTTTGAAGCAAAAAAGTCGAAATTTCAAATCGAATTATTGGAAAATAGTCAAAAATTATTATCAAAAATGTACAACTTATTACTGGATTGGTACACGTTGGATGAGTTGACAAAGGATTGTATGATCAAATGGGCGAGAGATTTCGGGCACAATATACCCACCGATAGCTGGACCAAATTATGGAAAGAACACCTAAACTTTACGGCATGTACTTCTCTTAAAGAAAATGTAATGAAGTTAGTACACCGTTGGTACCTAACACCAGTAAAATTATCTAAAATATACAGAAATCAAAATAAGTGGTGCTGGAAATGCGAAACATCGGTGGGAGAATTTTACCACATGTGGTGGGAGTGCAAAAAAGTTAAAAAGTTTTGGGATTTGGTTTACAATGAATTAAAGAAAATTCTGAGATACACCTTTCCCAAAAAGCCGGAGATTTTTTTGTTGGGACTTTTAGATAAAGAAATAGCAAAAACTGATAAAAATTTCTTTTTGTACGCCACCACGGCGGCGAGAATTCTAATAGCCCAGAAATGGAAAATTAACGAAATGCCATCAATTAATGAGTGGCAGTCGAAACTTCTAGAATATATGGAAATGGCCGTACTCACCAACAGAATCCGGGATCAGGATGAAGGAAAACTCAAATTGCAATGGAGTAAATTTGTTGAATATGCAAAAATTAATTATAAAGGTATGAAAACGTTAGTGGTAATAACATAACTCCCACAATGATACATATATAATGAATTAAATAATACGATATGAGATTGAAATAACTTACCATCTACTGGAAGGAAGGAAGTCGTGCTGTCAATCTTGATGTATATAATGTTTTTTTTTTCTTGTATGTTTGTATGTTGGAAAATCAATAAAAAATTATTTAAAAAAAAAAAATGAAAGATAGGGACGACTTTTGTCAGGACTGCAAGAGCTAAGGAAAGGCGTTGTTTTCGTGGTCTGCTGTTCCTCTTAGTTGCTCAGAATTCTCCCTCTCCACATTTTATCCTCACAACAACCCTGCCAGGTAGGCTAGGCTGAGACACCACAACCAACCCAGGATGATGTACGGCTGATGGCTCATGCACAGTTCCACTTGTTCCATGCCTTGAAAGCAAACCACATAACCAGCTGGAAAATTAGCCTTTCAGGAGTCCTTCTGTTTAATAAGAAAAACTGGCTCAGTCCTCCCTGCAGAAGCTATTAAAACAGCCCAAAGAAATGTGATGCATGGGCAGAATGGAATTAGTTCACGCACACCCCGCTCCCTTTCTTGTAAGTCCTAAGTGCACTTCATTTATTTAGCAAAGCTAAGCAGGGTCTGGTATGGTTTCAGATTGGATGTGGAACCATGTGTTGAGATATCTGCATCGCAAGAGGTTGGACTACATGAACTCCCGAGGTCCCTTCCAACTCAATGATTCTATAATTTTATATCCCACCTTTCCCCCAAATTGGGATTCAAGGCAGCTCCCAGTGTTTAAAGCATCATACAAAGTATTTTTTTAAAAAAAAACAAGCTAGTTTCAAACAATAATCAAAATGCATCAGAAGCACATTTAGAACCAACCAGGCAAAAATATTCCTTTTAAACCAGGCATTTGGTTGATTTGATTTGACATCCTATGCCCTTTTTAAATGTGTGGGGGTTTTGCGGGGGGGGGGGAATTGGTTTGTTTTATATTTTAATTTTATTCTGTGAACCACCTATGAGACCTCCGGGTATAGGGCGGTATATAAATTCTAATAATAAGTCCAAGTGATTTCCTGCTTCTCCCATGGTTTTCTGTTTGCCCCACCACAGGAAAACCTGCTCTTTAGTGCTAAATCGGAGCCAATGTCGACTGCTTTTTCCACAGATTGATGTTCGCTCCGATTTCCCCTGGGCAAATTGATGGGAAAGGCTGAAGTCTGGGTGAGCTCTGCATGGGGATTCACACCCTGGTCTGCCAGGTCCTAGTCAAACATCCTAACCACAACCACACTGCCCAATCTTGATCACTGCTTTGACTCAAACTGCCTTGCCCATCACTACTGGTATTTAGTTTAAATGGATCCTAAGCCTATTTATTGAGCACATAGCTGAATTGAGATTAGAAACAAAGATGTCCTTGTGGCTCAGAGCTCATATTCAACAGCAACATCAAGTCAGTGCTGAGGAAAAAAACATACCAGTAATCCAAACATACAGAAAATATTCAACAAATTCAGCAGGTGTACATTTTGAATCAGGGAATTCTTGGCACCTGGTTTTTATTTTTATTTTTTCGCTGTCTTCTTTCTAGGTGGTAATTTCCCCAATACATTGCTCATTTTTCTGCACTCTTGTTTTTATTCTCATGTATATTTTTATGCAGTTCAGAGCATGTTAGTGGGATAGTCACAGGCTTGAGAGCAGAATGACATGTTATTTGTGGGAGATCTATTCTCCTGACAGGTTGATTTTTAAATAATAATAATAATAATAATAATAATAATAATAATAATAATTTATTATTTATACCCCTCCCATCTGGCTGGGTTTCCCCTGCCACTCTGGGCGGCTTCCACAAACATTAAAATACATTAAATATCACAGATTAAAAACTTCCCTAAACAGGGCTGCCTTTAGGGATTTTCTAAATGTCAGGTAGTTGTTTATCTCTCTGACCTCTGATAGGAGGGCGTTCCACAGGGCAGGTGCCACTACCGAAAAGGCCCTCTGCCTGGTTCCCTGTAACTTTGCTTCTCGCAGTGAGGGAACCGCCAGAAGTCCCTCGGTGCTGGATCTCAGTGTCCGGGCAGAACAATGGAGGTGGAGACGCTCCTTCAGGTATACCGGACCGAGGCCATTTAGGGTTTTAAAGGTCAGCACCAGCACTTTGAATTGTGCTCGGAAATGTATTGGGAGCCAATGTAGATCTTTCAAGACCGGTGTTATGTGGTCTCGGCAGCTGCTCCCAGTCACCAGTCTAGCTGCCGCATTCTGGATTAGTTGTAGTTTCTGGGTCACCTTCAAAGGTAGCCCCACGTAGAGCACATTGCAGTAGTCCAAGCAAGAGATAACCAGAGCATGCACCACTCTGGTGAGACAGTCCGCGGGCAGATAGGGTCTCAGCCTGCGTACCAGATGGAGCTGATAAACAGCTGCCCTGGACACAGAACTGACCTGCACCTTCATGGACAACTGTGCGTCCAAAATGACTCCCAGGCTGCGCACCTGGTCCTTCAGGGGCACAGTTACCCCATTCAGGACCAGGGAATCCTCCACACCTGCCCGCCTCCTGTCCCCCACAAACAGTACTTCTGTCTTGTCAGGATTCAACCTCAATCTGTTAGCCGCCATCCAACCTCAAAGCAAATATACAGGGCATCAACATTTGATCGGAGAAGGGAGGAATCTCCCCCCCCCCTTCCAGCAACAACCGCTTGACCACAAGAGGTTTATCTCATCCTTTCTGTCAAGGTGAGATTTCCCACCTGGCCATTTCTGGGGGGGGGGGGCGGCTTCATTCTCGCTCCACCTAGGAAAATGTGCTCTCTCCATTAATGTACATTAGCTGTGTACTGGTGTGGAGCTGCTGATGCACGTACATGATCTTAGAAAATAATGTAAGCTCTCACGCACGCACCACCCACTTTTCACATTGTGTGACCCCACACCTTTTACCGCACCTTGCAGGGGCATTTATCACAAAATGGCATTATAAACAAAGGAGATATAGCATTGTATTCTGTAGGTAAAAGGTAAAGGACCCCTGGATGGTTAAGTCCAGTCAAAGGTGACTATGGGGTTGTGGCGCTCATCCCGCTTTCAGGCCGAGGGAGCCGGCGTTTGTCCACAGACAGCTTTCCTGGTCATGTGGCCAGCAGGACTAAACCCCTTCGGGCGCAACGGGACACCGTGATAGAAGCCAGAGCACATGGAAACGCCATTTACCTTCCTTCCGCAGTGGTACCTATTTATCTGCTTGCACTGATGTGCTTTCGAACTGCTAGGTTGGCAGGAGCTGGGACAGAGCAACGGAAGCTCACTCTGTTGCGGGGATTCGAAGCACCAGCCTTCTGATCGGCAAGCCCAAGAGGCTCAGTGGTTTAGACCACAGCACCACCCGCATCCCTTATCATGTGCAGCGAGTGGTGCCAGCATAGCAAGACTTAGGGGGCGGAAGCAGCAAGAGCAACCCCACTTGTTGAAGTAATGCACATTTATTATTATGATTATTTGACAACCCTAGATCTCAGGCTGGTTCACAAATGTAAAATCACAATATAAACAAAACCAAAACCAACGTGCCTATTAATTTAAGGGAGGGGCAGGTAATCTAAGTGCCCCATCCCTTCCTGCAACGAAAGACACTTCATCTCCCTCCGGTTACCGGGGTGGGAACCAGGCTACCTCCTCCAGTAGCGCAGCAGCGCGAATCCAGCAGGGGGCGCCCCACCCTTGCGCAACGCGCAACCTATTGGCAGGATCCCGGTGCGGTTCCTGCGCGTCCGGACTACGTGACTTGGGACACATCCAGCCCTTTGGGCGTTAGCGGGCTATATAAAGGGGAAGCTGCGTCCTGCTGAACTCCAGTGCGGATCCAGACAGCCGGGTTATCATTGCGGGTGTGTATGGGTGGCACCTGAACGGACGTACTGAATTAAATTGGGAAGGGGGAGTGCCAAGGGATGCGGGTCCCTCTCCCCCTGAGTGGTACCCAGGATGCTGACTGATGATGATGGACCTTGGTTTTACTCCCAGGTGTGCGCCTGCTTGTCACCATGGCGAACAATGGATTCTTCCAGCTGCTGATGAAGAAGAAGGAAGTAAGTTTAAGAGCAGACGCAGGGATGGTGGTGCCAGACGGATGGAGTCTGGCTTGTCCTCTGCATCGAGCCAAGGAGAAGCAGGAGCATCCTTGGGATGGACGGAGAAGTCTTTAAGGAGGCGCTGGGAAAAGAGGCTTTTGGCCAGGCATCTCCCCCTCCTCCCTCGCCATCTCTTCCAAGCGCATCTTTGGAGAGCAGAGACGGGGCTTAACTTTTAAGGATTTGCTTATGGATCGCCCAGACCTTGCTAAGGGGGGAGGGGGGGAAGCAAACCTGACTTTCTTCTGTCTTCCAGCTTATTCCTCTAATCGGGTTTGTGAGTCTTGCTGGAGTCGGAGCCACCTTCGCTTGCTGGAACGCGCTGAGAAAACCCGACGTGATGTAAGCGCATCCTTCCTTCAGCTTAGCTGAACTTTTTATTCGGGAGTTTTATTTCCAAGTAGATGTTTTTTTTAAAACGGGGCTATAAGATCCTGTTTCGTAGAAATGAACAAATTTTTTATTTAAAGAAACCTTTAAAAATACAATTACAGGATGTCATTTCTGATCATTTCATTTTTAGTTTAAGCAAGTCTGACCCAGAGCCGTGGCAATATGTGGACCCTACCAAACCCCAGAAGGTAATGAAAATACTTGACCAAGAAATGAATTATTATAGAATAATTAGCCCCTAAATAAATGGTGGGGTTTTATACAGAACTATTAGCAGGGTGTTTGTTTGTTTGTTTTTTTCATCATTGCTAATGTGTTGACAGAATTAGGCACTATTTGCACCTGTATTTCAAAATTCTGCAACTTATTTCAAGTGGAAATTTTGGTTATGGAAAGAGTAGCTAATTTGTAAATTACTACCCTTGCAATCATTTTTCCATAAGCCTTGTTTGAGCAAAGGAATCTTGTACCTGCCGAAAACAAAAAGAACATTAAAATTGATTGGAATTGTTTTTTATTGCTTTTATTCAATTTTTCTCATAAAATTTAAACTGCTCTGGCAATATAATATTTTTTTGTAATATAATTTAGTATTCTATCAGCTTTCAAAAAATTTGAGTCACTTCTCCATGAAGAAAATGACCAGGGTGCCCACTCCTTCCTCCTTTGTCCCATTCTTTTATTTTATTAAGGCTGCAATCCCAATCCCTCTTACATGAGAGTAAACCTCATTAAAATGCAATAAGACATACCGGTACTTCTGCATAGACAAGGATAGAATGCTCTCTAATATTAATGCTGCTCAGAATAGATTCATTTATGTCAGTGGATCTACTTGTATGACCTAGGTGGAAATCACCCTTCAGCCAAATATACACTTTTGTTTGTATCATGCTCTGAGCAATTTATTCTTTTATTTTGTACAATTGATTGCTTTTGGCTAAATAATAAAGATCTGGGCCCAATGCCACTTTTAATGTTTGTGTACTGCAATGTGATCGTTCTTGATGAAGGGCAGTTTCAAAGTGCGATAAATTATGCTCATAATTACGACAAAGATTTACATTCCCGTGCTATTTTTCTAGAAAATCAGGTGCCAGAACTCACCATGAACACCTCCCTTGCTCTTATAATGGCAATGGCTGAAAAAAAGCTTTGCATTTAGTAAATATGTAGTTTATATGATGACGATTAAGTGCATTTATTTGTCCCTTAATAAAAATAGTCTCAAAGTGACTTAGCAGCAAGATAAAATAGAAACAGGTAAAATAAATTAAAATCCATATTTTTAAAGGAGTACTACGGTATACAAAACGCTCAACTGCTCATCTGAACAATATAATAAGGACAATTGCTTCTACAGTTAGCTGCCCGTGTAATGAAAATTATGAATGTAGATTATGAAAATTATGAATGCAGATCTTGCTGGACTGCAACTCCCATCAGCTCCAGATGACAGGGCATGCTTTTATACTGCTGCATTTTCACTGGGTTCATGTTGTCTTTTTGTTGTAATGATACTGGGTTTTGGTTCTAATGATACTGGTTGGTTTTACATTGTACACAGCTTAGAGATTTTTTATTTTATTTTGTTATTTATTAATGAAAGCTTTTAATTAGGGAACTTTTAATGTTTAATAGATTGTATTTTAATGTTTTGTTGGAAGCCGCCCAGAGTGGCTGGGGAAACCCGGCCAGATGGGCGGGGTATAAATAATAAATTTTTAATATTATTACAACATAACCAGTATTTGGGGAGAAATTGCTACGTGATAAGCTTTGAGTTTGGGTTGAGTTTGTTTTAACACTTTGCTCTCCCCCCCCCCTTTTGTCTTAAAATGCCTGGTAGCATCTAACAATCAACCAGCAATGGAAGCCCATCGAAGAGCTGGAGACAGTTCGAGAAATGACGAAGCGATGAGGTGTCACCCCCTCCAAGCGACACTCTATGAATCTAGTGGAATCATTTCTGCACAAACTAGATTATCGAAACCAGTGTGCGGAAATGCTTCTGCTACATTTTTAGGGTCTCCCTCCAATTTTTTGGACTCTGGATTAAGGACTTTGCTGTTGGCCTTAGTAAGTTGCCGTGCATACATCCACACAGTCCAAAAATAGAGGTTGGCTCACACTTGCGACAGCCACGTTTGCTCTGAAGCACGGTGTCCGACGATCTATATGTGAACTTTGAAAAGTGTTGTCTTATTTTTCTCCGAAATAATACTGTAATATATATTTTCAATAAACCTGGAATCGAAATGTGAAGTTAGTACAGTAAACGGAATTTCCTTTTGGGTTTGTAGGGGTATACATAGCTTTCACCTTGAGCAAACATACCATAATATGCTTAAGTTCAGGATGTGTTCTGATAGCTCTTACACTGTTTCCATTGGTCATGCAAACACAGCTAGGAAGCTAAGCACACTTACCCGGAAATGTGTTCCAACCAGTGCTTTTTTTCTGGGGGGATGCAGGGGTGCGCATACCCCTAAACATTTTGTGCATCTTTGTACTTTTGTCCATTTACTGTATTTATTTCCCCCAATTTGAACTATAAAATGGTGATTTTCTTGGGTCAAAATGAGAGTGCCCCCTAAACATTTTTAAAGCACTGGTTCCACAACATAAATGTTTCCTTCATATTTTGACTTCATATTTGGAACTGCTGTACTCAAAGATTGCCTCTCTGCATTTGAACTAACCAGGACCCTGCAATCAGTGCTTTTGTCTCTCAAAAATGTTTAGGGGTACTCTCATTTTGACTCAAGAAAATCACCATTGTATAGTTCAAATCGGAGGGGAAACAGTAAATGGACAAAAGTACAAAGATTCACAAAATGTTTAGGAGTATGTGTACCCTCCAGGAAAAAAACATTGCCTGCAATCATCATCTGAAGCCCTTCAAGAGAGGTTTGGAAACTGGCAACAGAATAACAGGCCTTTTCTGTGGTGGCTCCCCATTTGTGAAATGCTCTCTCCTGGGAGGCTTGCTTGGCACCTTCCTTACATTCGGTGCCAGGCGAAAACGTCTCTCTTCAACCAGGCATTGGGCTGTTTAACAGTCTATGGCAGGCACCCCCAAACTTCGGCCCTCCAGATGTTTTGGACTACAATCCCCATCATCCCTGACCGCTGGTCCTGTTAGCTAGGGATCATGGGAGTTGTAGGCCGAAACATCTGGAGGGCTGCAGTTTGGAGATGCCTGGTCTATGGCTTTTTAAATGTAGGAGTGAGGTTTTTTGTTTTTGTTTTATTATGGCATTTTGTGTTCGCATTTTTTATTTTTATGTTACGAAGTGCCCTGTGATCTTTGGATGAAGGGCAGTGTACAAATTTAATAAATAATAATATTTTGATTGCATCAATAATACCCAGCATTTTGAATGGTGTAATTATTGGCACCTGGTTTTTATTTTATTTTATTCATTTTCGGTGATAATCTCCCCAGTCTATTTGTCATTCTTCTCCGTTCTGATTCTATTCACTTGTTTTAAATCCAGTTCATAGCATGTTAGTGGGATAGTCATACACTTGGGAGCCAAACTACAGGTTATGTGCAGGAGATCTATGCTCCTTATCTCCTAACGTGTTGGTCTTGCTTCAAAGCAAATATAGGGAATGCCCCCATTTGATCAGAGCAGCAGGAGTTCTGGGACAGCCATTTCTCTGGATCCAGTCTCTTCTAACTCCTTTGATGAACTTTCATTGGAAGAAAGCGATCCCTTCATTAACCTGCATGAGAAGGGGAAGACTATATTCCTAGGAAAAACAGCGGGAGCAAAATGTCACAGATGCACATGAACAAAGTCCCTTGGGCTAACAGAGTTCTTGCAGGCAGGGTGAAATTTCCCCCCTCCCAGGCATTTCCTGCGATCTTCATTATTCCTCCACCTATGAAAGTCAGCAGAGAGTTTGCCCTTTCCATTAAGGTGCTTTAACTGTTGTCACAGGTGGGAAGCTGTACGTGAATTTAAAAATAACGTGTTGTGTGACCTTCCCACTTTTTACTGCACCTCACACAGGCATTTAGCACAGAATGACATTATACACAAAGGAGAAACAGCATTGTGTTACATACAGTATGCCCCAAGAGCAGCAAACCATGGTATACCTAATTTGTTTTTAATTAAAACAATTATATACCATAATCTTTTTTTCCCATCCCTGTGGATATTTCTGTTTTCTTGTGATAACCATCCTGGCAGGTGACATTAAACACAGCCATTTTTTTTTAAAAAAAAAATCAAAATCTTATTCATTTGGCTCACCCCATGTACCCACTAATGCTAATGAAATGATTGGTATAATTTCTTGTTCTGTTATTAAATCACCGTATTTTTCCATGTATAAGACAATGTATTTTTGCTAAAATAATTAGTCAAAAAACTTTGGCGATCTCCCACCCCACCCGCCGCCGTTTGACGTTTCACCCCACCCGCAGCCCTGTTTGACGTTTAAAATGTTGCTTTCTTAATTTTGGGTTCAAAAAAATAGGCGCCGTCTTATACATGAGCGAGTCTTATACACAGAAAAATATGGTACTTTCTACGCGACAACTGCGGCTAGGACTTTGTTAGCCCAAAAATGGAAAACTCAGGAGTTACCGACGATTGAAGAGTGGCAGACGAAAATGATGGACTATGCGGAATTAGCAAGACTGACTAACAGGATCCGAAACCAGGGAGAGTCAAGGTTCCAAAAGGACTGGAGTAAATTTGTGGACTATATGGAGGAGAACTGTAGAAATTTAAAGACACTTGCAGGACTGAAATAAATCCTACGAACTGACTTTAAGTAGATGAAATAAAGGAACTGTGAGATAGGAGTGAATAAGAAAACTGAATGGGGGGAAGGAGGGAAGTCAAAGCTCGGCAGAGCAAAGAAAATTGTAATGATTGATAAGATGCTAAGAAGAGAAATTTTGTGTTCATTATGTTTATTATGTTGTTGTTGTGTTTGTGACTGTATGTGTGGTTTGTTTTTGTTTAAATGTGTTTAATTGGAAAATCTAATAAATTGCTTAAAAATAAAATAAAATATGGTACTTTCTAGGAACGGCATCTTCTAAAATTCTGCCGCTGGTTGACATTCCCACCATTAGTGGAAATATGTGCCTATGAAAGTTAATGGTGAGATGGCTGCCTGCAGAGCTGTGAAGCTGCACATGCATATACATGATTTTTAGAAGAATGTGACCTTTCAAGCACCACCCACTTTCCATGTTGTGCGACCCTCCCACTTTAGCACGGAATGGCAAAGGAGATTCAGCTTTGCAAAAGAAAAAAAAACCCGGTAGAACATTGCCTTGCAAAAGAAAGGGGCTTCCTTGTAAATTGGAGAAGTCTGGCAGAACCATTACGTAAGCCCTAAGTCACTAAGAGAATTAGATCTTTGTGTCATGCTGTAGGTTGCATGTCTGAAGCACAAGCAAAGCAGGCACTAAATAATAGTTCTGATTCGGAAGTAGAGAGAACTCTGGCTTGCAGTGGTAACTCGTTCCCACTGGGACTGGAAGGGCAGCAAGCTGAGCAACAGATACTGAGGAAGAAGGAGCTGATAGGCAGTACTACCCCCCTGGACTGGCAAGCAGTAAGAAGGCAGGTAACTGTGGACTGGTTGGGTGAGGTTATTTTCATGTGTGTGGAGGAAAAAACTTAAAACATGTTGCAGAGTTCCTGCCAAGACCACATAACACTAGTCCTGAAAGACCTACATTGGCTCCCAGTAGGGTTCCGAGCACAATTCGAAGTGTTGGTGCTGACCTTTAAAGCCCTCAACAGCCTCAGCCCAGTATACCTGAAGGAGCGTCTCCACCCCCATCATTCAGCCCTGAGGACCTTCTGGTGGTTCCCTCCCTGCGAGAAGTGAGGTTACAGGGAACCTGGCAGAGGGCCTTCTTGGTAGTGGCGCCCGCCCTGTGGAACACCCTCCCATCAAATGTCAAGGAAATAAACAACTATCTGACTCTTAGAAGACATCTGAAGGCAACCCTGTTTAGGGAAGTTTCTTACACATAGAAAGAAACCTTCCAGAACACTCTTGAGCTAAGTAGAAGAGGTACGATCTCTACAAATCAGATCAATACTTTCTGTACTAAAAATTGCAAACTGACAATGCTGCTCCCTTCCCCTCCAGGCTTCTATTTAGGTACTTCCCTGCCCCACTGCAATGTTTTAATTTTCGGGGGGGGGGGGAGAGAACGTTGCTGGTGACATGTTATCTGTTTATCGTCTACAGCTGCAGCATTAACATTAGGGTTCATTAAAAAAAAAAGCAAGCATGACTCAACAGAATTGAGGCACTGCACAGCTGTAGATAACACACCACCCTGAATGAGTTTGCTTACAAGGCCAGGCTCATATTCTGATTTCTGGAAAGTCAGTTTGCAAGTCCAAGCTCACAGTTGTAAACAGTTTGAGTGGGACAGTTATCCCAAAGTCCCCTGGCGGTTGCTCAGCACAAGATGACACCTTCGTGGGAATTAGGTTGTAACGATCAGCTTGCAGCTGGATTGACGGAGCAGATTAGACCTGCATCAGAATAGAGCATATTATTCTGCACGATGCACGATAAGGCTATGAGTGCATACTAGCCATAAGGGCAATGTTCTTCCTCCACTGCCAGAGACAGTATGCTTCCGAATCTCAGTTGCTGGAAACTGCTGGAGGGAGATAGCTGTTGCACTCTGGTCCTGTTTGTGTGCTTCATTATAGCCCATTATACTGTCCGGATGCTAGTCTAGACAAGCCATTGGCTTGGTACAATAGGATTCTTCTTTTATGCTTATTTAAAGTGAAAATAGATCACCTGAACACAGTTCCCTTAACTAAGAGTACAAGGTTTCATACCCGATTGGAACTCAGAAAATGCAGGCGTATAATTTATACTTGCAATGTAAATTAGACCTAAAACAGGAATTGAGTATGTGATGGGAGCCAAGTCCTAGGGGGCGAGGGGTCTTCAACCCCCCCCCCATAAAATATTAGAGGGGGCCAGCCCCCCAGTTAATGGGCATTGCCATTCAAATAGGGTGTGTGCACTGTGTCATGTGATCAATTATGTGGGGTGGGGCTTACCTCCCACCCCCCCTAATATTTTAGTCAAGTTGATACTCTGGTATATCACATGTAAGGACATAGACATGGGATCTTGTCTCATATGTTACATTTTATGTTCCCACGTGGACAAACACACTTATGGTATTGCTAAATTGCCAGCATGCTAGGTGAACCAACTCTTCATTTTCATAAAAAAGGAAAAACGTTAAAAGCTAGCTGAGCATCACAACTATGTGACTTGACACTATCCATTATCCTTGGTTGACCTTTCGGTCCAAAATCAATTGGTTTCTCTACTCAAAGTGAACCACTTTCTGAAGAAGTAGTTTGGGAAGGGATTTATTGTTTCTAAATTTAGTATTCTTACTGCAATTCAAGAGCAGCTCACTGCAAGGTCTAAAGGTTTTTTTCCAGGCTTTTTTGGGGAAATATATCAGGTTGCAACCTGGTTGCTGCAACCTGGGGGTGCGTCCTATTGAATGCAGACTTAATTTCATGTTGCCATGCATAGAATTTGACTGAAAAGCTTCCTTGTACTGAAATGCAGGTGCTGTAAATAAAGGTGATCTGGATAAATGTCACAGAAGTTGCACAGACATAAATAGATATGAGAGACAATGGGCTGTTTTGCATGTCGCACTAAGCCAAGTCATGGCTCCCTGCGAATACACAGGCAGACTGGTTTCTGGAGAAGAGGTGGCAGTTGCTGCCCTTCTCCTCCAACCTTCCATGTTGCCATGAGCTAAGTCATGGTTTGGAGCAGCATATTGCTTGTGGTTTGTCACACTCCTGGGATTATTAAACAGGATCAATGTGGGAGGCAGGAAAAACAGGCACCTTATCGTCCCCTATCTGGCTGCAGCCATGGGGCAAAATGTCCTTTGGCCAATAGCCCCAGGAACACTTGTAATCATATGGGTGCACAGCACCACTTTTATGGGGCAGGTGTTCGAGGCTGCAGCTGCCCCATGTCTGTGTGCTTTTGTAAAAGCAACTATAATTCAGCAAGACTTCATTTCCTCCTCTGCGTGCTTAAAGGAACTGTGCCCTTGTCACACTGCTAGCCTAATGACTCATGAGAGTTTCGTTTGCCTACGTGCTGCAGGGGAGGAAATAACCTCACAAACTTTTTGTAATTGACAGTGTGTGGGGAGATCTATTGATTTAGGAGGTTTCGGGGTGCCAATACATACCTTGGGCTTGGTTTCTTTAGCATGGAGGTCCCTGGAGACTGATATAAGGTATATTTTTACATTTATGCAGGCTGAACATAAGATGAAAGGGTGCAAACATTAACAGATTTTAGGGTTTCTAGGGGGGGGGCATCAAGGCCATAGCAAGAAAGCCTCTGTATTTCTCTTCCCAGATCAAGATGAGGCTTGCTCCAGGTGAGTTCTATTGTCTTCTTTAGATTTCCCGCTGACATCACCTCCACCTAGGGAAGGTAGGGGAGAGAAAGGCATGTTCCTTTCCACTCACCTTGCAGAAAGATAATCAGTTTCTGCGGCAACACTTTGCCCTAGCTTACATTACAAAGCAGATGTGTCACAAACCTGGGGAGGCTACTTCCTTCACAAACTAACTGGTTTGACCATTTTGGCAGTCCCCTTTATCCAACAGAATTCCATTTTACAGCTATAAAATCACAGGATTGCAGAAGATCCCAAAGCCCATTCAGTCTAACCCCGTGGTTCCCAACGTGAGGCACACGCCCCACAGGGGGCAATTTGATTTTTAAGGGGGGCAATTCGAGAATGAGTTATTAACAGCGAGTGGCCTTTTAGGCTTCTTCCACGTGAATAGGAATTCCCTTTTTGAATAATAAAAAATATATGTCACCGGGGAGAGTGGCATCAGGATATTAGAGATGCTTAGGTGGGGCATGGCCAAAAAAAAGAAGGGTTGGGAACCACTGGTCTAACCATAACCCCAACCTCTTTAGAATATTTAACATCATTTTAAAAGAAGAACGGTATACAGACTTACAAATTTAATCCGTTCCGAAGGCACCTTCGTAGGTTGAAAAATTTGTAAGTCGAAAAGCGCCATTGGAAACGCGATTTCCCATAGGAATGCATTGGAAACGGAAAAATTCGTAAGTCGAAAAAACCCTATCTAAAACCGCCATGGTTTCCGTTCAGATGTCGAGAAATTCGTAAGCGTGCGGCCATTTGCCCCATCCGTAAGTCGAAAAATTCGGTTGTCGAGTCGTTCGTAAGTCGAGGTAACACTGTAGTTGGTTCACCCATAGGTGAAAATATTGTGAAAAAATATACTGTAGAAGAGTGGGATCTGAACCAAACTATGTCCTAATGCGAAGGAGAAGATGATCCATGGCCATAAAATTATGAATCATGTGAAAATAATGGGAGAGAGGTCTGGGGTTTTCTTTCATTCTCTCTCTCATAGCACCCAATCTGAAGACTACACAATAAAATTGATTGGCAGTAGATTCTAGATACGCAAAAGAAAGTGCTCCTTTATACAGCGCACAATGAATTTGCAGAATTGGCTACCACAATATGTGGTGATGGGTGGCTGGCTCCAATTTTTTTTAAAAAAAAAGTTAACTTAATGGCAGGTACAACAATTGGCCATGAAAACTAAATGGACTGCATCTGAAGAAAGAAGTTCTATCTCTGAATACAAATGCTGGTGGCAAATGACAAGTGGCCGGGGGAACCTGTTGCTTGCATGTCCTGCTTCTGAGCCTCCCAGAGGCATATGGCTGGTTTGGGGAACACATTCCCAGCATGTTTGCACTCCTGTCTCAGTGATGTCTACACTGGCTTGGAATGGAATGGAAGATGGCAGGATCCCCAAGGATGTACAAGGAGATGGGTCCAGGCGCCAGGCCCGTTGGCAGACCGACTGTGCATCACAAAGATGTCTGCAATTGTGACATGAAGGATGGCAACATTAAGCTCGCTGTGCGGGAATCCCTGGCAGGCGGCTTCAGTGCCGGGAGACAGACATTCTGATCGTGCATCCATAAAGGTAAAGGTAAAGGGACCCCTGACCATTAGGTCCAGTCGTGACCGACTCTGGGGTTGCGCGCTCATCTCGCATTATTGGCCGAGGGAGCCGACGTATAGCTTCCAGGTCATGTGGCCAGCATGACAAAGCCGCTTCTGGCAAACCAGAGCAGCACATGGAAACGCCGTTTACCTTCCCGCTGTAGCGGTTCCTATTTATCTACTTGCATTTTGACGTGCTTTCGAACTGCTAGGTTGGCAGGAGCTGGGACCAAGCAACGGGAGCTCACCCCGTCACAGGGATTCGAACCGCCGACCTTCTGATCAGCAAGCCCTAGGCTCAGTGGTTTAACCACAGCGCCACCTGGGTCCCAGACATTCTGATCGTGCATCCATAGCAGTGACCAAAGGAGGAATGACTGGGAGAAATGCAGAGAAGAAGAAACGTCTGCACAACCGGACACCTTCATCTGCCCCAGCTGCAACAAAACATGTATCTCCCTTAACAGTCTCTGCAGCCACAGCAGGCACTGCAACCTCTTGGCTTCTCGCAAGACAGAAAGATGCCAGCCAACAACTAAGGTCTGAGGAACAGAATCCTGTATTAAACAGATCTTTGCTCTGGTCCATCAGGGTTAGGCCAGATTTAAAACCTGGTTATATGAATATTTGCGGCTGCATTGCCTTGAGCATAGACCTTTGTAAAATGATGACAGTGGTAAAAATGGTCGTCTAGACATACATGTCTAGAACAAAAGAGACGGCTGTGAACACACATACCCATGTGGTCCCCTAGGTTCTAATACAGTACTGTATTTTTATGGTTTTAATTGCTGTAAACTGCTGCAGAAAGCAATATTGGCTGAAAACTGGGCATAAACATTAATAAATGGGAAAAAAACCACAAGCTGCAAAGCAGAGCTCACATCATGGAGGGAGGCCCACTATTGGGAAGCTAAATAAAATAATTCCTTCAGTAGCACCTTAAAGACCAACTAAGTTTTTATTTTGGTATGAGCTTTCGTGTGCATGCACACTTCATCAGATACACTGAAACAGAAGTCACCAGACCCTTATGTATTCTTGGTGAGGATGATGGACTTCCATTTCATGCGGCTCAATGTGGTGCCTTCCATAGTTCTAGTTCTAGTTACAGGTAGGTAGCCGTGTTGGTCTGAGTCGAAACAAAATTTAAAAATGCTTGGAAAGCTGCATTTGTTCTTTTTCCTAGTTTGCTGGACGGTTGCACCCATCTGTGAAATCTGCTCTCTATTTGCATGTGCATGTACAGCATCACGGTAGCTCTTGAAGCAGCAAAAAGTTGCACTCAGGAAGTCTCACATTTCCTGTTGGAGGTGGACTCAAGTCTTGATCTAACTAACTCCCCAGAGGCTTATCTGTGCAGAAGGTAGTTGTGCAGACTGTCAGATCTCCAAACACCAGCTTTTTTGCCTCTGTGCCGTCTCCGTTTCTTCGTGCAGATATGATGGTGCAATTAGCTAGGATAAAACTGGGTTGCAGCCACAATCGCTCAGTGCCCAGACTTCTGCAGATAAATCTTACACTGTCTCCAGACATTAGATGGGGTCCATTTTTAGAAGTGTCGAGGCTTGCTTCCTTGGCAAACTTCAAAGGACTTCTGATATGTCTCCTTGGGAGGGCACTAATGCAAGCCATTAATTGCTGCATTTGTACTTTTCCATCCAGAGACCTTACGAAAAAAAGGAATCAAGTCTGCCCAACTCCATTAACAATTGGATGGGCTATAGATATAGTCATGCATAATAGATTCTACTTCTTTGCTGTAGAGAAAATACACTGGTAATTAATTTCGAAACAGAAATGTCCAAATGGGCAAAGCAGAAGAAGCTATTTTAAATTGGGGTGGGGTGGGGAGACCTTTCTGCTGTGGAAATTCTGGGTGATATTCAGCGCTAGTCCTACTCAAAGTAGACCCATGGATGTTAATGACACGACTAACTAAATTAGGTTCCGTAATTTAAATGGGTCTAAAATTGGAAAAAAATGTTTAAAATAACTTTTTCTTAAAAAAAATATCCAAAGCGTTTCTTTTAGGAATTGTAGGTGACGAAATCTCAGTGGTGCAGAAAAGACTATTTATGTATGTGACTACGGCTGCCCAGATGTTATTGGCCCAGAGATGCAAATAATATAAAGTCCTGAGCAGAGAAGAATGGCAGATTAAGTTGGTGGATTATGCCAAAATGGCAAAAAATGACTGGAAGAATCAGAAATCAGGAAGAATATAAAATGTTATTAAAGAATGGGGGGAATTATAATTTATCATAAAAACCATTGCAAATAGTTAAAATCGTTAGTAGGATTGGAATAATACTTGTAGTTTAATGGTGAATTTTAGATATAATGGAGATGTAAAAGATTTGGATTATTATAAAAGATGCAGGAGGAAATGATTAACAATAGGACCCACAAAAGGGAGGAGGGAAGTCCAGGAGATTCTTTGGAAGCTTGTTTGTATGTTGTATATGGGATTGTAAAATTCTAATTTGAAAAACCAAATAAATAAATTTATTTAAAATAATAATAATTTAAATGGCTCCCCTTTCTGTAGGACATAGGATCCATTAGGATCTAAACTCACTGAATTTGATCCTTTCTGAAAAGGGGTCATTGTTCAGTGGTGGAACACATGATCTGCATGAGGATGGACCCATATTCTGTCATCTCTGGCTAAAAGGATCAGGCAGCACAAGGGTGGGGTACTTCTAGCCCATGGGCCAAACTTTGCCCATTTCGGATTCAAATTTAACCCTTGAAGCCATTTTCCCCAAGCCATGCTCACCTGATCCAAATTTCGTTCAGTAGAAATGGCTCTTAATCTCTCTTCATTCAATTATTATTGCTATCAGTTCAAAACATTTGCTGCTGCGAACTATGGAAATGATCAACACTGTAGCCTAGAATATTATTATTATTATTATTAGCCCATACATATCAGCTGTTGCTTAGGGTTCTAGCTTCATGCTCTGATTCTCTCCAGATTGTTTCCCCCCGTGGGACTCAAAACAAACACTTTGGTTCCTATCGCCATTTACAGTACAGTGGTACCTCGGGTTACAGACGCTTCAGATTACAGACGCTTCAGGTTACAGACTCCGCTAACCCAGAAATAGTACCTCGGGTTAATAACTTTGCTTCAGGATGAGAACAGAAACCACGCAGCAGCAGCGGGAGGTCCCATTAACTAAAGTGGTACCTCAGGTTAAGAACAGTTTCAGGTTAAGAACGGAGCTCCAGAACGAATTAAGTTCTTAACCTGAGGTATCACTGTACCTCCATAGTTGAAGTTTCCATGTGGATGACGGATTTGTGATTGAGCCCTGCCAAAATGAGATTGCTTCCGTGTTGTGTTCTCAGTAAAAATAAAAAATAAATGAAAATCTTTGCGTGACCAAAAAATAAATAAATGAGAACTTCAAAGGTTAAACTGGAGAACATAAGTTGTCAGCAGCGTATCCACCCAAGGCAATAATTCTATAAAAACATCAGTAAAACCAAATACACCTAGGATAAATGAAATCTTGTTCAATAATTAACTACAAAATACAGATAAGACATTGTTGGTAGCAACACACACAGATTTCTACTGAACACGAAGTTCAATAAAAGAATAGAGATAGAGAAGATGTAGCTGAGATACATATCTATATCAGAGGGGTGGGGAACCTCAGGGTCGGGGGCCAAATGTGACCCTGTTTGGCCCTCGGGACTCTCTGCAAGCCATACACCCTTCCAACAGACCACAACCTCCCTGGATACTTTTGCTTTCCTGGAAAGAGGATGGAGAGAGGGGGGTCATGTGTGTTTGCAGACGCTTCTGACTTTTTCAGGGCTGGAAGGTAACCTGCTGTACAAAGGTAAGGGTCACACCCATTGCTCCACTCTCTTAAAGACCTACATTGGCTCCCAGTACGTTTCTGAGCATAATTCAAAGTGTTGGTGCTGACCTTTAAAGCAAACGGCCTCGACCCAGTATACCTGAAGGAGCGTCTCCACCCCCATCATTCAGCCCTGAGGACCTTCTGGTGGTTCCCTCCCTGTGAGAAGTGAGGTTACAGGGAACCAGGCAGAGGGCCTTCTCGGTAGTGGTGCCCGCCCTGTGGAATGCCCTCCCATGAGATGTCAAGGAAATAAACAACTATCTGACTTTTAGAAGACATCTGAAGGCAGTCCTGTTTAGGGATGTTTTTAAAGTTTGGTGTTTTATTGTGTTTTTAATATTCTGCTGGGAGCCACCCAGAGTGGCTGGAGAAACCCAGCCAGATGGGCGGAGTATAAATAAAAAATTATTATTATTATTATTATTATTATTATTATTATTATTAGGACCCCGTTGCAACAGTTCTTCGAATAAAGATCAGGCTTACTGGCCGCTTTGCTTCTCAAATATACTCTGGTTGGCTTCTGTTATTTCCTCCTACCCTCAACGACCCTATATGGGCTCTGAAATAACCCTTAAGGTATAGGGAGCAGTTTTCCTTATACCGGTAACACAGCTACCACTGGTCCTATTTTTAAAGCACACTTGTTGCCCTCGGACGAGCCGCAGCACACCGATAGCAGTTATGGAAATGATTAATTGATTCTGGCAGCTGGCGGCTCTTGGACAATGCCCAGGAAAGCTTTGACGTTAAATAAATACATCTCCTCCCAACTCGCTGCTCTCAGATGGTTTGGTTCATCGATCAACCAGAGGCTTCTAATATACTACCCAGTCTTGTCATAGCAACAGCACACATCAGAGCCAGCAGAGTATCTGCAAAAAGCATCGAAATGGCAGAGATATTTATGCGGTGCATCTATCAAATGGTCTAGTCCTTCCCCTGTCCAACCCCCTAATATTCTTAAGAGCAGGCACCCCCAAACTGCGGCCCTCCAGATGTTTTGGCCTACAACTCCCATGATCCCTAGCTAACAGGACCAGTGGTCAGGGAAGATGGGAATTGTAGTCCAAAACATCTGGAGGGCCGAAATTTGGGGATGCCTGCTTAAGAGGGTCTTCAGAGAGTAGCTGGGAATGGGGAGGCAGAAAAAGGTCCTCCTTTCCTTCTACTCTGCAGTTTTAATCAGAAATCTTAGGTGCAGTACTACGCCCAGAGCTCAGAAATGGCTTGCGCTAATGAAATTCCCCGTCGCAAAATGCGCCCAGAACAATGGGAATTTTGAATGCTGCTCTCTTCCCAAACCAGCTGTCAGAGTACACACTGGGTGAAGAAATAATGGAAGTGTGTACCAAGCCCTTATATAAGGAAACGCCCTGCATTTCAACAAATGCATGATTATGGAGCAATATTTTCATATCCAGATGGTCAATACAATGTTCCCATCACAATGTTTTTGGTTCCAAATGACTCTTTGTACCAATCAATGCAAGTTGGTAGCAACTGATGTACAGAAAGAAAGACAGATAAAGAATGCAAAGACAGATAAAGAATGCAACCACGTATTTTTCCAATGACTGTGGGCAATTTTGGAAATGTTTAGAGGAGTTGTAGGATTTTTAAGAGAGAGGGGGGGAGAGAGAGAGAGAGAGAGAGAGAGAGAGAAGAAGAAGAAGAAGAAGAAGAAGAAGAAGAAGAAGAAGAAGAAGAAGAAGAAGAAGAAGAAGAAGAAGAAGAAGAAGAAGAAGAAGAAGAAGAAGAAGAAGAAGAAGAAGAAGAAGAAGAAGAAGAAGAAGAATGATGGAGAGACTGACGGGAAAGATCAGAAACCAGGAAGATCAAGTATTTCTAAAAGACTGGAATAACTTTTTAACATACTTAAAAGACCACTGTAAACTGTTAAAATCATTGGCAGGGATGCAATGACACTTGCAATGTGAAAAGAACTTTGGAAACTATTAATATATAACAGATAGACACCGGTAAAAGAGGGAGGAGGGAGGTCCGAAGGTTTGATAGAACCTTTTTATTTTAACGTTTTGAAAGATCTATTATACTCTCTCAGCTTTATAGTCCAGTGCCTGTTTTTTCTGCTACTACGCTCCCCATCCTGTGGCGTTATCTGTACTTTTAAAAACAAATTGGAGAAAGATGAGTATTACGGCCAATTCTCAGAGAGCATATGGCTCTGAAAATATTGCATTATTTGCCTGATAAAAACAGTCACAGCAGCAAAAGAAGCCTGGGGGAAATTACAGACACAGTGAATTGGCAATTTTTGAATACACCACATTTTTACAGCTCACAATATATAAATGATCAGCTATTAGACTAAATAATAGTTACTGAAATGGAGGAGAAATTCAGTCCAGTACACATTTGAAGCCAAATCTGTTGACTTTGCCCTTTCTGAAACACTATGTGAACTAAAACAAAGCTTTCCTTTGAAATCCACACTTTTCCAAATTTTGCAACACACCTCTCCAAACAATGTTCACAATAATGCATATATTGGGGGGGTGCATTTAAAAATGTAGATATTAGTGAAAATAACCTACAAGCAAAGAACAGGAAGGGTTTAGGGCAGAGAAGGAGTGTTGTTGTTCCAGTTCAGTTCATGAAACAACAGAGGTTTGGCTTCTGGGATCTAGTGGCATCTAGATTTTGACAAAAGTGTTTCTGGAAGCCTTGCAACATAGGCGGATCTGAAATTTGAGATCATTCAGAAGGCTATTATGATGTCAAATGTGGAAGAAGCCATATTTAACATGTCAATCCTACTCAAGTCATTTAAGACAGAATGATTTTACTCCGCCCTGATCACAAGGAAAAGAAAACCGCAACCCGTTTCACATGGTCAAGCCCAGTGCATAGATTGTGCAATTCGATTCTTGTGTGCAAGGTGTTTTTTTCCTGTGACAGCCTTGGATTTCTGCAGCGGGGTGAAATCCAGGGTTGCTCAACTTCTTGAACTTGAAACGAGGAAATGAGACAGGGGAAGGAAGCTACAGTTTTAGAGGTTCCTAGTCTGGTATTCACATGCTGTTTCTGAACATGGAATTGGTCCTGTTTCCCTACACTTTTAAGAATTGGCAGTTCGGAACATTAAGAGCACCTATGCCCATCATACTATTGGGTTGTTGTTGTTGTTGTTGTTGTTGTTGTTGTTGTTGTTGTTGTTGTTGTTGTAAAACCTTGGTATTTTATTGACAGATCCTTAAGAACAGCCATATCAATCATAACTTTTAAAAGTTCCAAAGGATTGACATGAAATACAAGGTTGTTGTTTTTTTTAAAAAAAAAGATGAAAACATAGATTAGAAATATCCAATTTGCAGGTGATTGGCACAGTTTTCGAGTGAATCTCAATGTTGGAATTTTGGAAAAATCGTGACCCGCGGGTCGCGGCGTTGATTAAGGCTCATTTTTTGGCCTACCTGGAAACACGGTGTTTTCACCTCCAGATTTACCACTTGTAATTCAAGGAAATCCTGATGAAAATGTTTTAGTTTTATAAACTAAAATCCAATCTATGATGGAAATGTAATAAAGCAGAGGGGACAATGTTTCATGCATGGTGGGGCTGTGAGAAAGTTAAGAGTTTTTTGGGGGGGTCTCCACGAAAAAATAAAAAAGATGTTCAAAATTTCTATAGAAAAGAAACCTGAGGCATTTTTATTGGGCATTTTATTGGGCATTCAGGATAAGAAAAGGTTACAGAATTTTTATACACCACAGCCGCAGCCAAATTATTACTTGCTAGAAATTGGAAAGGAGATATCATCCCCACCAAAGAAGATTGGATAAGTAAATTATGCGAATTTATAAAACTGGCTAAATTAACGGCAGCCATAAGAAATCAGTCCAACCAGAATTTAAGGAAGGAATGGCAATGTTTTGAAGATTATATGAAAAAGCACTGTTCTAAGGATAACATATGGATATGCATAGAAGAAGTATGAAAAGAGGATTCAAACTAAAGGCAAAATTAGAAATGATTATATATTGATTAATACAAGGCACAATGTTAAATAACTAATAGCATGAAAGATGTTGAGTTGCGGTGGAGGGAAGAAGAGCTGTAGAAGGAATTTATCTGCCCCCCGCCCCCTAGTGGTGTTTTTCATTTTTGCAAGATCGCTAGAACAGAAGACGGAGCTTTAGCTGCCTTTTTTGCCCTGCCGTCAACAACTTCGACCTGCCCCCCTAAAAAAAGGTGAACAACTTTGACTCTCCCCCCCCCAAAAAAATGGTAGATCACTGGCAGTATTTTTTTCTGTAAATAGATCGCAGTCCCTTGGGAGTTGGACGTCCCTGCTCTAGTGTGTTGAGGGTGCGAGGACAACAACACACAGCCATTCTCAGCAGAGCCGCCTCCTTGCAGGAGTAAGGAAGCCAAGGAGAAATAGGTGCCCTACAAGAGCATCTTGGATGAGGTGACTTTCAAAGAGGGTGAGACAATTGCATGGAGGAGAGGCCTATCCAAGGCAACTACAGTGGTACCTCGACTTATGAAGGTTTCGACTTACGAAGTCCGCTAACCTGGAAGTATTTTCGCCATGCGCGCGGTCTGTGCATGCACAAAGCACAAAATCATGCTTTGCACACGCGCAAAATGGACGCTTCGACTTACAAAGGATTCGACTTCCGAAGAGCGCCGCGGAACGGATCGTCTTCGTAAGTCAAGGTACCACTGTATCCATGATCGCTATGCTCAGCTTCCACAGTTGGAGGGAGCATTGCTTCTGAAAAGCACTCCCTGGAAGCCACAGGTGGGGAGAGTGTTCCTACAACTCCCCAAACACGTTTCACAAGGACCCCTTCCTTCCCTCTCGCCCAAGTACCTGAGGGTTGTCACGTCTCTCCAGGGATTTGGCCAGAGCAAGTTAAACGCTGGGGAAAGGCTCCATCCTTGCAAAGAAAACAGAGACATCAGCAGGCGCCTGGCCCCCAGCCATGCTAGCACTAGTGGCACATGAGGGTGGGGGATATGGAAAGGAAGCATTCCTATAATATAGGGCACTCAATTGGCATTTGCTCCTGAACAGAGCTGAACAGGGTTTTAAAAAACCCTCCTTGACAGCAAAACTAAAAAGCTTAGGAATGAGGCTGCAAAACCTTGTTTTGAGCAAGTCCAGCTATGAAGTCAGCTGCCTTCTGTGACAGAAAGGTTTGTTGAGTCACCGAGTGTTTTTTTTTCTTTCCCCTGCCAGCAAACAGTTACCTAGCAACAGCTTCTGATTGGCCAGAGTTCCAAGGGAGGCAGTTGGAGTGGAGTGAGAGACTGTGTGAGAGATTCATTCGGTCTGTGAGGGGGGTTCTGACTAGAGATGGGCAGGCCTAGGGAAAATGGGGGGGACTGTTTTCCCCCCAATTTTCCCGGGGTTTTTTCCAGGCTTTCCCATCTCTAGTCTGACAGGTGGTAGAGCTGAGAGGAGTGCCAAGGGCTCTCAGTATATGCTTTAAGGTTCTGAATCGCAGAACACTGTTAAAATAGACAAGACACAGTCCCACACGGTATTTCGCAGGAAAAAGGGTCCTCAGAGGGAATGACAGGAAAGGGCAATAGTGATTCCGAGGCCAAGAAGGATTTGGGGGTCTGTAAGGAAACAGTCCAGTTGAAATCCTAAATTCCTGAAGTGTGTGTGGAGAAGTCTTATCTATGAAAGTTGTGTAAAAGAAAGTAGCCTTGAACCTGAACAGGATACAGCGTATAACCTGAGACAGTATACGTTAACAATAAGCAACAGCACTCTTTGTTACATTTCTGTGAAAGAAGAAGAACCAAAAACTCCTTGTTTACATCTGGTATAATAAAGTTTGCTTGCAATCTGTTTTCGCAAAAGAAAAACCCACTGTGGCTCATGATTTATTCTCCATTGGGAGATTTCACCTGAGAGAGAGGGAAACAGAGGGATGGTGCAGCGGCGCCAGGGAGAGAGCGTGCCATTGTGTTAATAATAATAATAATAATAATAATAATAATAATAATAATAATAATAATAATATCTTTATACCCCACCCATCTGGCTGGGCTTCTCCAGCCACTCTGGGCAGCTCCCAACCAAATATTAAAAACACAATACAGCATTAAACATTAATGTTGCACCTTCCCTCTTCCTACCCAATTCAGAAAGAATCAGGCAGCAACCTGAGAAGTTTAAAAACAAGCCTGCATGTGACCCTTGAGAAAGAGGTTCCTGCCCCGAGGGGCTTACAATCTTTAATTTGACACAGGGGGGCAACCGTGAAGGTTGAGGTCCAGGGTGGATCCTGACTCCTGCTGCGAGATTAAGCCTTGGTCTTCGAGTTTAGACTTTTGGATTCCTGGACATTTCCCATTTGTAATGTCTTCCTCTGTTTTTATTTTCCTTTCTATCTCCTAGCTCCTAAGACAGGTAGGCCTCAGAGGCTATTGTGGCTTCACGAGCAAATGAAAGAAGGGGAGGCCGCCATGTTTAAGAATGGCATCATAGAAGATGTGGTATGTTAATTCCACGGGGAATCCATTCCCCACATGTGCCAGGAGGTTGTGGTGCCAACCTGAGCGAAACAAGTGGGGTGGGTTACAGGTAGGTAGCCGTGTTGGTCTGAGTCGAAGCAAAATAAAAAAAATCCTTCAGTAGCACCTTAAAGACCAACTAAGTTTTTATTTTGGTGGGGTGGGGTGGGGGAGCAGGTCCGTCTAGCCCCAGCCCCTTGACCCCCTTCTTCCGAGCCAGGCAGGAGCAGCGAGCATCAGCAGTTAGTGGCGACGTGGACATGGGCAGCATGGCAGGGGTGCTTGTTCTGCCCCCCTCCTTCCCTTGGTCAGCTGGCCAGGCACCCTCGGTAGCACTCAGGCTGTCCCCACAGTAGTCACGGTTTTTGCCAAAATTCTGACATCCTCCGATTCACTCTAAAACTGTGCCAAACACCTGCAAAGTGCCCCCTGCAACGTTTGGCGGTGCAAATGCCGCGTTTCCAGGTAGGCAAAAAAAACCAAGCCCTCAATGCAGTGTGAAGAACGTCCTGTAATGTGGTTTTTGAAACAATTCACTTGCAAAACAAGTTCAGTCCTGTTTTCCTGCGATCAGCAATTCCGTAAGAAATTATTAACTTCCTCAGGATTTTGCCTTTTAGCTCTCCTAACAGAATGAATTCACCATTTCGGACGGTGTGGATTATCTATTTTCAGGAACAGCAGAGGATTTCCTCTGGGTGGCTCCAAACGCACAGAGAGGCAAGGAGGAATATTTTTTGCCACCGTTAAGTGGCAATCACACATTACAATAGCATCGTACATTATCGTCAGAGGCAGTATGCCTGTATAGAATTTTACAGATCACTTGGGAAGACTGGCAAACTAACACCAGTGTACTGGAAGAAGCAAAGATCACCAGTGGCAAAGCAGTGATTTTTCAACTTTTTTGGACTGGTTATGTTGTACGGGTGCCTGATTATCGTCTTCCAAAGCAACTACAGTACTCTATTCCAAACTGAAAAATGGAAAGCGTAATGCCTAGTGGTCAACAAAAGAGCTTTAAAGACTCTCTCAAGGCAAATCTTTAAAAATGTATTATAAACACCAACAACTGGGAAACACTGGCCTGCGAGCGCTCCAATTGGAGAACAGCCTTTACCAAAAGTGTCATGGGCTTTGAAGACACTCAAACTCAGGACAAAAGAGAGAAACTCGCTAAGAGGAAGGCACGCTTGGCAAACTCTCGCCGTGATCAACTCCTGCCCAGAAGCCTATGTCCCCACTGTGGAAGGACATGTGGATCCAGAATTGGCCTCCACAGTCACTTACAGACTCACTGTTAAAATTCTGAAGAAATGTGCATGCACACAAAAGCTCATACCAATGACAAACTTACTTGGTCTCTAAGGTGCTACTGGAAGGAATTTTTCTATTTCTGAAGAAGTGTTCATGCACACAAAAGCTCATACCAATGACAAACTTACCATAGTTGGTCTCTAAGGTGCTACTGTGGAGGAACCCAAACTTCTATACACTAGTGGCCAAAATTGTGGAAACCTTTTGGAGAAAGTGTATTTCCGAGGTTTGATGGCTCATAACACCTGATTGGCTCTCTAAACACTCATGCTCATTGGCTACATTCAAATGAAGGAAAGCTACTGCATATCAACCTAAGCAAGTTGTGCTTCCTTTTTCTGGTTATTTGGCTATAACTTTTGACAGAATACAGTTATTGAACAAACGTTGTTGCATTACATTCTTCATGAAATTATCTTTCCATTGATATATAATATTATGGTATTACTCCAAAAAAAAGTGGTGTTCTGAGCCATCAAGCCTCAGAAATACACTTTCCCCAAAAGTTTTCCACAATTGCCTCACCTGTCCTTTGAATAAAATATAGAAATATTGTACATAGATTGAAAACAGCAGTTAACTCTCATTGCACAAATGCACACATACCATTGAGATGAAGAAACAGGGCTCATTCTTCCAAGAGACGGTACGATACCTTTGGAATGCCCTCCCTACGGAGCTATATCTGGCACTGACTCTACAACCGTTTCGGTGCCAGGTCAAAACTTAACTCTATTTGCCCAGGCACTTTAAAGTCTGCTCTTGGCCAGGCAAGCAAAAAATTTAAAATGAAATCATCTGCAATCCAGTGAGCTCAGAGTTCACAAAAGAGTAGTAAGAATAACTCATAAGTGGGCAGTATAATAATCAATTTAATAAATCCACAGTAAAGCAACACATTTCTTTCATTAAACAAATATATAGTATGTAATTACAATTTTTTAAAAAACTCCAAATACAGTACAGATCTAACAACCCCCCCCCCCCGTTTCCAATTAGGTGTACCGTAAACCCCAGTTTAATGAAATATCCTTTATGAATATCCATTTGTGTGCAAAAATACCTGACTTCCGAAAAGTTCATAAAGAAGGGATACACAAAAAGTTTCACAAACTGAGATATGGCTTTGTGTTTCTATTGTCGTGTTATCAAAACAACAGGGTCCCAAATATGCCAGTTCTTCATTTCGATATCATTTAGTGCAGTTTGCTCATTCTAATACTGAAATTTTGTCTTGGGGTTGAGCAGAAGGGGGGAAAGTTGGCTAGTCCCAAGCGACATAAAATCCAGCAAATGGGCATAAAAATAAATCCAACAGTGTGCCATCTCCTAAGATACTTGGAGATAGTTTGCTCTTCAAGGAATCGCTTGCTCTCTAGATCCTGCTGAACTCCAGATTCCATCAGTTTTAGCCAATTGTCAATGGGCACTAGAGTCCACTAAAATCTGAAGTCATCCTTTCTTTACATGAAGCATTTGAATAATAATTTAAAGTTAAATAACTATGCATATTGCTTTCATGGAAAGTTAATTTTAAAAGTCACCATTCATCATAAGATACTGGTCCTTAAAAACAATAACAAGTATCTCTTCCGTGAAGGAAAAAGAACAGATTTCAAACTATTATGCTCCAAACAAGGAAATAGTTATCCAATTAGTCAAAACATGCTGGCAATTGTTAACGTTGATACTTATTTCTGTTGTTCGTTGGAATTAAGTGGGCTTATTTTCTTTTTTGGTTTCTTTAGCCCTATTTACAGGTGATACAAAAACTATGGAGGAAAATAAAATGTGGCAAGTTAAGCTTTAAAATATTGATTGCTTCGGATTTCAGAGTTGAAGATCAAACCTTTCCAGGAGATTATACCATGTATTTGTTACACCGCAATCTTATTCACACCGATAGTTCTGTTTAGATGTAAAGAATCAGAGGTCAAATCCCTGGCATTTTCAAAATATAAATTTCTACACCATTAATTCACGTGGTATCTGGCTTTGAATTAGCTATGCTCCAGAAGCAACATGTCTTGTCTTGCAGTTCCTTCTCCTGATTTCACCTTCTCTATATTCAAAAGTTTTAGGAAGAATCCAGTAATAATTTGGTGCCTGGAAAACAGTTCTGAAGGCCTGCAATTCAACACAGGTCAAAACAACTGAACATTTTACTTTTAGACTGCTAGGAGAAGAACGACAACCTAAAAATAATGGACAGTGGGTGTCCTTCCGTTTGATTAAAAGGCAGTACAGTTCACCAAATCACTAACATTTCACTGGCACACGTTAGCATACATTGCCATGCAAAATCAATATTTATTGGGAGGAAATGGAAAGGTGAAATGGAAACCATATGCTCACAATTGTAAGTTTCGGGGGCTGCAGTGTATCTGAAGCCTTCGTTCTCTTTATTTCCTGAATGTCTACAACTTCCACCAACCCAGTACCCTTCAGATGCAGAAGGACCACAATTCTGTGCTGGCTGGGGATGGTGGCAGCTGTACAATATCTGCAGGGCACAGAGTTGGTACAGGCTATTCTACAGTACACCTAACAATTGGATCTCTGCTTTAAATGTGGTTTCTATAAGGCCTCCCTCTCTTGCAAGAGGCAAATCAATCACAAAAAGTCCCCTACGACATGTTTATTGACTAGAATTAAGGTTCATGCTTAACCAAACAGCCTCTTGAAGCAGGCTAAAACGTTAGATATCCAAGATGATCAATAAGAATCGTCTCAAAGTAAATTATATATATTTGAAAAGAAATTTAAATATGCTTTTCTATGGTAAAAGTCCTACGCCGAAAGATACAAGAGACAACTATTCCTTACAAACGTAGTGGGTCCAGCCCCAAAGTCTTCAGATAAACAACCGATAGCTTGTCCCAGGAAAAGACCTTTTCTGGTTTGGATCGTAGGTTAAAGCTAAAATTTCCAGGACTGGTTACTGCAAAAGCTATACTTCTCAATTTGTATTCAAGTTTGAATGAAGAGAGACAACTTATAAAAAATGTTCTGCTATCCCTGCAGCATCGTTTTTTGTTTTTGTTTTAGGCAAGGTAGTAAAAAAACATAGCTGTTGGAGAGAGATAAAATATGGTGTAACCAGTTCAGGGATCATTAACCTTTTTGATCACAGACATGATCCAGCTTGGCAACTCTTTTTCAACTCAAGTAGTTAATTCTTGGCGCCCTTTAGGAAAACAGGCAAGCACTGTTGGAAGTCACAAATGGCAACGAGGAAGTGTGCTCTACGAGGTATCCGCCAACCGCAACGTGATCTGTAAACAATTTGTTGGATATGTATATATATTGGCATGAAAACCCTGGCCAAAAGGAACGGCGAGCGAGAAAGTTACAATACGTTGTCATGGAAAGGGTAATTCTGACCCCGTTCCAAACCCTTCTTGTTGCAAGAGGATTGCCAATACTAGTCCAGCCCTAAGGGATTCCATTCCATTTGCAAATCTTGCATTTATTGCTTCGTGGTCTTTTGGCTGCAAAGGTTAAGAAGAATAAGGCAGCGAGTCCTCCCAAAAAGAAAAAAAGCGTGGAAAAATTAGGCACTGGAATTCTGACAGTTTGCACACGATTTGTTCTCTTCTCGCATGTAACTCTGAAGCTGGATTGAACATTGATAGACTCCGAATGTGCTCAGCAACAACCGCCTGGCCTTCAACTGGATTTCCTCCCACTTTGATGAACTGCCAGGAACTGGAAAGCAAGGAAGACACAGTAAGTACCACCAAAACATGAGTAGAACGATCGTTATCAGTGGGGGGGGACAGGGGAGGAAAATGGCAGAGATATCCAAGGCACTTCTGGGCAGGGAGCTGTGGGAAGAGAGGCTACTTTCACACCGCGCATCTAAAGCACTGGGATGCCACTTTCAAGAGTGACGGCTTCCAGGTCATGTGGACAGCATGACAAAGCCGCTTCTGGCGAAACCGGAGCAGCACATGGAAACGCCGTTTACCTTCCCGCTGTAGCGGTTCCTATTTATCTACTTGCACTTTGACGCGTTTTTGAACTACTAGGTTGGCAGGAGCTGGGACCGAGCAACGGGAGCTCACCCCGTCACAGGGATTCGAACCGCCGACCTTCTGATCGGCAAGCCCTAGGCTCAGTGGTTTAACCCACAGCGCCACCCGCATCCCTAATTTATGGTTAGCAAACCACAAATATGACACCTCCCCCAAAAAATTATTGATTGAATTTAATCACATGACTCTGCTTCATTAACACAACCGTTTGCTCTGCATGATTCCCAGTTTTACCTAATTGCAAGTGGACTACGGCAATGGTTTTTCCTGCAGTCAATGACCAAATATTCAAGCTTTCCACTGAAAACACATCTTCAATTTTCATTAGCTCTTCTTTAATGCGATCCACATTCAAATGCCTTGGAACTCCTAAAAGGAGGACATGAGTTTCAGATGTTTAGAATTATTATTTATTATTATGTGATACCATTATATTAAACTTGAGTAGAGTATTAAAAAAGGATGAAAAGCAGGCATTTGGTCACATTGTGAAAGTGCCTCAAGGGAAAACACTTGTGTAAACATTTTCATCTTCTGCATTTCTAGTGATAACACTTATTCGAAGATAGTACTGCACTGGTTCTCAACAATTTTGGGGAACCATTGACAAATTGGCCCCGTTTTCACTTAGCACTGAAGAAGCCACAGTTGCTCCTCCCATCTAGTGGGAGATGAGAAAACTAAACTGTGGCTAATCTTAATTAAAGTTTGTTGAAGCAAGACTCCTTCTACAATAATGTTATAAAGCGGGCTTTTCTTAACAAGCCCTGGAAGCTGTCCCAACTAAAGAAGAATGGCAACTTAAGCTGACAAAATATGTGCAGCTTGCAGACTTAATATACAGAATAAAAGAACAAGAAGAACATACCGTATTGGCCTGAATATAAGCCTCATTTTATTTTATTTACCAAATTCTGACCGTGAAAAGTTAAAGTGCAACTTAAATTCACGACCTTACAAAAACTGGCTTTTACGATGCCGCTGCTGAAACAGACATACGGTAAAACGAACAGGTGTGAGTGCCTGCGGAATTTTAAGGGAGCGGCTTATATTCGGGTATTGTCTTTTTTTCCCCCACCTTTAATTTTAAAGGTGCGACTTATAGTCAGCTGTGGCTTATATTCGGGCCAATACGGTACGTTTAGAGAAGATTAGAAAATGTTTATTGAATATATGGGGGGGAATTGTGTACACTTAATAATAATAATAATAATAATAATAATAATAATAATAATAATTTTATTTATATCCCGCCCTTCCCAGTCAAGACCGGGCTCAGGGCAGCTAACAACAAAAATATCAACACAAGTATAAAAGAAACAATTCAGTTAAAATGCAGATTAATACAATGTTAAAATTCAATTTTAAAATTAAAAATCTACAAGTAAGATAAAACCATTATGAGATAAAACCTTAGGGGAGGGTAACTGCATCAGTCCAAAGGCCAAACGTGAAAACATTGGCAGCATTAAGATAAATTCAACAGTGTAATTAAGTTTTGATGGATGCAATAATGGAATACTGAATGGTTTTTGTAAAATATGCAGAGATTTATGATATGCGTGGAAAGAGAAGAAGGGAGATCACTGATACTTTAAGGATGTTTAAATGAGTATTCTAAATTGTAAAACAGAAAAATTAATTTAAAAAAAAAAAAGCCCTGGGAATTTGTTAAGTGTCCACCTTTTGTTTACAGGTATATTGCTTTGTTGAAACACTTATCAGGATTTGATTTCAATACCATGATATGGTGATTTATCACACAGTCCTACACCTGAGTAAACACAAGAAGGCAAATCTAGGATTGGGCTGAGATTGCAAAAGACCTGCATGAAAACAGTTCATGGCAGGTGGCTAGGAATTTGATGGGTGAGTTCTTGTAAATCTGCAGTATTAAAGGGAACCAACATTCAATAAAGCAGAATGGGAGAGCCATTTGGAATTGCCTTATTAGGGTTTTCTGTCCACAACAGCTAGCACAGCTTCTGACACTGTTGGCTGATAACTGGTAACTTGTGGAATCTCCCAGATAAACACATGTTTCAGTTGATAGCATAATAAAAAGTTTAAGTCCTCTGGGTGAAGTACCACCAGTGCTATTTTTCTAGAAAAAGAGGTGCCAGAACTCACCATGAACACCTCCCTCATTCTCTGAAATCGTTTTTATTTAATTTTACAAATATAAAGTTATAACAATACCAAATACATATTCATATATAGAGATTTCTCTGAATCACGAGGCTTCCCACCATCCCCTCCCTGGGTCCTATTGTCAACATTTTCAACTGCATATTATTTTCTAATCTACATGTTGTATCTGTCCATATTATTCGTTACATTACAAGTGTTATTAAAATCCTGCTAATGTTTTCATCTGCTTACAGTGGTTTCCTAAACACAGTAAATTATAATGTTTCCCCCCATTCTTTCTTGAAGATTTTGTCTTCTGGGATCCTGAGCTTTCCGGTCAATTTTGCCATTTCGGCGCAATCCAACAGCTTAGTTTGCCATTCCTCTCTGGTAAGGAGTCTTTCTTCTTTCCACACCTCCCTCATTCTCTTAGCATGGCAATGGCACCCACCTGAGAGGTGCCAGAACTGAATTTCACTGAGTTCTGGCTGGGGAGGGGGGGAGCCCTGAGCACAACTGAAATGATCAACACAGATTTTGAGTAAACCTCAGGTGTCCGGCTGAGATTCAGTGACAAATCACCCCTTAAGACAACCACATACAGTGAAATGTATCAATCTTTCAAAACTATTGATCAAGATTTTGAAAGTTATTTAGAAAATCAAAGTAAGTAATACAGCCATTGTTGCTTCCACTTGCTCGTTGCTTCTACGTGCTCTTGAAGGGGCATCTCGAATATAAAAGTTCGAGGAGTCATTACCTTCAAGTACAATTATTCCGGTGT
This sequence comes from Zootoca vivipara, assembly GCF_965207765.1. NCBI lineage: Eukaryota > Metazoa > Chordata > Lepidosauria > Squamata > Lacertidae > Zootoca > Zootoca vivipara. The sequence goes on from NC_142596.1 coordinate 14,211,352, forward strand.
CCCGTATAATCCGAAATGTTGTGAAAGCCACCAGGACTGAGAATACATATGTGCATATAGGGTCAGCAATCTTGTATTCTGGCTGAAACAAAGGAGGTTAAAGCCTGGTAAGATTACATCTGCATAAATAATAATAATAATAATAATAATAATAATAATAATAATATAATTTTTAATTTATATCCCGCCCATCTGGCTGGGTTTCCCCAGCCACTCTGGGCGAACTTACAACATTATAAAACACAACAAAACATCAAACATTAAAAAACATATCTATATGGAAACCATTTTTGATTAAGTGGCTTATAACATTTTAAAAATCTACGCTGGTTTTAAAATATAAATATGTATCGAGTACTACAATGCATAGAAAGGTAAGTTGACAATGATTCTACACATCAATTGTTTTGAGCATTCACAGGCTTCCCTTGGAAAAAGCTCCACTGAACTGGGCCAAAAGGAAAAAAGGACCTGCCTCTCATCCCTGCAGATGACATTTCCTGTGGTTCCCAAACAAAAGGGAGAGCTTTCCTTGCCAATTTCAGTAAGCAGGTATGGCGCAAAGGATTTTTAAGCTAGGCACTCTCCCATCAGAGCACTGCACCCAGAGGACATACACCATGCTAAGCCTAGAAAATGTAGTGGGGGGTACTCAGCTCAGTTGGTTAGAGCATGGTGCTGGTAACGCCAAGGTTGCAGGTTCGATTCCTGTATGGCACAGCAGCTTATTCCTGCATTGCAGGGGGTTGGACTAGATGATCCACAGGGTTCCTTCCAACTCTACAGTTCTATGATTCTATACTGTATACAGAACAGAGAATCTGATATTTCTTGTGCCGCTAGGCTGATTTAAGCAAGGCAAGCTGTCCAAATTTGCCATATCCTATAGGGAACCAGGCAGAGGGCATTCTCGGTGGTGGCGCCTGCCCTGTGGAATGCCCTCCCATCAGATGCCAAGGAAATAAACAACTACCTGACTTTTAGAAGACATATGAAGGCAGCCCTGTTTAGGGAAGTTTTTAATCATGGGAAGGCAAACTAAGGCCCGGAGGGGGGGGCAGATCTGTCCCAATCACCTTCTAACTCTGGTCTGCAGACGGTCCGGGGGTCAGTGTGTTTTTACATGCGTATGTGTCCTTTTATTTAAAATGCACCTCTGGGTTATTTGTGGGGCCTGCCTGGTGTTTTTACATGAGTAGAATGTGTCCTTTTATTTAAAATGGATCTCTGGGTTATTTGTGGGGCATAGGAATTCATTCATTTTTGCTTTCCAAATATGGTCCGCCCCCCCCCCCCCAGGTCTGAGGGACAGTGGACCGGCCCCCTGCTGAAAAAGTTTGCTGACCCCTGTTTTTAATGTTTGGTGTTTTGTCGTGTTTTTAGTAATTTTTTGGGAACCACCCAGAGTGGATGCGGAAACCCAGCCAGATGGGTGGGGTATAAATAAGTTGTTGTTGTTGTTGTTGTTGTTGTTGTTGTTGTTGTTGTTGACACACTCCCCCTCCCCACCGCCCAAAATTAAATATGTAACAGCATGCTGCTGAAATGCATCGCCTATTACAGGGGTCAGCAAACTTTTTCAGCAGGGGGCCAGTCCACTGTCCCTCAGACCATGTGGGGGGCCGGACTATATTTTTTTTAAAAAAATATGAACGAATTCCTATGCCCCACAAATAACCCAGAGATACATTTTAAATAAAAGGACACATTCTACTCATGTAAAAACATGCTGATTCCCGGACCATCCGTGGGCCGGATTGAGAAGGTGATTGGGCCGCATCCAGCCCACGGGCCTTAGTTTGGGGACCCCTGGCCTATTATATCACAAGCACCTAGCCCCCAGATCCTAATTTGTCCAACGCTACAGCTCCTGGAAGGTATTGATGCTCCACAATAATTTCCCCACTGAGCTAAGCAGAACAACAGTTTTGCACGCAAATCCCTTGCATGCACCCTCCGCTGGAAAAAAAAAGTTGAGAGCACATACTCTTGTGGAGTTCAAGAGCTGACCTGCCCAAGGTGAGAAATGTCTTTGTTTGCAAGTGAAAAGCCCTACCTTGAAACGAATGATGTATGCAGCTACAAGAACGCCTATACTTTGCACCAGGTCTCCCAGGGCATGAACAAAGGCGGCTCTCACTGCCAGGCTGCCGTGACCGTGACCGTGCCCAAGAGTTGTGGCAGAAGAGGAATTGGAGGGAGGAACAGAGGCAGGGGAATGTGAATGGGAGTGCAGGTGGCCAGACTGGTTCAGCAGAAAGCCCATGCTGAAAGGGAAAGCAGAAGGAAACAAGTTGAGAATAAAACAGAGATAAGGAGAAAGACCCAAAAAAATGTTTCATCCCAAGGTTTCATCCCAAGCACATGTTTCATCCCAAGGTTGCAATATTTTAACCCCCATTTCCGTAAGCATGAAGAGAGCAAACCACAAATGCGAGCTGCTAGTAAAGTAAAGGACCCGTGGACACATATATATTAAAACATTTTTTGAAAATTCATTTTTGTCTCAAATGTTAAGGCTGCCTCAGAATGAACATGGTGTTCCATCACTAGCTATTACTGTAGATATATCCGTGACTATTACTACAGGTAAAGGTAAAAGAATTAGTCCAAACTGGACTAATTCTAGCCTCTTGACTACACCATAGTCGTGAGGATAGTCAGCATCATAGAATGTCCATTCTGAATCCCTGATGGTGGCAGGGGAACATTGAGGGCAGCTGAGGCTTTTTGAACCTCTCTTCTGAAAGGAGTGACTTCTGGGTCTTTCTGACAAATGAGATCCAGTTGGTACCCTTTGGGGCATTTGAAGAGGATTGACAGGAGATATGTGACAGACCGGCATAAAGAAATGATGGGGCAAAGGAGCAAATTAAATGAATTTGGATATGCAGAAGATATTTTTAAAAGCAAAAAAAATTAAGGAACCGCAGAAAGAGGGGGAAGGAAGTCAAATATTGAATTGATAAAGTGCTTGTAAAACTAATGAAATGTTTAAACTTGAAAAGTACAAATAAAAGCTTAAATTTAAAAAGAGAGAGAGAAACAGTGAGGCGGTTCTGGGACTTTCTTCACAGGAGTCCCTTGCTGGCAAACATTCGACAGAAGGAAACGGAACACTTACATAAGGTTGACCGCTACCCCAATGGCTGCTGTAATCAGCATAATATCCCCATTGATTTCGTAGTCCATGTGGATGGTCCTTTGAACAGCTTCGTACAAGAGGAAAACCATGAGGATATAAATCAGCAAGACGCTGAACATGGCAGACAACACCTCTGGAAGAGAGAAAGAAAAACAGCAGCACTGTTACAAGAGCACCTGCGCACAAATACCCTACAACGTTTACTATTTCTACGGTACTTTTCGTTACACTGAATCCGGGCTGGGTTAAGAAAATAAAATATAAGGAGTTGAAAAAAATGTTTAAAATAACTTTTGTTGTCCATGAATTCTAGTGTTATGAAAGGAATCCGCCCCCCGCTTCTATCCACCTTCTCCACATATGATTTTACAAAATCATGTAACTTTTTACTCGCCATCTCCCTAAAATATAAAGACCCAAAAATGCTGCCACCTTTCTTCATAGGGGAGATTACCCAACAACACATGCTTAGGGCAGCAGGGGAAAGAGGTCAGATGCAAAAGGCAGAGCTCTTACACCTTTAGTTGTAACTTCCACAACAAGCTACCCAAAGTGCAAGAGCCCCGTTTTCTTTTTCCATCTATTTTATTTCATTTTATTTACATTCCCACCTTTCTCCTAGTGCAGGACCACCAAGTGACTCATGGGATAAATTGAAACAGGATTCAATTAAAAACACACAATAAGTGCAAATCATTAAAACAAACCAATTAAATAGGTAACCCTATTTTCTTACCACCCCTTTCATTCCTCCTTAAGCAATCCCCAATAAGCTCTTGAGGGCGGCCACCCTGTTTTTATCATTGAGAAATCTCAGATAAACTATGGAGCAATCCCACTTAAGCTTTTGAGGAATCTAAAGATTCCCTGGAACCCCCAGTTTCGAAAGTCCTGGTCGTACATCACAAGCTTTTTTAATTAGCAAAAACCGCACCACAGATTAGCTGGCCGCAAGACAGCTACTCTGCAAAGCTGTCACAGGTTCTTTTTTTAAAAAAAAAACACACCATCAATAGGCTAGCTTCTTAGGAGAAACTGAACTTAAAAACTTTCAACTTCTTCCCAGTCTTATGAGCCCAATATAAGCTATTTTCTCTACTACCTTAAAAAATAAACAACCAGGGTGACTTAGAGGACATGCATACATTAAAAAATACAATAATACTGTAATTTATCGATTTCTGATTTTGCTATATTGTTTTGCTGTTTCTGATTTTGTATTTTTGTACACCACTTAAATACATTTCCAATACTGAGAGATTTATAAATTGTTTTAAATAAATAAAAATGAACAAATATTAAGGCAGTAATCCAAGTAGATTTCCCAGGGGAAAGTCCTATTGAATACTTGGGAGTTACTTCCGAGTAATCATACACAGGACAGTGTGGTAAAACCATGTGATACAAAAGAAAAGAAACATTAGAATAAAAGTAACTGGTGCTGTCATATAATAATGCCTGAGTATTCTCAAAGCAATTTGTCTTCAATTTGGTTTTAATTACTGGTACTTTTCTAAAGTTGTTGTAATGCAATAAAAACAATAAAAACAAAACAATAAAAGCAAAAAATGGAAAAAAGAGAAAGAAAACCATGTAATACATGCAAACAGAATGTAAAAGCAGCATAAACATTGAAGAAACTATTAACAGGCCTGCGAGGGAAGAAATATTTCCAAAGTCTCCTTTTACTTCATCTAGGAGGAGGGTTAGATTTCATAACTCAGGCTGCCAAGCTTTTATTCCTAGATAGAGACATTTTCCTGCACACTGGGCTTACAGTATCAGCCCATCAATTCATTATAAAGCCATACTGTACTGTACTGTACAGTAGCAAGTCTTCCTCCAGCTCCAGCGATAAGGAGTTTGGCAGCAACAAACCTTTTCTTTCAATAGTTTTTAATTTTGTGGCATGAGTATCCTTATGACTGAAATATAACCCACCAGGGCCAGGAGTCGTTTTCAAAGGCATTTAAATACACCCCAGCACTTAGGGTTATTATGCATCTCCCATGAGGCCCCCATTACAATTTGGAACTAAAAACAAAAAGCACGACTGGGGGAAAAAATCTAATTATAGCTTTAAAAAAAAGAAGTCAAATAAACAGCGAATTGAATAATCTGATCAGAGACTAACCTAACACAGACATGAAGCAGAGCTGAGCCTGTGCATTTTTTAATTGCAACACACTTTTTTTTGTTTCGCAACTTTCCTTTCTAAGAGTTGGTAAATGTTCTTGGAAACTTTTGGTGGATGCTGCCCTGGCTTTAGGAGATAAACTGTAATAGTTTCTAAAGACACGTCTGTTAATTTACCCACAATCCAATACACAGCTCCTCTGAAATCAATGGGCCTAAGTCAGCATTTATTATTAAGAAAGTTATATTGTTTGCTTGTTCATTTGTTACATTTATATCCCACTTTTTTTTTCTTCCGTGTGGTGGCAGACACGATTCTCCCCCTCCTCATTTAATCTCAACAGGCTAAGCTAAGAGGCAGTGACTGGCCCAAGGTAACTCAGTGAGCTTCATGGCCAAGCGGGGATTTGAACCCTGGTCTCTCAAGTCCTAATCTGACATTCTAACCAAGAAGCACAAAGCTACACATGATTATGGGCTTCCCACAGGTATTTGGTTGGTCGCTGTGCAAACAGAACAGTGCTGTAGCATGAGGAGGTCCCTTGCGCAGATTTGTTAGGGGGTGGAAATCTGAAAACGGCTTCTCCATGCAAACCAGGAAGTGACTGCACCATACAACTTAACACCTCTTCTTTTCTTATATCTGTGGCTGTGATCTCCTGGGTGACGCAGACACCATTAGGCAATTGAACACGCATGCATACTCTGTTCATTTCCCTCCCACCACCCTCCATACGGCCCAGGGTTCTGGCATCCCACGCTATGCCACTGGAACAGAATGCTAAACTGGGCAGACCTTTGTTATGTTCTTAGGTTGCAAGTCAGAAGGAGGAGTTGTGTGTGACTGGCCCAAGATCTCCCAGTGGGCTTGAAGGCTGGGTGGGGGTGCGATCCAGTTCTAAATTACACAGCTGCCAAGTCTCCCACTGAAAAATGTGGGATCAGCAGCAGCGCAGCACCGGAAGTCACTTCTACGCATGTCTGAACATGCGTAGAAGCAACTTCCGGTGCCGGCGCTGCCTGATTTCCGAAATGGAGCCTCCCTGGCAGGTAGGAAATCCGGGGGATTTCCGGGATTTTTTCTATTCGGGATAACAGCGGGAAACGGATTAAAATCCGGGGGTTTCCCGCGAAAAACAGGAGACTTGGCAGCTATGGTTCTAAGATTGATGCTCTGACCTGGCAATGGGGGAAACCTGTGGCCCTCCAGATGATGTGGGAGTCAGCATGGCCGAAGTTCAAGAAGAATGGGACTTGTAATCCAGTAACAGCTGACGGACCACAGGTTCCCCAGCCCTGCTCTAACCACTGCACCACAGCAGCTGTCTTAAAAGGGATGCCTTAAACCAGGCATCCCCAAACTGCGGCCCTCCAGATGTTTTGGCCTACAACTCCCATCATCCCTAGCTAACAGGACCAGTGGTCAGGGAAGATGGGAATTGTAGTCCAAAACATCTGGAGGGCCAAAGTTTGGGGATGCCTGCCTTAAACACAGGGAAGCGAATATGGGATTGCTGCCTTATATCTTCAGAGCACGGGAAGCTGCCCTAAACCACAACAATGACTGGCAACAGCTTTCCAGGACATCAGACTGTTCTCTCCCAGCCCTACCTGGTAAAAAAGGTAAAAAGTAAAGGACCCCTAGATGGTTGAGTCCAGTCAAAGGCGACTATGAGGTTGTGGCGCTCATCTCGCTTTCAGGCCAAGAGAGCTGGTGTTTGTGCACAGACAGCTTTCCGGGTCATGTGGCCAGCAGGACTAAACTGCTTCAGGCGCAACAGGACACCGTGATGGAAACGAGAGCGCACAGAAATGCCGTTTACCTTCCCACCGCAGCGGTACCTGTTTATCTACTTGCACTGGCGTGCTTTCGAACTGCTAGGTTGGCAGGAGCTGGGACAGAGCAACAGGAGCTCACTCCGTTGCAGGGATTCAAACCGGCGACTTTCTGATCAGCAAGCCCGAGAGGCTCAGTTGTTTAAACTATAGCACTACCCGCGTCCCCTACCTCGAGATGCTGAGGATTGAACCTGGGACCTTCTGCATGCAAAGCAGATTCTCTAACCACTGAGCTACAGGGCTTGACCTTGCCCTCTTTTTTTGTGCACATGATGAAGTAGCTTCTGCCTATGGAACCTCACACTGCAATAAGGGTCCCGATGCAAATAACGTTGAACACTGAAGATATTTCCAGTTCTGGGTGTCCAGTTCTGGGCACCACAGTTCAAGAAGGATACTGACAAGCTTATGAGGAACGTCTTAGGGAGCTGGGTATGTTTAGCCTGGAGAAGAGAAGGTTAAGGGGTGATATGATTGCCATGTTCAAATATATAAAAGGATGACATACAGAGGAGGGTGAAAGGTTGTTTTCTGCTGCTCCAGAGAAGGCGGACACGGAGCAATGGATTCAAACTACAAGAAAGAATATTCCACCTAAACATTAGCAAGAACTTCCTGACAGTAAGAGCTGTTCGGCAGTGGAATTTGCTACCAAGGAGTGTGGTGGAGTCTCCTTCTTTGGAGGTCTTTAAGCAGAGGCTTGACAGGCATATGTCAAGAATGCTTTGATGGTGTTTCCTGCTCGGCAGGGGGTTGGACTGGATGGCCCTTGTGGTCTCTTCCAACTCTATGATTCTATTTTGAAGATATACGGGAAAGCAAAAAGAAGAGGGGGGGATGCATGAACACAACAAAGTGTTTGCAAAAATGTGTCTCCTATATACAGGTAAAAGTGGCTTTATATTCCTCCCCCCACCCATACCGCCTACTTTAAGTTCTTAAATCAACTTTTAAACATAGTCCTCACAGGCTACAAGCCCCTGAAGTAAGAGTTCACACTGTTTAGAGATTCAGCACTTACATATATTGGTACATGCAGCTCGATTAGAACGACAACAATAATAATTAAAAAAGATTACGTACCTAAGCGGTGAAATCCGAAGGTGAATTTTTTGGTCGGTGATTTTGCAGATAGCCACAAAGCAAGCAGGGTCAAAATAATGCCACTGAGGTCAGTTAACATATGAAGCGCATCAGTCATGATTGCTAGGCTGTTGGCAACGTATCCACCTTGACGTGCAAATTTAGAGGGAAAATATATGTTAGGTCTATAATACTGAGGGGTCTATGCTAGAGAGAAGTAAAACCAAGTGTGCCCGCAAAAGGGAGCAGCTGCCAGTCACACACAATCACATCATTTGCCATATTCACACATTACAATTTAAAGTGTATATCAACAAATGAATAAATGCAGCTGCTCCAGGGTCGTAATAATTCCAGGCCATTACAGCATATTAAGTCCTTAGCAGGGAAAAAAAACTTCTCGTACAATGCACATATACTAAACATGGTTTATAGCCCTGGTGTAAATATGCTAGGGTGTGTTTTAAAAGGACCTGTAGCAACAAGCACAAGTGGAACCTCGGTTTTCAAGCATCTCAGAAGCCGAACAATTCGGAATCTGAACACTGAAAACCCGGAAGTAATTGCTTGCGTTTTCGGACGCGTTTTCGGAAATCGAACGGCTTCCACTGCGTGTTTTTCCATTTTTTAAAAGGATTTTGCTGACCGCCCATTGATCCTCAGTTTTCAGAAGTCGAACAGAGGTCTTCCGGAATGGATTACATTCGAAAAGTGAGGTTCCACTGTATTAGGCAGCAACATCTGCCTGCGAACCTTTACTCAAATAAGCCATCTCCGAACGCAGCCTTCCCCAACCTGGCGCCCTCCATGTTTTCAACCACAACTCCCATCAGCGGCAACTGCTGGCTGGGGACTGATGGGAATCGGAGTCCAAAGTATCCGGGGCCACCAGGTTGGTGAACGCTGTTTCAAAGGATTGATACCATTTTCATAACTTAAGGCAGCTGTAGTTTTCAATCTCTGCGTTGCAGGTTCACCTCCAATTAAGGGATCCTTATCTATTGTTACAGCTTAATCTGTAATTTAGCCCACTTAGCCGCTGTTTCTGGAAAGCCAAAATGTTTTGCTAAAATTGGGAGAAGGGGAAGAGGTTTGTGGGTTTTATCAAGCATCCTCCTATGTCATCCCCACCTCCAATAATTGAAACAGTAATTGAGAGAGCTGTTTTCCTAGTCCTGCTGGATCTCTCAGTGGCTTTTGACACCATCAACCATAACATCCTTCTGGACCGTCTAGAGGGGTTGGGAGCTGGGGGCACTGTTATACAGTGGTTCCACTCCTTCCTCCTGGGCCGTGTTCAGAAAGTGGTGGGGGGGATGAGTGTTCAGACCCCTGGGCTCTCACTTGTGGGGTGCCTCAGGGTTCTGTCCTCTCCCCCATGCTTTTTAACATCTACATGCAGCCGCTGGGAGAGATCATCAGGGGGTTTGGGCTGGGTGTTCATCAGTATGCGGATGGTACCCAGCTCTACCTCTCTTTCAAATCAGAACCAGTGAAGGCGGTGAAGGTCCTGCGTGAGTGCCTGGAAGCAGTTGGAGGATGGATGGTGGCTAACAGATTGAGGTTGGATCCTGACAAGACAGAAGTACTGTTCGTGGGGGACAGGAGGCGGGCAGGTGTGGAGGATTCCCTGGTTCTGAATGGGGTAACTGTGCCCCTGAAGGACCAAGTGCGCAGCCTGGGAGTCATTTTGGACTCACAGCTGTCCTGGAGGCGCAGGTCAATTCTGTGTCCAGGGCAGCTGTCTATCAGCTCCATCTGGTACGCAGGCTGAGACCCTACCTGCCTGCAGACTGTCTAGCCAGAGTGGTGCATGCTCTAGTTATCTCCCGCTTGGACTATTGCAATGCACTCTATGTGGGGCTACCTTTGAAGGTGACTCGGAAACTGCAATTAATCCAGAATGCGGCAGCTAGACTGGTGTCTGGGAGCGGCCACCGAGACCACATAACACCGGTCCTGAAAGATCTACATTGGCTCCCAGTACGTTTCCGAGCACAATTCAAAGTGTTGGTGCTGACCTTTAAAGCCCTAAATGGCCTCGGTCCAGTATACCTGAAGGAGCGTCTCCACCTCCATCATTCTGCCCGGACACTGAGGTCAAGCACCAAGGGCCTTCTGGCGGTTCCCTCGTTGCAAGAAGCCAAGTTGCAGGGAACTAGGCAGAGGGCCTTCTCGGTGGTGGCACCTGCCCTGCGGAATGCCCTCCCAACAGATGTCAAAGAGGAAAACAACTACCAGACTTTTAGAAGACATCTGAAGGCAGCCCTGTTCAGGGAGGCTTTTAGTGTTTAATAGATTACTGTGTTTTATTTTTCTGTTGGAAGCCGCCCAGAGTGGCTGGGGAAACCCAGCCAGATGGGCGGGGTATAAATTATTATTATTATTATTATCATTATTATCATTATTATCATTATTATCATTATTATTATTACATACTCCCAGTAAGGTACAAACATCTGTTAGAAATGTAAAGAAAAAGAAGGCACCTTTTATTATATGTAGTGGTATTGTAAGGTAATAAAAGCATTCTGGGAAATGATACATAAAAAAATGTTTAAATGAACTTTTGTTTAAAAACAACAACCACCAGAGGCCTTTTTTATCAGGAATTATAGGTGCCGATATTCCAAGGGAGCAGAAAAGACTTTTTATGTATTCGACGACAGCCGTCTAGGATGCTATTAGCCCAGAGATAGAAAGAAGAAAAAGTCCCTACCAGACAAGAATGACAAATCAAGCTATCGGAATCAGTGGCGTAGCAAGGTCAGGTGGTACCTGGTGCGGAAAATTTCTTGTCACCCCCACACTCATTGAAATCTTGGACTCCCAAGTTGAAATTTCATTGAAATCTTGGACTCCCAAGAGACTGCGATCTACTCACAGTGTAAAAAGACTGTTTGTGATCTACCCATTGTCATTGCCAGGAGTTGTTGAGCTTTTGGGGGGGTTGCAGGCCTTCTGCTGCTCTCCTTGCATCTACCCTCCACTTGTTTGCTCGCCTGCCTCCTTCCTGTCTTCTCCCTGCATGCCTCTTCCAGCAGTCCGGGAGAGCGGGGGTGTCAAAACAGAGCAGCGAAACTACCCCCCTTTCCCCCCCTCCCCACGGCTCGGGGTAGGCAGGAGTCGCGGGCGGGCAGCGCGCCAAATGTCGCCCCCCTTGGTGATGACACCCAGGGCGGCCCTCCCCACCCCCACCTTGCTCCGCCCCTGATTGGACTATGCCGAAATGGCAAAGTTTACTGGAAAGCTCATGAACCAAGAAGACCGGAACTTTAACAAAGCATGGGGGAAATTCATAATTTATCTTGGAGACCGCTGTAAGCAGGTGAAAACACTAGCAGGGTTGCAACAAGTACTATGGAGACAATGGAGTTATATAAAACTCAGATTATTGGGAAAGACTCAGTAGAAAAGGTTTAATAATAAGGACCCATGAAGGGGAGGTGGGAGGTCCAGAGATTCGGAGGAATCTGTAAATGTGTGTGTGTATGTATGTATTGTTATAATGTTATACTTCTAAAAACAAATAAAAACAATTTCAAATAAAGAAGCGCTACAGTCAAACCTTGGTTTGCGACCGCCTCCATTTGCGACTGCTTCCGTTTCCGACCACCGCGGACCCGGAAGTGTTTACATCTGGGTTCTGCGGCGCTCGGATGCGCAGAAGCGATCTGCACAGCTCGCGCATGTACAGAAGCGATCTGCGCAGCGTGTGTGTGCGCAGAAGCGCTCTATCGGCGCTTCGCGCACACACAGAAGCGTGCCTCGGGGAGCGACTGGCTCCCCGGAACCAATTGTGGTCGTAAACGGAGGTATGACTGTACTTGCAGTGCGGGGACACAACCATTGTAGCCTTGAACTACACTGAAAAACAGACAAACCTTTTCCATGGCTTTTTTTCCAGTACCAACAATAATCACATGTCCCGATCTATTGTGCGGGATTAATGTGCCTCTCCTGTCCCTGTGATTAGATGGCTAAACCTGGGCATGGAGGAAGAGTGTGGGCATATGCATAGTACCAGGAAAACGAGGTACAGATCCTAAAATAAAGTTTCTCCTCCTCCTCTAGGTCTTTAGCACTGCTCTGAATAAGTGCTTGGCTCACAAACTATTCTTCCTGTCCCCCCTTCCTCCACCGGGAAGTGCCTCTCCGCCCTGCCACTACCTCCCTGCTCCTGTCGCTGCCCACTTTGCCACCGCTATGCACCCCGTCGCCATCGGCGCCAATTTTGGGTGAGATCTTGCCCCCAATGGGCACGATGGGCACGATGTTGCCCAAAATCCCAGAGGCACTTCTCTGCCAATGGAAGCGGCGGGGTGAGGGGTGTCCGCAGCAACCCAATCACCATAGGAGAGTAAGAAAAAAGAAAGTCTCCTTATTGCCGCCTTTGTAGAAGAGATTTCAAAAAGGGCATGTTAACATCCCAGTCAATAATGAGCCTGATGTCTCATTGCCACCTTCAATGAGCCATGAAGGACAAAGGCCCGTCTCATGGCTGGCTGATCACAAATCTTTGTGCAAGCAGCTTAGGAGGTTCAGAGCTGAAAACTGGTGCGGCGTGGGGGGAAATAATAAGCCAGGTGGCTATTTTTCCTGTGGAGATTGAAAAGTCAGCCACTGCACCCAGGTATCCAAAAATATTATTTATGTATGCTACTACTGCGGCCCGTGTTTTGCTAGCCCAAAAATGGAAAATGAGCGAGGTCCCAACCAAAGAAGAATGGCAACTGAAACTGATAGAATATGCACAACTTGCAGATTTAACATACAGAATAAGAGAACAAGAAGAATATATGTTTACTGATTATTTGGGTGAAAATTGTGTTCATTTAAAAACACTGGTAGCATTAAGATAAATTCAGCAGTGTAAATAAGTTTTGCTGGTGTGTAACAATGGATTACTGAATGGTTTAGTTCATGTAAAATATGCAGGGATGTATAGTATGCAAAATAGGGACGCGGGTGGCGCTGTGGTCTAAACCACAGAGCCTAGGGCTTGCCGATCAGAAGGTCGGCGGTTCGAATCCCCATGACGGGGTGAGCTCCGTTGCTCAGTCCCTGCTCCTACCAACCTAGCAGTTCAAAAGCACGTCAAAATGCAAGTAGATAAATAGGTACCGCTCCGGCAAGAAGATAAACAGCGTTTCCGTGCGGCTTAGTCATGCTGGCCACATGACCTGGAAGCTATATGCCGGCTCCCTCGGCCAGTAAAGTGAGATGAGCGACGCAACCCCAGAGTTGTTCACGACTGGACCTAACGGTCAGGGGTCCCTAACCCTTTACCTTTATTGTATGCAAAATGAACCACGGAAAGAGAAGAAGGGGAGTCATTGATTTAAGGTTGTCTAAATGACTATCTTGAAATGTAAATTAGAAAAAATTAATAAAAACTATCTTTTTGAACACAACAACTGCGTTTGCTTTGTTTAACTTGACTGTCTGAGGGTTTCCAGACTGCGGAGTCTCTCTTAATTTCTGCCATGGTGAAACACAGGCCTTTGAAACCATATTCAAAACCACATCAACGAAGTTTGGGTTGGCTGGAAACAACCCTCATTTGCCATCATTGACCAAATTGCAACTTTATACAGGGAACTTTATACAACAAAACTTTTCACATGACTTTTAGAAACATACGGAGAAAAGTAGCACAGATCCAGTCGCTGGGCTGCAGGGCAAAGAATAAAGTTTTTTAAAAAATCCAAACACTGCTTAAATAAGTCCTCTTGTTTTTTTGTAATTTTTCTGAAAAGTTTCATTGCTTAGTTACCAATACCTACTGGCCGCAAGGGCGTACCCACCATGCGGCAAGTTAGGGCAGCTGCCCTACTCTAGAAGCAGGGCTGGTGGGCAGAGGCGGAGCACAGCCCGGCGGAGCGCGAGTTCGCCATTCCCGCCGCACCGCGCCGCACCCTCCCTCCAGCTCCCCGGCCCGCCCTCAGGCAAGGCCAAGCGCGGCGGGGAACCAGGGAGCGCGGCGCGGTGGGCAGGAACACCGAACTCGCGCTCCGCTGGGCTGGGCTCCGCCTCTGCCCACCAGCCCTGCTGCTAGGGAGGGGCACAGCCCGGCGGAGCGCGAGTTCGCCGTTCCCGCCCGCCGCGCTGCGCCCTCCCTCCAGCTCCCCGTCGCGCCCTCTGGCAAGGCCAAGCGCGGCGGGGAACCAGAGAGCGCGGCGCGGCGCGGCGGGCGGGAACGCTGAACTCGCGCTCCGCTGGGCTGGGCTCCGCCTCCGCCCACCAGCCCTGCTTCTAGGGAGGGGCACAGCCCGGCGGAGCGCGAGTTCACTGTTCCCGCCCACTTTGTGGCCCCTCCCCTTCCGTGCCTTGGCCCCTCCCCTTGCCCCCCCCTAGTTTTGATCCTGGGTACGCCCATGACTGGCCGCCTTAAAAAGGGTGCTGCTAGCTGCGAGAACTCAGAATATCTAATCTAAACGGAATGTCCAGGAATACAAATTATATACGTCCAAGTAATCACACTGACTGAAGCTATATGCCAGTAAAGTGAGATGAGCGCACTGACTGAAGAGATAGCTCAGTTGGTACAGCATGAGACTCTTAATCTCATGGGCCATGGGTCCGAGTCCCACGTTGGGCAAAAAGTTTCCTGCATTGCAAGGGGTTGGACTAGATGACCCTTGCGGTCCCTTCCAACTCTACAATTATATGAACAAATTCTATAGATTACAGTATAATTTGCAGCTACTTAAGGCTGTTGTAATATCTGTACCTGCAGTATTGTGCAGTCTTTGAATGCTGTCCATATGAATGGAGTTTAAGAATGCCTACGGTATGTATGCTAGATTATGGCCGGTAAATTTGATGATTTGATGAATTTGTTCTATCAAAATGAAAAAACCTAACCATGTGATTTTATCCTGGGATTTTAACCTAACCATGTGATTTTATCCATGTGATTAAATCTTGACATGTATTTATGCAAGTATTACACAAACAAACACTTATTAATGTTCACAGTTGGCATAAATCCAACTGGGGTGGGTGGAACATTCAACATAAGAAGTAGCTGGTGGGGAAAACATTGTGGTTTTGAAACAAAAACAAAAGCACATGCTCCAGAATAACCGCACGATTTTATACAGGATGAATGTCAGATAAAGAGCTTGAACTATGCATGTAACAAATACAATGGTCACAATCCATTATGATCATGCCAGTTAAAACAATGGAATGGGACTAAGCTGAGGCCCATTGATTTCCATGGAATTTAGCTGCAACTAACTTTTTTGGAAGTTATCTCCATCAGAGGGACAGTTTCCGTGTTAAATTCCACACAGTTCAAGAGAAAGCCTCAAGGCTGTTACTTCTGGGCATGTGACATACAGCTAACAGATCACAGAATCGTAAAGGTAAAGGTACCCCTGACCATTAAGTCCAGTCATGGATGACTCTGGGGTTGCGGCGCTCATCTCGTTCTATAGCCCGATGGAACAGGTGTTTGTCCGCAGACAGCTTCCGGGTCATGTGGCCAGCATGACTAAGCCGCTTCTGGTGAGCCAGAGAAGCACACGGAAACGCCATTTACCTTCCCGCCGGAGCAGTACCTATTTATCTACTTGCACTTGACGTGCTTTCTAACTGCTAGGTGGCCAGGAGCTGGGACCGAACAACGGGAGCTCACCCTGTCGCGGGGATCTGAACTGCTGACCTTCCGATTAGCGAGCCCTAGGCTCTGTGGTTTAGACCACAGTGCCACCCACATCCCTCACAGAATCATAGAAGTGTACAATTGGGACCACAAGAGTAATCTAGTCTAACCCCTGCGATGCAGGAAGCTTTCTGCCCAATGTGGGACTTGAACTCATGACCCTGGGATTCAGAGTCTCCTGCACTACCAACCGAGCTACCTAGTGCCCCATTATTATTGTTGTTATTGTTATTATTTATTGAATTTATATACCGCCCTATACCCGGGGGTCTCAGGGCGGTTCACAGAATAAAATCAAGATATAAAATCACAAAATACCTAATAAAAATAAGAACAGCAACCCAATCACCCCCACCAAAAAAAAACCATTTTAAAAGAGCATAGGAAGTAAATCGGATCAAGGCCTGGTTAAAGAGGAACCTTTTTGCCTGGCACCTAAAGTTGTATAGTGAAGGCGCCAGGTGAACGTCCACAGACAGGGAGCCACTGCAGAGAAGGCCCGTTCTCGTGTTGCCACCCTCTGAACCTTTCTAGGAGGGGGCATACAAAGTTGTGGTTTGTTTGTTTTTGCTTTTTAAAAAGAGAGAGTTTTATCATTATTACGACTACTACTCAACTTCCTTTATCCTTTCAGAAAAGCATCACCAACAGGAACACAAAATCTCCACTTTGCAAATGGAGACATACTATTCAGGAGAATCGATGAATGTAACAATAATTTGCAAAGGTGGCAATGCCCTTTTCCACCCTGTTTCCCCTGCACATTGCTCTGACCTACTCAAGATGCCCTCTCAGCGAGTAAATAATTAAAAGCCTGTCCCCGAAGGCACAGCGAAGTGATTGGAACATCTCCTTCTCAGGAGAGATCAAGGCATTCTTACCTACAAGCTCCCCTGTCATAAAGAGGAGATAGAGGGCGGCTGCTAGAACCAGCCGCCTCTTCACCTTCTTCTGCTTCAAGAGTTCCCTTTGCTTGTTGCAATTGTTACAAGGTTCTGCGCCGGGTCCAGTCTGTGCGGTCCGCAGAGCAATGTCTCTGTCCAGCAAGGACTCGTCGTCCGAGTGGGGGCCCACATGGGCCCCGTTGGCCGAAGCGTCCGGCACATCCTCCGAAACCACGACCCGCAGCTTGTTGAACCTGGGGAAGTCCTCCTCGCCAACTTCGTCGGAGAAGTCAAAGGCACTGCAGTCGTTCAAGAACAAGGGGTCATTGTTCTTCCTCAGCACAGACTTGAGGCTGTTCCAGATGCTGGAATGAGCCATGGTAAGGTTGCCGGACGGCACCGCAGCCAGGGGCTGGCCCGCTCGGCCCTTTTCTCCTCAGGCAACTTCCCCTCGCAGGCCAGAGGGCTTCATTTTGCTGTTTACCCGGGTCATCTCTCACCTGGGAGAAGCCAGGTGCGCCGAGTTCACCGAGAGATCAAAACTGCAACACAAGGCGAAAGGAGGGCGGGTTAGGAACAGAGCTAAACTTCTGCCCATTGATACTGTGCCAGGATTGCAATAAGCTGCCCGGCCTGATGGGTTACAAAGTCTAAGGAGGTGTAGCCCATTTCCTCATACTCATCCCATGCCTCTCCCATCTGTCTAATCCCTTTAACTGCAAGCGCCTCGGGGCAGGGACCTGCTTCCATTAACTATTACGCAAAAAAAGTGCCATGGATGTTGGTGGCACCCTGTGAATCATCAGATCAGGATGTTCTAGGGAAGGAAATGTTTCTAAAACGCCACTGGGGAAAGGGCTCCAGGGACACCGGTGGCTTATTGTTTATTTTTCATTTCATTTCTATACCGCTTTATATTTTTAAGAAAAATCTCAAAGCGATTTACAGCATTTTGAAATATAAATGAAACAATCCAAAATCAAAACATTTCAGAAGAAAGTCAAATATAAAGTATACAGTCAAAGCAACATAATCAACAGGATTATCCCCCCCCCAATCCAGCCGGGGTCCCCCATAGCTTGAATACAAAAGCACAGAGTGGCGACCCTGCAACTGACAGAGGGAAGCGCAATTCATATGCCTCCCTGCGCGTAACCAAAACAATAGCGCGCAGTGGCACAGCTGGCGTGCCTCGGGGACAATGGCATGATTCCTACCGCCAGGGAAAACCGCAGCCGCTATCCCGATGCGGAGCGGGGACATCGCGGCACGTCTGCACAAGAACAGGGTCCCTAACAGCAGCGCGTAGGGACGCGCGGTCTACCTGCCCCCGTGGAGAAGACGCTTTGCGCGCGATCCAGCGCTTCAGGATATGTCCTTCAAGTCGGAGAGAATACGATTCCTGCGCTCTTCTCCCCCAACGGCAGCCAACTGGGCAGAGCCCGCTTGCAAGGGGATTAGCAAAAAAAGAGGGTGTGGGCTTCTCGGGAAAAATATGCATGCCTGAATATTCATCCAAGCAGCTTCGCCTCCCCCTAAGAAAGGGAAGGTCTCTCCGCCGATCGCTCCATCCCCCACATTCACCTCCCAAAGCAGGAGGAGGAACCCCCCAAAACCAGCCAGTCCAGAGGCGCACAGCTTCCGAGAGGCCTTTGTAAAATCATAATTTTGCATTAGATTTCCCCATGGCGGATGTGCAAGCCACTGTCCTAGCGTCCGGGTCCCGGCTGCTGCGCCTCTTGCCCCCCAGCAATTCTCCCCCGGCCATTTTTTGTTTGCTGTTTTCTTTGGGAAGCTGACTGATCGGTTACAGAAAGGCGAGACGCGTTCTCACGATTCGGGTCTGGGGATCACGGAGTTACAGCAAGAAAAAAAGGGGGGAGCGGGGGTTGCAATGCACATGCACACACACACGCAAACGCACCGCCTTTTCGAGACGAAGAAAAGCCAGCTGCCGTTTCACGTGCCCGGATTCTCTTGACACCCATCTGAGCTCCGAATCTCAACCGCTGCAGCAACGGCGCCGAGGATTCGAAAGGGTTAAGCGTGCACATGGAGTCGGAGCGCGGGGCAGGCTGGGAATTGTAGGCAGTTAGAGAAGGAGGGTTGTTGCATGACCTCCTGCGCAATAAATAAGCCTTAAAGCAAATGCACGCATGCAGGTCAGCTGCCAAGTTATCCCCTTTTTTAAGGGAAATTCCATTATGCTGAATAGGCTTCCTCGCGAGAAAAGGGAAAACTTGGCAGCTATGATGCAGGTTGCTTTGTTGCTTTCCTGTCTGCATTCTGTTGTTTGTTTGTTTGTTTGTTTGCTTACTGTAACCCTACAAGAGTTGAAACAAAATATTCCTTCCAGCAGCACCTTAGAGACCAACTAAGGTATCTGAAGAAGTGTGCATGCACACGAAAGCTCATACCAATGACAAACTTAGTTGGTCTCTAAGGTGTTACTGGAAAGTATTTTTGTTTGTTTGTTTCGACAGACCAACACGGCTACCTACCTGTACCTACAAGAGTTGTACAAGCTAATCTCCCTCAATTTTTCATTCTCACAATATTTTACATGAACTAAATCATTCAGTTATCTATTGTTATATCCATCAAAACTTATTTACACTGTTGAAATTATGTTAACGCTACCAGTGTTTTTAAATGCACACAATTTTTACACATATATTCAGTAAACATTTTCCAGTCTTCTCTAAACCTATGCTCTTCTTCTTCTCTTATTCTATATCAGGCCAGCTAGTACCCATGGCCATTGCCAGGAGTTGTTGAGTTTTTCTTAGGGGGGCTTGATCAAAGTTGTTGAGGTTTTGTTTTTTTTTGTACTTCATGCCACGATCAACCTGTGACACCCCAGTGATCGACTGTTGGACATGTTAAAACTGCAAAATGTGTGTATTCCATCAGTTTCAGTTGCCATTCTTCTTTGGTTGAGACCTCACTCGTTTTCCATTTAGGGGCTAACAAGACATGGGCCACAGTAGTAGCATACATAAATACTGTAGTCTTTTTTGACGACTGGGAATTTCCCACTGAATTATCCCCAACCAGAAGGACTCTGGGGTTTGTTTGTTTTTGGAAATGTGCATTTATATACTTTACTCTCACTGAAATCAATGGGGTTTGGAAGTAAATCTTGCCTTATATTAATTATATTTCTTACAAGATGTGTCGATTGGCATTCTGCACTGACAGTACAACATGCTAGACCATCACCAAGAAACCTCGGTTGTGCTCTATGCCACTTCTCACCAAATGTTTAACAAAACTGTTAATAATTTCTCATGAGAAGCAAGGGCACTACCCTACGCAAATGGAAAATGTGCTGTTCTTTGTAGAGCACAAAAAAGTCACATTGTACATAACCAACAGCTTTATCTTTTAACCACAAAAACTAGAATAGCTAACTGCTTGCAGTGGTCATTTGGTCATTAGCAGAAGTGCAAATTTTACAATGCTTTTGAGAAGATTGAACAAAGCAATACTCTGCAATGAAAAACGCTGACATAACAGTACAAAATCCTTGCCGTAGATACCTTTTTAATTGCTCACAGCATGATTAACAGCAGTCATTCTGGCTTGCCTCTGGATTCGTTGCTTTGCTAAATGCTGTGGTTTCCTGGGCTTAGCAAAGTGTTACCACCTTCTTATGGGCAGACATTCTGCACCTTCAAGAGCTACATGTTAGGCAGAAAATCAACGGGTGATACCTGTTTCTATCTTGCCTTTCCTGTAAAACTCAAAACAGTAGGCAAGGTATTGAGAAAAAATGTTCTTATATTCAAACAAGGTTGTAGCTTCTCTTCCCTTTTTCAGCCCATCCTTATGCTAAAGGGGAAAGGGGGCTCCTGTATCTTTTAAAGTTGTGCAGAAGATTATCAACAGATTTAGGTAGGCGGAGAAAAGCTGCACCTGAAGCTAGTGTAAAATCTAGGAGCCAGATTAATAGCTAGGGTCAGAGCATCACCTTATAGCACACCTGTTTTGGCCCAACTGCTCTGACAGCCTATACATTTTTGAGCACAATTCAAAAAGTTCTGGTTCATAAAGCCTTATGTGTGAGTGTCAGGAAGCGGTTGGAGGATGGATGGCAGCTAACAGATTGAGGTTGAATCCTGACAGGCTACTAACTCTTCCTGAAGAAATATGGGATTACCAGCTTTTGAACCAATCATTGAAACTGTGCCTATTGGAGTCAACTAATGCACAGTCATTAGCAGGGGAAAATGTTTATACTTTGAATAACTTGACTTGCTGGTTTGTGCATATCAAGCTGCTCTTTCGGGTTATGGTTTAAAAATCTATTGATGGCCGGCAACCCCTTATAACTGATAAATCCATTAAAATTCAGGATAAGCCAAAGGCTTTCAAGGTTTGTCACCCAAAAGTTTTGGATCATCTTCATAAATAGCTCCACAAATCCCCCAAGGGACCCTGAAATTGGCATAGTGAAAAATTGCAAAGCAGCATTCTCCGTAGCTACTGCCTTGGCTGGCACAAAGCAATAGAGCTGCCATGTTGCTGTCTCCCTGACATCATTTAGGATTGCTCTGAAAAAACTGGATGGCAGTTTTGAGGAAATGTGATCAAAAGTCAACTGCTCAGCATGTGTAAGAGAGCATCTGTGACAGCATGTGACATAACTTATGGAAATAACTGATAAGTATAAACTAGATATTATTCAATATGCAGTTAATACAGAGATGGAGAGGACCCATGTTGGGGTGGTGGGAAGTCTCAATACTTTATTAAAATGCAAGTAGATAAATAGGATCTGCTACAGCGGGAAGGTAAACGGCGTTTCCGTGCGCTGCTCTGGTTTGCCAGAAGCGGCTTTGTCATGCTGGCCACATGACCTGGAAGCTATACGCCGGCTCCCTCGGCCAATAATGTGAGATGAGCGCACAATCCCAGAGTCGGTCATGACTGGACCTAATGGTCAGGGGTCCCTTTACCTTTATCTTTACTTCATTTCCAACACACTAGTATTTCTTTGGTGTATACAGTGGTACCTCGGGTTACAAACGCTTCAGGTTACAAACGCTTCAGGTTACAAACTCCGCTAACCCAGAAATAGTGTGTCAGGTTAAGACCCTTGCTTCAGCCTTCTTTCCACCCCCCCTTCCATGGGCCCTCCCCTGCCACAGGAGAATCCCATGCAGGCGAACAGTTGAAGGTGGTCCATTTTATGGTTGGGTTTATGTCCCCCTCCCCCTCCCCCACCCCAAAGCCCCCTCCTGCCACCAGAAAGCTCTAGGGAGTCAGGGCAGAAAGCAGGAAGACAACCACCCAACCATCCATTCTCATACCAAAAAGAAAAAATCTATACTAAAAAAAGAAAAAGAAAAAGAATACAGATGGAAGAATAGGGGGAAAAACGACAAAAAAGAAAATATGAAGAAAATAAAATAAAAACAAAAATAGTCTTTTTCAAATCAACATTAATAAACCATGTTTTGTGGGCTTCCCCTACCTCCCCCCTTCCCCGGTTTTCATCCCTTTATTATCCTCTTTAACAGTTTCCTTGTCTATAAAATAATTACTTTTATTCCTCATAAAACTTTTAAACTTAACTATTATCATTTTCACCAAATCTCTTAATCCCTATAATTCCAAATCCAATTTTTCTTCCCTTGCCTAATTTCCCCCCTCAATAAACTTCCTTAGCTTAAACTTTTTCCATAATCAAGTCTCATTTACACTCTAGCAATTCCCAATATAACCTTTCTTCCCCAATTTCCGGCTACCTCCCTCCAATCCAGCAAGTTCCGTGGTCAGCAGTCCAGTTTTAATCCTAATAATCCATCCTATTGATCACACACCCATTCTCCCTTCATCCCACCCCCTTTTTCCAATGTTTTGCCCTCCAGTGCATCCATAAGGCCCCCCTGAGTTTCTCCCCCTCTTAGGTTGTTCTTGTTCTCCTTGTGGGTAATCTGAAATTCCGCTGGTTCCTGTCGCTCCCTCCTCAAAAGAGGGGTATTCCGCTTGTCCTTTTGTGTAAAAAAATCTTTTCCTTCGCGGTGAGCTTCATTTTGTGTTGTATTATCACAGTCATCATTATTATCTTTACACTCCAAATCACAGTCTCCATCATTGTCAAAGTCTTCCAAATCGCTGTCGCTGTCATTGTCACTATCTTCCCCTTCAATTTCAGTACCTTCATCCTCTGAAAAGTCATATTTAGCAATCACCATCTGGAATTGCTGCTTTAACTCTTGCTGTCGAGTCTCATGTTCATGTAAGTACCGTTTTTGTAATCTGTAAAATTAATAAAAATTATTTTTTTTAAAAAAAAAAAGACCCTTGCTTCAGGATGAGAACAGAAATCGTGCTCTGGTGGCGTGGCGGCAGCAGGAGGCCCCCATTAGCTAAAGTGGTACCTCAGGTTAATAAGTTTCAGGTTAAGAATGGACCTCCAGAACAGATTAAGTTCTTAATCAGAGGTACCACTGTATTCTGGTTGGAGAAGGATAACCGTGATGTATTTTGAAAAATCAATGAAGATTAAACTTGGAGCAAAAGTCAACTGCTCATGGTCCCCTTTAGAGTTACCATTAGGGTTGCCAGACTCAATAGAGGACAGGACTTCTTTAATTGCCTTTAATTGCCCTGCTCTCTTTTGAGTCTGGAAACCTTAAACAGATTCCAAGCAAAGGGTCTGCTGGTTTCTCTTTAAGGTTTCCAGATTCAAACGAGAGCAAGGCAATTAAAGGCACAGAAGTCCTGTCCTCTATTGAGTCTGGCAACCCTAGTTACCATGAATAGTTTTCTTTTTAATTGGCAGCTTCTGCTTTAATTGCGAGGTGGGGATATTTCCACACACACACACCCCAAGCTATATATTCTGGTTGCCTGGTTTTGTTTTGTTGCCTTTATTCTACTTGTAGAATACTATGGTGCTGTTTCTCTTTATTCTTTCTCTTTCTCTCATTTACGTCACATGAGAACACCTCTAGCCGAGTCACAATTAGCTATCCACGCTCCTCGCCTTGCGGATTACCGCTGCCCCTTATTGCTGTATGCTGACGATGCTGTGATACTCTCGTTCTCCAGAATCGGTTTAAGGAGGGCACTTAAGATTTTTGCTTTGTACTGTAAATCTAACCTCCTTACCATAAATCAATCTAAATCGAAAGTGCTTATTTTTTCCAGAAGTCGGAAGTTGTACAAATGGATGTTGGATGGGAAACCTATCGAACAAGTTCAAAAATTTCAATACCTGGGAGTGCACTTTCAACACAACATGGGCTGGAAAGCGCATATTGCTTACCTCCAAAACAAGGCCAAAGCCCTTTCGAACGCATTACTGCGTTTCTTCTTTTCAGAAGGGGCTCTACATGTACCATCTGCCTTAAAGGTATTTAAAGCTAAAGTGGTGGCGACAATGGCTTATGCTGCCCCGTTATGGGGAGCATCAGTAAATCTGGCGCCCCTAGAAACAATTCAGAACCAATTTCTGAGACGCCTTTTGAAATTGCCCCAGTGCGTGAGCAATGCAGCTATTCGCCTTGAACTTAAAATTCCCTCGTTAGAAAACTCCTTATGGAAGCATATTTTCTGCTATTGGCTGTCCTTGTGGCATAGATTGCCCAATCACCATCTCATTCAATGTCTTTGGAGAGACGACTTTGTTAGTCCCTGGGCAAAAAAAATCCACTCCAAAATTATGTCCTACGGATTGTTCCCATCGGACCTATTGAAATTAGATCTTCCCTCAGCCAAAAGAACTATAATTCAAAAACTAGATAACTATGATTTCCATCAAAATATTATAACGGGAGGTGGAACATGTTCCCTGCTGAATCAAGGCATACAGCCCACGCATCAGATTCCATCGTACCTGTCTTTTCTTTCTGTCGCAGCCCACAGATTCGCCTTCACCAAAGCAAGATTTAATGTTTTCCCATCCAATGTCCTGGGGCACAGGTTTTCCAAAGGCCAAATCTCAGTTTTATGCACGTGTGACAACAGAACAATAGAATCCCTCTACCACATACTGTTCTGTTGCCCCCTGCATACGCCCGCTCGGACTAAAATCTTGTACCCTCTAATTCTGGAAATCACGGACAAACCGCTGGAGACCCAATTAACATACCTGCTGCAAGATGATGATACGACCAAAACATTACTTGTAGCAAGATATTTGATTTCAGTTCTCTCTTACAAAAAACAGCATAACTTACTTTACGACTACTGACACTAAGATACATCATTCAAGTAACCTTCTGAGCTGAGTAATGGAAAATGATGGCCTGCAATGCACTAACGTTTTAACCATAGCTAAAAACCCCATAAAACTACTTGAAACGTTTTAAAAAAGTTGTACAATGTTCCTTGTATGAGGAACTAATTTTGCCTGATTGTTCTGATTCTTTTATGTTTTTAATTTGTCTGATTGTTTTTATGTATGTCGGTTTTATACTGTTTTATTCTTGGTTGCAGTACATTATGGGCCTATGGCCGAAATAAAGTTTATCTCTCTCTCTATCTCTCTCTCATTTACGTCTCACCATGTTTGGCTCACTAATAACAACAACAACAACAGTAATAATATATTTGTACCCCGGCCATCTGGCGGGGTCTCCCCAGTCACTGTGGGCTGCTTCCAACAAAGATTAAAAATACTTTAAAATTATGTACTTCGAACTTTCAATAGAGATGTTTTTTTTAAAACAACAACATTGCTGTTCGCCTCTAGCCTTTTCTTCTATTATCTCTATGGTTCTCAGGCGCCCGTCTTCCTTCCTACGTCGAGGCTGGCTGCCTTTTTGACCGGAAGGCCTACTCCTACTTCCGGCTTTGGCGGGGCCTGGCGTTGCCTTGGCTTCCCCTCGAAAATAAATATCTTGTCTGTCTGTTTCGTGAGGGAGGAAGCGATGAGTCTGGCGGACCCGCTGGACGTGAAGGCGGCTCTGCAGGCCCGAAACGACCCTGCTTTGGGTATGTTGGCTTCGGCGGCCGGGGCTGCCGTTGCGGGGGGTTGGGCTAGATGACCCCCGGGGGTCCCCTCGCGGGGCCCTCAAAGTCTGTACGGATTTGATCCGCTCGCAATTGGTCCGTTTGGGAAGACGTCTAGTCCGCTCACAGATCTGCGGATCATGCGGCAGGAGCCTTCCAGAACCGCAGCAAAAAACGGCTCGCTTCCTTCAGACGCCGTGAAATGTTATTAAGCCCGTCATAAAATATCACGGGGTTGCATCCGGCGTTATCCCTGCTCGGAGTAGACCTGTTGAGAACTGTGGGACATGGCTGGGGAAATCCAGCCAGATGGGCGGGGTATAAATAATTAAATTATTATTATTATTTATTAACCAGATGAGCGGGTATAAATATCATCATCATCATAATTGTATTTTATTATTGGCCAACTCTGGTCCCATTAATCTCGACAGGTCCGTGTTTCAGTGTAACTGTTACGGTAGTTGGGATGCAGCCCCTCAGTTCTTGGAAGATGCCACAGGATTTTTTGGTTTTGTTCCAAAGGATGTGTTTTCGTTTGTTTCTTTGTTGCATTGCAACGACATCTTCTAGATATGGCTAAAGAATAAGATAACATCCGAACTGCTAGAAAGTTAGTGGAAAACTCCATGTGTTGAGTCCTTATTGCTTCACTTCAATGTTTCCATGTACTCAACTAGTCAAATTAGGGAAAGAGCAAAAAAATGACTGCTGTAACTAAGGCCAATTGGATTTAATAATAATAATAATAATAATAATAATAATAATAATTTTATTGTTTATACTCTGATGGGAGGGCGTTCCACAGGGCAGGTGCCACTACCGAGAAGGGCCTCTGTCTGGTTCCCTGTAACCTCACTTCTCGCAGGGAGGGAACCTCCAGAAATCCCTCGGAGCTGGACTTCAGTGTCTGGGCTAAACGATGGGGGTGGAGACGCTTGAGGGCCAAAATGGGTTACCCAACTTGGTTGCAGATAATAAAAAGCATACTTTGAAAGGTTCTGCTTACCTTTGTTTGTTTTCTAAAAGTGCATATGCCTCTTGAATGAGTTGTTGTTGTTGTTTTTAAGACTCAAAAGCAGTTTATAAAAGGTGAAACAATAAAATAAAACTCACAACCGTACTCTAGCACAGCGTTTCTCAACCGCTGTTCTGTGGCACACTAGTGTGCTGCGAGACGCTGGCTGGTGTGCCGCGACGTGCGGCGACGAGAAGGGCGATTTGCATTGTCACGTGCCTGGCAGCCGCCAATAAGCAGCGCTGACCCGCCGGAAAGCAATATTTCTCCTCCTCTTTCCCGAAGCTCAGTGCAAACGAGCACACAACACTAACCCGCCGGAAAGCAATATTTGGCAAGTGTTTCTTACAGTCATAATTATAATATAGGGCGGCACAGAGTTAATTTTTTAAACTTTTTTAATGGTGGTGTGCCTCGTGATTTTTTTCACGGAACAAGTGTGCCGTGGCCCAAAAAAGGTTGAGAAACACTGCTCTAGCAAGCAGCAAAAAAGAGTACAGTGCGATTTCACTAGAAAACTACCAAAAATTGAAGAGATGGGTGGGTGAATAAGGTGGCCTTTATTTATGCATGTTGTTCAGATTACCCAGTAATGTTCTCTGGGTGACCCGCAGTATAAAATAATTTTAGCAGGGATCTTGCAGTACTCTTTAGTAAAATAAAAAAAATTCCTTCAGTAGCACCTTAAAGACCAACTAAGTTTATATTTTGGTATGAGCTTTCGTGTGCATGCACACTTCTTCAGATACTCTTTAGTCTTTAGGGTTTTTAAGTGCTTGTTATTTAGTTGTATTTTGTATGCTTATTCATTGGGGTTTTTAATTTTGTATTTACATAATTAGTATTTGTGTGCACATGTATACACATTTGATAAAAATGTATGACATCTCTTACAGATTCTAACGATAATTCTCCCGATGAAGGATTAATAGAAGACTTCACTGTTATAGACCAGAAAGCTGTGGAGCAGCTGACAGAAGGGCTGATTTCACATTATTTACCAGATCTACAACGATCAAAACTATCCTTAAAAGAGCTAACGTATGTAAACAATCAAAATGCATGTGTTTCTTTTTCTTTCTTTCAAATGCTAAATACTGTAGATTGTAAGAAAAGAATGAGAATAAAAGAATGTTTGACTTTTCTGGCAGGCAGCATTTGCTCTTCACTAAATTCTGTAATTGAATACGTTGGTTTATTGTGAAATATGTGTAAACTATAGCATTCTTCTTTCAGACAGAACCAAGAAGTACTACTAGAAACTCTGCAGCAAGAAATCTCAAAGTTTAAAGAATGCAATTCTGTTCTTGATATCAATGTGCTGGTAAGTGTGTTCTGTCAGATAACTGTTTGCTTTTTCCTCAGTTTTAAAGGTCATGTGTTTGTACAAAAACACTACAAATGGAATCTTGTATTTTGAGAAAAATCTATGCTAAGTGGGGAAACCTAAACACAGGATAACTAACCACAACCAGGGAAATTTAGCATCTCATTCTGAAGTTTCATACCTTGCATATTTGTATTCACAATTGTCTCTCCTAAGATTGCAGTCCTTTGCACATGTAACATGGGAGTACAGTGGTAACTTGGTTCTCAAACTTAATCTGTTCCGGAAGTCCGTTCCAAAACCAAGGTGTGTAATGCAAAACACATTAATCTGTTCCAGACTTTTAAAAACAACCCCTGAAACAGCAATTTAACATGAATTTTACTATCTAATGAGACCATTGATCCATAAAATAAAAGCAATAACCAATGTACTGTACTATAAAATAAATAAGACAGTACTGTAGATTATAAAAATTAAAATTATTATTTTTTCTTACCTGCACTGGTGATAGTCATTGTTTGGATGGGGGCCTTTTATCCATTTCTGCAGTCACACAATCTTTCAGTAGCTGAACTGGATTCCCGACAGTCACAAAAACAAATGAACAGAAAAAGCCTCCAAAACAAAAACACAAAATAAATAGCAAAAACAAAAGTGCCAAACTTAGCCCGTTCCATTTGACTTCCGAAATGTTGGCAAACCAATACGCCGCTTCTGATTGGTGCAGGCGCCCCGGAAACAGTAGCCGACAGCCGCATCAGACATTTGGCTTCCGAAAAACGTTTGAGAACCTGAACACTTCCGGGTTTTCAGCGGTTGGGAACCAAGGTGTTTGAGAACCATGGTACCACTGTACTCCCCATCACACACTGTGAGACTTACCTTTGAGCAAACATACATAAATGAGAGTGCAGGTCAGCTCTTGATGTGGTACGACCTTTTAAAATAGATGGATTTTTAGCACATTCTAGCATCATACATCCCAATCATTATGCAAGTTTACGTGGAAGAAACTCTCACTGAGAAGGTGGAACTTAACTCCCAAGTACGTACGCATTGTATTACAACTTTTCATTTATTTCAGTAACTTCAGGCAGTTACGTGAGTTGCTGATTTTGAAGTTCTATGTTCTGCTGAATTCTTTCTTTTTTGTTGTCGCTTTTAAGTTTTCAGAAGCAAAGTACTATCACAACAAGTTGGTAAACATTAGGAAGGAGATGTTGCTGCTGCATGAGAAAACATCAAAGTTGAAAGTGAGTTTTGTTTCACTTTGACTAACAAAGGTTAAAGAGTACTGCTTATTTCTTTGTTCTTTGAGGTCTTGCAGATCAAGTTTCATACTCTGCTTTTGCTTTATATTTCCATTGGGAACTAGCATTTTCTTAATTTTCCAGTTTTTGAAGTAGTTCTCTTTCTGATTAAAGGCTTGTGTACAGCAGAATCCCTAGTACCATTAGTGCTACCATGAGGAGAATTCATCAGGCTACCAGAGAATAGTTACCGTAATATTATGATATTGCAATCTTGTTAGTATGTTTGGGCTGCAATCATCTATACTTAGTGAGACTTACTTCTTTATTAATATATACATGATATCCAGTTGTACATGTCAGATTTAGGTCTCTAATGAATGAAGGTGACAGTCCTAGGCTTGCTTACCAGCAAGCAAGCACCACTTAACAAAACAGAACTTCCCTACAAGTAAGCATACATGGGCTGTATTAAAATTATCTATAGATGCTACCTAATGATGAATTCATCTTTTATTCATACATAAGCTAAATATTCAGTCTATATATTGGCTGAGGGACGCGGGTGGCGCTGTGGGTTAAACCACAGAGCCTAGGGCTTGCCGATCAGAAGGTCGGTGGTTCGAATCCCCGCAACGGGGTGAGCTCCTGTTGCTCGGTCCCAGCTCCTGCCAACCTAGCAGTTCGAAAGCACATCAAAGTGCAAGTAGATAAATAGGTACCGCTACAGCGGGAAGGTAAACGGCGTTTCCATGTGCTGCTCTGGTTCACCAGAAGCGGCTTTGTCACGCTGGCCACATGACCTGGAAGCTGTACGTTGGCTCCCTCGGCCAATAACGCGAAATGAGCGTGCAGCCTCAGAGTCGGTCACGACTGGACCTAATGGTCAGGGGTCCCTTTACCTTATATATTGGCTACTCATAAGTGTTGTTTCAGTTGCTGTACTGGTAGGAGTGTATGTAAATATAAATACAGAATCTATTAACGGGTTTTTTATAGAATTATTTGAATTGTTTGTGTGTGTTGCACATAGTTTTTCCTTAGATAGACCAACAGCACTCCCTGTAATAGCAAACTCAGGTGGTGAGGGCTGGTAGAAAAAGAATAAAAGCAAGGCTACTGGAAAATAAAAAGAAGGTACAGTCGTACCTTGGATCTCGAACGAACACCTTGGCTCCTGAACAAATCTGCTCCCGAACGATCAAAACCCAGAAGTGAGTGTTCCGGTTTGCAAACAATTTTCGGAAGCCAAATGTCCAGTGCGGCTTCCGATTGGCTGCAGGAACTTCCTGCAGCCAATCAGAAGCCGTGCTTTGGTTTCTGAACGTTTTGGAAGTCGAACAGACTTGCAGAACGGATTCTGTTTGACTTCCAAGGTACGACTGTATTGTCATCAGCCTCTTTGGGAGGGACCTGTGAGGTTGCGGAAGGACTAAGTATCAACTTAGGGAGCATTCCACACACACCTAAAAAAAGCCTGATGTTGTCTGGGCACACTGAATAGCCATGGAATCCAGTATTGAGTGTCAGTTGGAAAAGCAAGTGGCAAAAATGTGTGAGAGGGGAAGAGAACGGGATACTATGCTTAGAGGGAATGGCTGGCTAAAATCCTGAACAGGAACACTTCTGTTAGGAGGATCCACTGTGACATTATGTTGCAAATCCCACTTGGTGTGTTTTTTTGGGGGGGGGGGCTGGAGTTCTCTGAAAAACCTCAGGAGAAATAACAATGGGATATCGTTGCTGCTGTGCTGTCAAATCTAATTCTACAGCTTCAGGAAAGTCACATTCCTTTCTGGCCTTTCATTTCAGAGAAGAGCTCTCAAACTCCAGCAAAAGCGGCAGAAAGAAGAACTGGAACGAGAGCAGCAACGGGAAAAAGAGCTGGAAAGAGAGAAACAGTTAACCGCCAAGCCAGCTAAAAGAACATGAAAGCCGAACGTGTCTTGGCTTGTCGAATTAATTACACTATTCTCTGGACTTGGTGGGGAGGCCCATGTCGTACCTCTTGAACCTGATGTTCTTACTTGCCAAGAAGTCTATTAGTTCAGTATTAGCGTTTCCAGGTTGCTATTTCCTAATCAGGAAAGCAGGAACAGGGAGCTTACCAGCAGCTCAGTATGCCTTTTTGATTAACGGTATACAACTTAACGTTGCTGTGTCAGCCTTTTTCTTACTTCCCACAAATAGAACAATGTATTATTTAACAACATCTTAGATGGTCTAGGTTGGTGCATCCTTGTCCCATGTATGAATGTTTTGTTGATAGCTGACCTCTACCTCATTAACTATAGGCTTAATCTTTAAGTCTGGTTTACAATTCTTGGCTCGTTGATTCTCCCTTTCCTGTTGCCGTGTACAAAATAAGCGTGGCAGCCATAAACCGACTAGGAATGAGAAGCCCGTAAGACAACCTTGTCCGTTTTATTTCAACTCTGAGAACATAAGGCACTGCTGGCGAAGTCAGGCTTTTAGATTCAATTATGTTGTCTTCCGATCATGTCAGAATTAAAGTATGTCTGTAAAAACCAAGGGCAAATAAGTGGAGTGCTCTTGCATAACACTGATTTCAGTGGTGGCAGTAGTGAAGTTTACGTGGCAAAACTGTTGGCTCTGCATACGCTGCAGGTTCCTGCTGAAATCGCAAAATGTGGATGATACAGGGCCCTCCGGATGTGGTAATACTAGAATTCCCAGAAGCCCTAATCAGCACAGCACAAACAACAGTCAGGGATGATGTGAGTTCTAGTCTAGCAGCATCTCGAGCGCCAAAAGTTCCCCATCCCTTCCATATTTAAACTCCCATGTTTAGAGGGTTGGAGGGTTAGGGCAGGCTCCCCAACCTTCGGCCCTCCAGATGTTTTGGACTACAATCCCCATCATCCCTGACCGCTGGTCCTGTTAGCTAAGGATCATGGGAGTTGTAGGTCCAAACATCTGGAGGGCCGCAGATGGGGGATGCCTGGGTTAGGGTGTTGGTTGGAGGGTTAGGGATGGGGTTATGGGCGAGGGAGAGGGCCAGAGGGTTAGAAAGGATTAGAGACATATCTAGGGAGCCCCTTGAAAGTTATTGTAGATTATAACCGTTGGTTCCAGCTTTCATAGTGGTGCTCCGTAGCAAGTGGTTTTAGAATTGTAGTTCAATATGCATTGCAATGACATCTTCTATATGTGGCAAAAGAATAGAATGACATCTGAACAGCTAGAAAGCTAGTGGAAAACTCCATGTGTTGAGTCCTTATTGCTTCACTTCAATGTAACATGTTTGTTTTTTTATGTCCATGTTTCTATGTCCTCAACTACTCAAATTATGGAAAAAGCAAAAAAAATGACTGCTGTAACTAAGGCCAATTGGATTTCAAACAATCTTGGGGGCCAAAATGGGTTACCTGACTTGGTTGCAGATAATAAAAAGCATACTTTAAAAGGTTCTGCTTGCCTTTTAAAAATAAATTTAATTTAATTGCGTACTTCTCAGTGGGGGGAAATCCTTGATAGATGCTGTGCTTTCCACTTATTTCTAAAGGATATATACTGTATAGATATATAGATATAAATCTAAAGTCCAGGAGGGTTTTATTGTTTTTGTTTTGGGACAGAGTATCTCCTGTTAAAACACCTTATTTGTAATCAAATGTAAATGAAATTAGATTGCAGATATATATATATAGCTTAATTCCAATAAAATGAAAAAAGAGACACAATATGAAAAAATAAAGAGAAACAATTCAACCAACTTCATTTTATCAAATGTCTTTGTCTTTAACTTTAATATATATATATATATATATATATATATATATATATAATTGTTAATGCCTATTATTTCACTTCCCTCTCCCTTTAGGGGGAAGAGTGTGTTCCATCCTTTTCTGTAAGAGCGAACAAGAGAACTTTCATCAGACTTGTGAAATGATGCATTTTCAAACATTCTGAAAGGAAACTTGCAGGAACTTGTGCTAGCTAGAGTAATCACATGCATTACATTGCAATTCCCTTTTCCCTTAAATCTAGGGATTACTTGCCTACAAAACTGCCAAACGGGCAGCTACTAGCCCATTTGTTTAGGGCTTGTTCTTTGTAAAACCAGCGTGACTTCCAACAATTAAAATTCCCTTTTTTAAAACCCCGAAACTTGCCAGGTCATATTTTTTATTAGAAATTAAAAGTTTGTTTTAATAATAAAAGTTGGCCATTTCAAGGCTTATATTGCATAGAGAAAATGTATTGTTAGTTACAGTCTAAGCTTTTAGAAATAATCCCTATTCTATGTGGTGGACATGCCCTATCAAAATAAGTTTGGGGAATTTTTAAAATGAAATGGACACAAATATAGATAGGTTCTATTATTATGCCAACTTTCAAATGGCTTTATTATCTATTTTTTGTGGGAGCCTGGAAATGATGCTTCACAAGGAATTAGTCACTTAAGAGTCACTGTAGCCAAGAATTAGAAAAGCACAATTCTGGACCGTTCTGAAAGATGGTATCTACAAGTGATCAGATAAAAACCTTACTATTGGTATATGTGTTTATAAATTCTCATGCGGTTTCTGGGCCCATAAATTTGGTTCACAGTGATGGATACTCAAGTTCGGAGCTTTAAAATGTCATAATGAAACTCGGATTTATTTATTATTATTATTTGCCATTAGCAAGTATATTTTGCAAAATCACAAAGAACACGCCTTTTTCACCTTATTTTTTAAAAAATCTCAACTACAAGTTTTCTTGGATTTGCTGTAAACCTTTTCAGCACTTCCTTCTCAAATTCCTCCCCCCCCCCCCGGGTAGTTTTTCTGTGCACACTCAGTAAGCAGAGCCATTTTTTTTCTTTAAAAATGTTTAGGGGTACTCTCATTCTCCTACTCATATTGAAATACTTGCCCCTCAATGAGGCCAAACTTAGATTCACAAAATGTTTAGGGGTATGCGTACTCCTGCGTATCCCAGAAAAAAAGTGCACTCTGTGTGTGTGTGTGTGTGTGTGTGTGTGTGTGTGTGTGTGTGTAATTTTTATTCAATTTTCTGTAGAAAATTCATTTTTACATCCTTAAAATATCAGTGACTTCCCTTCTCTTTCCATGGTTCATTTTGCATAACATAAATCCCTGCATATTTTACATGAACTAAACCATTCAGTATGCTATTAATACATCCATCAAAATTTATTTACACTCTTGAATTTATCTTAACGCTGCCAGCAGTTTTCAAGTGTACACTGTTTCCCCACATATATTCAATAAACATTTTCCACCCTTCTCTAAACGTATAACAACAACAACAAAGATGTTTATTCGGCTTTACACCCATCATAAAACACAACACAACAAATCAAATAAAACAGTGGACTCGTACAAGCCACAAATAATATAACACAATTCACAGCTCAGCTAAACGTATATTGTTCTTGTTCTATATGTTTAGTCCGCAAGGTGCACATATTCCATCAGCTTTAATTGCCATTCTTCTCAGATTTTTTAAAACTTCATTGTGTGCTCATGCACTGAAGTGTCTTGGGCAACCCCAGTGTGTAAGGGCTCCCTGCATTTGGATTAGGGTAGTAGCACTTAGGACTGAGATGGGTCTGTTCTGCGTTTGTATCCTGCTTTTTGACATGTAGGGAGCTGCCTTTTCCAGGTCAGACCATTTGTCCATCTGGACGGTTAAGTCCAGTCAAAGGCAACTATGGGGTTGCGGAGCTCATCTCGCTTTCAGGCCGGCGTTTGTCCACAGACAGCTTTCTGAGTCATGAGGCCAGCATGACTAAACCGCTTGTGGTGCAACGGAACACGATGACGGAAACCAGAGCACATGGAAACACCGTTTACCTTCCCGCCACAGCGGTACCTATTTATCTACTTCAGGGGTCAGCAAACTTTTTCAGCAGGGGAGCCGGTCCACTGTCCCTCACACCTTGTGGGGGGCCGGACTATATTTTGAAAAAAAAATATGAATGAATTCCTATGCCCCACAAATAACCCAGAGATGCATTTTAAATAAAAGGACACATTCTGCTCATGTAAAAACATGCTGATTCCCGGACCGTCTGCGGGCCGGATATAGAAGGCGATTGGGCCACATCCGGCCCCTGGGCCTTAGTTTGGGAACCCCTGATCTACTTGCACTGGCATGCTTTCGAACTGCCAGTGTGGTGTAGTGGTTAAGAGTGGTGGACTCGTAATCTGATGAACCGGGTTTGATTCCCCGCTCCTCCACATGCAGCTGCTGGGTGACCTTGGGCTAGTCACACTTCTCTGAAGTCTCTCAGCCTCTCTCACCTCACAGAGATTTTGTTGTGGGGGAGGAAGGGAAAGGAGATTAACCTCTTTGAGACTCCTTAGGGTAGTGATAAAGCGGGATATCAAATCCAAACACTACTTCTAGGTTGGCAGAAGCTGGGACAGAACAACGAAAGCTCACTCCGTCGCGGGGATTCGAACCGCCAAGTTTCTGATCGGCAAGCCCAAGAGGCTCAGTGGTTTAGACCTATCTCAGTACTGTCCACACTGATTGGCAGCAGCCTGCCAAAGTTTCAGAAGGAACCCCCCCCTCCACTTGCAAATGGCTGGAGCGGCAGGCGTGAGAATTTTCTTGGTGCACAGACACCCAGGGATCAAATAAGGTACTGCTTCAGGGAGATGCTGCTGTAGCAAGACTGATAGCTTATCACTGCCTAACACGATGTGAGCCTTGAGCAGGTTTGCCAGACAAACATGTTGAGTTTACAGATTAATTTAGCGCTCGTACTCCTGCGCTTAAAAGATCAACAAGCCCTGAGCATGCAAATAATGACAACAAGCTTCTGCAGTGCAAGGCACCTACAGAAGTGGGGAAGATCATGAATCCTGCGTTTGAGAGTGATTCTCTCTGCTGCGTCAATGCCACTAGAGACAGTTTTAGGGCAGCGCACTGGGTGCCAGACTGCAGGGGGCGCCAAAAGAATGCTGCAGAACAGAGCATGAGAGGTGGAGGGGGCTCCAAATTTTAGCTTTGCACAGGGTGGTCTAAACCGCTGAGCCTCTTGGGCTTGCCGATTGGAAGGCCGGCAGTTTGAATTTCCGCGACAGGGTGGCTCCTGTTTCTCCGTTCCAGGTTCTGCCAACCTAGCTGTTCGAAAGTATGCCAGTGCAAGTAGATAAATCGGTACCGCTGTGGTGGGAAGGTAAATGGCGTTTCAGTTTGCTCTGGTCTCCGTCCCGGTGTTCCGTTGCGCCAGAAGCGGTTTAGTCATGCTGGCCCCATGACCCGGAAAGCTGTCTGTCGACAAACGTCATCTCCCTCGGCCTGAAAGTGAGATGAGCGCCACAACCCCATAATCGCCTTTGACTGGATTTAACCGTCCAGGAGTCCTTTATCTTTTTTTTTACCTTTGCCGCTGAAATTGGAAAGCTCAAAAGTCCTGCTTGGGGTGCAAAGCTGCATTCTCTTCTGGGCAAAAGCCATTAGCTTGACTCAGAAAGACAATGGAGTGCACCTCCAGGGGTGAAGTCAAACCCCTGGAGAATTACAGTGCCTGCTGTGGCTGCAGAGACTGGTAACTTCTTACGCGTAACTGCTGTCTCTCATGGGCGTAGCAGGGGGAGCAGAGAGGGCAGCTGCCCCCCTAAATCAAGTAAATCATCACAAAATACTCTTATTTATTTATTAATCTATCTATTTATACTTCTATTCAATTTTATACATTTCACTAATTTTATATGTTTCACTGACTTTACAATCATTTTGATATTTCAAAACTTGACTTCCTTCCCCCTCTTTCTGTGGTTCCCTAATTTTTTTAAAATATATTCTGCATATCCAAATTAACTTAGTTTGCTTGTTCATTTATTCATCTTCTGTAAATATATACAGTACTCTCAAAAAAACCCTGCAGGTTATTACAATAATCCTGCCAATGTTTTCATCTGCTTAGAAGTTATCTGTAAACATTCAACAAACTATTTCCATTCTTTTACTTTATTTTTTTTAAAAAAATGTTATCTTGATTTCTTATTCTTCCGGATTTCTTATTCTTCCGGTCTTCTTCTTTAGCTGTGATTCCTGCTTTGCACCGGTTTGGGCCAGATGACCGCACGGGATCCCTTCCAACTCCACGATTCTACGCGAACTGTGTAGTGTATCTGAAGAAGTGTGCATGCACACGAAAGCTCATACCAAAATAAAAACTTAGTTGGTCTTTAAGGTGCTACTGAAGGAATTTTTTTATTTTTGTGTTAATTCCAATGGGCCTACTCTTGAGTAAAACTGAGTTGGGTGCAACGCATTGCCAGCCAATAAAAGAGGGTGCGTGTGTTTACAGATAACTCCATGCAGTCCAGAGTCTAAAATCACCTAAGCGCACCGGCGTTTCTGGTGCGCCCAGAATTTATTGGGCAGGGAAACATCCTGCTGCCGGGGCGCAAGTTTGATCCGGAGAGGGAGCGGCGTTTGTTTGCCTTCAGCCCCGGCCTCCGCCCGGCCTCTCCGGGCTCTTCCCTCTGATAGGCGAAAGAGCAGCTCTTGCGCAACAGGCGGGCGGAGGCTGCGCAGCCATCGGCCTGCAGCTCTGAAATTAAAGAGAGCAGAGCTGGGAGGTCGGTTTCTCTCTCTCTCTGGCTGGTGAGTTTCCTTTCCTAGGGGGATCAGGGTTGAAGTTGCCTGCTTCTTTCTTTCTTTCTTTCTTTCTTTCTTTCTTTCTTTCTTTCTTTCTTTCTTTCTTTCTTTCTTTCTTTCTTTCTTTCTTTCTTTCTTTCTTTCTTTCTTTCTTTCTTTCTTTCTTTCTTTCTTTCTTCTTGCATCTTTCTTTCCTGCAGCGTTCCTTTTTTCCTCTGCGCTTCTAACAGCTGCGCCAGGTGGAAGTTCAACCGGTCAAGCTCCGCCCGTCGCGAGATCTTTTTTTCTGCCAGCAAAACTCCACCGGGGGAGTTTGAGGGGTTTGGAGGGAAATGAGGAGCAGCAGGGCAAGAGGATTTTCGGCTTGGGATCAGCCACAGCAGAGGTGGTGGTGGGGGGAACTGTGGCTCCCTCTTGGACTGCAGCTCCCATCAAGCCCAGGTAGCAGGGCTACTGGTTAGGGATGATGGGAGTTCAGCCACAACAGGATTCCCCCCCCCCTGGAATGACTGGCTTTGTTCCTGACAAATGGGACAGAAGAGAGTGTTTCTGAGCATGTGTCGATTTGGCTGCAGCCCAGTAAGCTAACTAGGCGGTGTTGACAGAGCGGAAAAAAACATATTCAATTTTATGGGATTTTGTTGAGTTAATGCAGGGGTCAGCAAACTTTTTCAGCAGGGGGCCGGTCCACTGTCCCTCAGACCTTGGGGTGGGCCGGACTATATTTTGAAGGGGGGGGAAATGAACGAATTCCTATGCCCCACAAATAACCCAAAGATGCATTTTAAATAAAAGGACACATTCTACTCATGTAAAAACACCAGACAGGCCCCACAATTAGCCCAGAGATGCATTTTAAACAAGTTATCCCTTTTTTACAGGGATTTTCCCTTATGCTGAATAGGCTTCCTCGCGAGAAAAGCGAAAACTTGGCAGCTATGATTTTAAATAAAATGACATGTTAACAATTACATTGCACTCCTTTCGAAAGAGCTGTAGCTTAGTGGCAGAGCATGTGCTTTGTATAGAGAAGGTTCTGGGTTCAATTTCTGGCATCTCTCATGAAAAGGATAACATGGCAGGCGATAGGATTGTTGCTGCCAGTCCGAGTAGGCACTGCTAGGCTTGATGGAGCCTGGTACAAGGCACTTCCTCTGTAAGGAAATGTGTACAGGACTGCCGCTGAATGGTTTATTGAAACCCCAGGGTGTGGCAAGGAAGCTAAAGAAACAAACTTAGGACCGTTGCCCTTGGATCACGCATCCCCAAACTTTGGCCCTCCAGATGTTTTGGACTACAATTCCCATCATCCCTGACCACTGGTCCTCTTAGCTAGGGGTCATGGGAGTTGTAGGCCAAAACATCTGGAGGGCCGCAGTTTGGGGATGCCTGCCTCAGATAAATCAAATATAAGCTTACATCGACTTCTGTTCTGCCCTTCTCTCTGGTAGGAAAAGCTTTTCTTGTGCAATAAAAGGGCATATATAGGCAGCTTTTAGGACAGGGGTGGGGGAACCTCAGGTCCAGGGGCCTAATGTGGCCCTCAAGCTTCTCTCTCTCTGGCCCTTAGGACTTACCCAAGCCCTCCTCCAGTGTTTTGGCCTTGGTGGAAAGTTTCCTCCTTGAATTGCGATAATGCTGTGATTAGTATTTTTTATTAGTTTTCAATTACATTAATCCAATAATAGCCTCATTATAACAATGCCAAATGATAATACAATTCCTAATACAAATCATTCAAATACCAAATTATTTAGGTAGGCCCCCGCGTGCTAGAATTGATGGTTTGATGGTTTACTTTGTTTGAAACCCAACGGCTACCCCTACCTGGTTTAGCCAGCTAGCCGAAGCTGTTCCCGGAGTGTGGCTGCTGTCACATGATGACAGCTTCTAGGAGCCACAGGTGAGAGCGGAGTACACATTTAAAGAAGCATAATTAGCAGGAGAATAAAATATTAGCATAAGCCTAGGAGATATCTGCTGTGGTTGCTGCCCGCCCTGCTAAAAAGGTGGTTCATTGCAGGCAGTGGCTATGTAAGACTCTCTCAAGGCAAATCTACAAAAAAAAATGCAGTATAAACGTTGACAACGGGGAAACACTCACCTGCGAAGGCTCCAATTGGAGAACAGCCTTCACCAAAGGGGTCACTGGCTTAGAAGATGTTCAAACTCAAGACGAAAGGGAGAAACGTGCTAAGAGGAAGGCACATTTGGCAAACCCTCACCGTGATCAACTCCCGCCCGGAAACCTATGTCCCCACTGTGGAAGGACGTGTGGATCCAGAATAGGTCTCCACAGTCACTTATGGACTCACTGTTAAAACCGTGTTCGTGGAAGACAATCTTACTCGGCTACGAGGGATCGCCAAAGAAGAAGATGTAAGTTCAGGCTCGATGACCTGGGTCTGCACTAAGAGGCAGCCAAGTTGGTCCCCAATCCCTGCTAGATAGCTCCAGCCCATAACAGGAATCAACTTCAGCTCAGCAGTAAATTGCAGACCTTTGCTTGCTTGGCATTGTGATGGGCTGTATGTAGCAATAAACAAGACCTTGGAAGACAATGTCAGTCTCTGCTTTATATCAAGCATTCTCGCCATCCAGAGCACGCTTTTATATGTGTGTTTACCTGACCTCTGGCTGCTGTCTTTGCAGTCATAATTCCTCCAAACTAAACATAGAGTATCACTGTTATGGTCTGTAGGGGTGGGTGGGATGAAATAGAAGCCCAAGTTTTCCTGATTTTCACCATCTGTCTGCTATTGCATGTTGTACCGTAGTGCAGAGCATGGGTTCTCCCTCACTCCAGTTTCATGCTGAGAAAAGATGTACCTGCTGGGCTTTTGTCAAAAAGCAGCCAAGTAATTTTGGCATAACATCGGGACATCAGCTCCGCACAAGGCATGACGTATAGCAGCAACAACTGGTAAAAGATAGACATAATATTTTACAAGGACAGGAAGAAACAATATGGACAGAATAAATGCCACACACAGGAAGAACAAGGATACAGTATGAGATCTTCACTTGTAGACTTATAAACCATTTAATGTGTCACCACGATAAGAAGTTATAAATATCGCAGCTGTTGTATAGGGGATTACAGTATTAGGATGACTGGAATGTAATTGAGATCAATAAGATTTTGGAACGCAGAAATAAAGTAAATCGTCTAACCATCAATTCTAGCACGCTGGGGGGGCACCTAAATTATATAATTTGGTATTTGAATGATTGATATTAGGAATTGTATTATAATTTGACATTGATATAACGAGGCTATTATTGGATTGTTGTAATTGAAAACTAATAAAAATTATTACCAAAAAGAAGAAGCAGCCAGGTAAAATAAGTCCATTCAAGTTTCTAGCCCACAAAATGCAGTGGACAGCATTTTGCACTCTATAAAATACAGGTGGGCACCAAATGTTTTCTTCATTGCAATCACTCTTGAGACAGCTACTCTGCTGAACTGTTGCACACAGAGGACTGTGGGGATTATATTGCGTGCTTCGCCCCACTTTTTTACAATTTGAAGGAAGCTGCTGTTTAATCATTAAGCCACAGAGCCTGGTAGAGAAGGAAACTGCAGTCATCCCCTTTTCATTGATCACGAGTTTGATAGCAAGAGCTTTATTTACAGGGCAATGATGGAGATATGGAACATATGCTGTTGGGTTATACATTTATGCTTCCACTGCCAAAAGGGGAGAAAGGATTGTGCTTTTATTGCTGTCAAACTATAAAACTAGTGCAAAAGTTAACTTTAATTCTTTACCTTCGGACGGTGTGTCCAGCCATAGTTTTATAGCCTCTAACACAGTGGTCTTCCTTTTCGGGGGACCACTTTAAAATCGCTGGGAAATCTCAGCAGACCACCTAATAATTTGTGTGTGTGTGTGTGTACATACAAGCACATACAAAACACTTGGTTTCTCATAACCACAGCAGCATCCATGTTCAAATCAGCACCC
The DNA here is from genome assembly GCF_965207765.1 of Zootoca vivipara. NCBI lineage: Eukaryota > Metazoa > Chordata > Lepidosauria > Squamata > Lacertidae > Zootoca > Zootoca vivipara. The sequence goes on from NC_142596.1 coordinate 14,253,242, forward strand.
AGCCGGGCAACATTTCCCCTCTGTTCAGTAATCTGGTCAAAATGGCTTCAGTCTCATAGAATCATAGAATTGTAGAGTTGGAAAGGACCCTGAGCATCATCTAGTCCAGCCCCCTGCAATGTGGGATTTTTTTAAAAAAAAATAATTTTTATTTGATTTCACAAGTACTGTATAAAATTATAATAATACAACCATCCACATCCACATTTAAAGATCCCTCTGACTCTCTGGACTTCCCACCTTTCCCTCCATTGGTCCTTTTATTAACCTTTTCTACTGCATATTTTCCAACAGTCCATATTTTTAGTCACTCCACTTTGTCCACAATATTTGCTACATTACAAGTGTTATTGCAATCCTGCTAATGTTTTCATCCAAGATAAATTATAAATTTCCCCCACTCTTTGTTAAAGTTTTGGTCTTCTTGGTTCCGGAGCTTTCCAGTCAGTTTTGCCATTTTGGCATAGTCCAACAGTTTAATTTGCCATTCTTCTCTGGTAGGGACTTTATCTTCTTTCCATCTCTGGGCTAGTAGCATCCGTGCAGCTGTCGTCGCATACATAAAAAGTCTTTTCTGCTCCTTTGGAATATCAGCACCTACAATTCCTAATAGAAAAGTCTCTGGTATTTTTTTAAAAAAATAAAAGTTAGTTTAAACATTTTTTTTCCAACTCATTATATATCATTTCCCAGAATGCTTTTGTTACCTTACAGGAACACCACATATGATAAAAGGTGCCTTCTTTTTCTTTACATTTCCAGCAGATATTTGTACCTGTCTTATGCATTTTTGCTAGTTTACTAGGAGTCAAATACCATCTGTACATCATTTTCATATACAGTGGTGCCTTGACTTACGAATTTAATCCGTTCCGAAAGCACCTTCGTAAGTCGAAAAATTCGTAAGTTGAAAAATCCCTATCTAAAACCGCCGCGGTTTTTTCCGGATGTCAAGATATTTGTAAGCGCACGGCCATTACCCCCATTCGTAAGTCGAAAAATTTGGTTGTCGAGTCGTTCGTAAGTCGAGGTACCACTGTAGTTTTCTTTCAGCGAACAGCATGCCGAAAAATGTAAGTCAGTTTTCCATAACCTTTCCCAATCTGAAAATTGGATCCCTTGCCCGGCCCCAACCCTGGTTTAAATGCATAGATTTTCTGCCATTCCATTAAGTTTGGCTCATTAGTGCTGGTAAAGTTGTTTATTTTGTGGCTTATCTAGAATTCATCAGAACTAATGGCCTCTTAAACGTAGTGGTGGGTTTTTCCAGCAAAAACAACACAGACTAGAATCTACTTCCTTCATCCGATATGACTAATGAAGTCGATTGCAGTCCATAAAAGCTTTGGGCATAATAAATTTGGGGTAGCCTTTAAGGTGCCACAAGACTCTTGTTTTAGCCACTAGATCATCTCTTTGCCCCCAACTTTTAAGGGATTAAATTCAGGGGGGTGGATGCGAGGTGGGTGGCAAAAGATCTCTCAGCCTGCTTTGCAAAGCCTGGGATGGGAAAGGAGAAGGAAATAGTTGAAAGAGCTGAGTCATTTGTCCCGAGAACAACATGAACGCTCTGTGTATATCAAATATAGCAGCCTTGCGAAATTTCACTGAACATCATCCACTTTCCCCAACTTCCTCCTGTCGGGAGAAGTCTGCAGTGCCGGTGGCAGAGGGAAAAGAGAACAATAGGGCAGCGTTTCCCAACCTTGGGCCGCCAGCTGTTTTTGGACTACAACTCCCATCATCCCTAGCTAGCAAGACCAGTGGTCAGGAATGATGGGAATTGTAGTCTGAAAACAGCTGGAGGCCCAAGGTTGGGAAACACTGCAATAGGGAACAACTCCCCTGGGAGGAAAAGTTGCGACATTCAGGACTTTTTAGTTTACAAAAAGATGAGTACCTGAAACTGTTCTTAACCTGAAGCACCACTTTAGCTAATGGGGCCTCCCGCTGCCCCTGCGCCGCCACCGCATGATTTCTGTTCTCATCCTGAAGCAAAGTTCTTAACCCGAGGTACTATTTCTGGGTTAGGGGAGTCTGTAACCTGAAGCGTTTGTAACCCGAGGTACCACTGTAAAGGAGGGGGAATGCGACAGAAGTGTATAAAATTATCTTCGCATGTGGTGGGGATGGAAATATGTACATTTTGGCTTTGGCAAAGGATGTTTAAGGAGATAACAGAAATTACTGGGTTAAAGCTGACCAAAAGTCCAGAGGTGGCATTATTATCAATTTACGATAGGGCGGAAGGTTCGCAGGCTAGGAAGGACTTGCTCACAAATTTATTAACAGTTGCACAAATTATTATAGCGAGGAAGTGGAAGGGGCAAGCAGAATATAGATTAGAAGAATGGTATAAAGAGGTGTGTGGGGTGTAGCAATTAATGATAAATTAACATGTGCCATTAAGGTAAGACGGGGAAGATGCAGGAGAAATGATTTTGAGGAGAATTTTGTAGAATTCACCAGGATTTGGGAGATGGTGGGGGAACCATCGCTGCTTAAAGTGGTTTGATACTGCTTTAAATGTGTAGTGCTTTCTGGTACCAGAGAAGAGTAGCAAACTAAGCTGTTGGACTACGCCAAAATGGCAAAACTGACCAGAAGGCCCAGGAGGCAAGAAGACAAAAACTTCAAGAAATAATGGGGGGGATATATAATTTATTTAGGAGACCACTGTAAACAGATGAAAACATTAGCAGGATTTTAATAACACTTATAATGTAACAGATAATATGGACAGATACAAAATAGAGATTATAAAGCAATACACAGTTGAAAACGTTGACAATGGGACCCATGGAGGGGAAGTCTGGAGATTCAGAGAAATCTCTAAATATGGATATGTATTTGGTATTGTTATAACTCTACACTTGTAAAGTCAAATAAAAATTATTTAATAAAATAAATAAATGTGTAGTGCTTTCTCTGAAAGAATGCTGGGAAATGTAGTTCACCCTTCATAGAGTTAGAATGCCCAATCTGCTTAACAAATTTCACTTCCCAGGATTCTTTGGGAGGAAGCCCTGGCTCTTAAAGTGGTACAAGGATTATTTAAAGGAACGCTGTGGATGTGACCTTTGACACAACACCTGAGTATTCCGGGTTGTCAACAGCTGTTTGTATATCGCCTTTGGGCAGCTCGCACTCATGGCTCTACCCACAGAACCTGTAATAGGAACGGTACCTGTCAGGCTTCAGAATCGGCTCCCCCCGCCCCCCGTGGCAGTAGATAAGCAGAACAAAGGAAAAGAAGTCTTCTTACCAGTTAGAAACTTTAAGAATCACAGGGAGAGAACACATCTCCTAGAATGGTGGTGTTCCCAACTAAGTTCAGTCCCCCCCTCTGTCCCTATTATTCTACGTCACTTCTACGTCTTGTAACCTGAGCTTGGAGCCTCTGTGTTTTCTGTTCTGCCACTTTCTGAGCCTCTCCGGGACTTTGGGGAAGGGGGGTGGATACTATCCAGAGAAAGTGAATCTGTTAACTCTCTCTCTTCTAGTGTTTCTTCTGCTAGCTGTTCCCCGTCCAGTATTTCCCAGCATCTGCTTTCTGAACTATGCCCCTCTGCAAACCACTGTTTCAAATCTATACTGTCTTCCTGCTCCTGGGAAGATTCAGGATCAAGAGGAATGCAGCCCCCCTCAGCATGGTCCCTGACAGTACCCAAATGGTAACAAAAACCAATGTTCCTTTTCACCGCTCACATCTCTCCTTATCGCTTCGCAGATTTGACGCTGACCCAAGATGGCAACAGTTGGATTCGTGTCTTCGTGCGCCAGTGGGCGTCCCGTGGCGTCTTTGCTGAGGCACGGGGTTCAGAAAATGAGATCGTCCCAGCTGCACACCACGGCCAGGTCTGCTTCGAAGGATTACTACGAGGTGCTTGTTCTAGGAGGAGGCACCGGTGGGGTCTCCATGAGCGCACGGATGAAGCGAAAAGTCGGAGCTGGCAATGTGGCGGTTGTTGAGCCCAGTGAGGTAAAAATGTGGCTTTCCCTCTTCTCCTCCTCCTGCATCCATCCCAATGGGCAGCAAGTTCCTAATATTAATACAGTGGTACCTCTGGTTGCGAACGGGATCTGTTTCGGAGGCCCGTTCACAACATGAAAAGGCCGCATCCTGAAGCGCTGCGTCTGCGCACATGCACGACACAATTCGGCGCTTCTGCGCATGCACAAAGCGTGATTTAGCGCTTCTGCGTATGTGCGCGCACCGAACCCGAAAGTAACCCGTTCCGGGACTTCTGGGTTCGGCATGTCTGTAACTTGAAAAGACGCAACCCACAGCAGAAGTAACACGAGGTATGACTGTAGTTAACTCACATGCATTGCATTCCTCTCCCACAGGCATTCCAGACAGAATAATCTTGAGAAGTTCTCTCTCACGGCTGAGCAGGGGTGGGATGTATATAAATTCGCTAAATAAAACCAATATCCATAATTTCAGTTAGGTGATGCTAGGTCTGCTGGGGGACTGTTCAAAGTTTGTAAGCCTCATTGAAATTAAAAGAATAATATATAATTTATTTAGGAGACTACTGTAAGCAGATGAAAACATTAGCAGGATTCTAATAACACTTGTAATGTAGCAAATACGATGGACAATATGGACAGATATAAAATATAGACTATGAAATAATATGCAGTTGGAAATGTTGACAATAGGAACCATGGAGGGTGTCAGGGGGACTCCCTACAGAGAGCCTCCCCCCGTCATCCTGACCAGCACTTTGCCCAGCGAGAGCAGTAGCAGCGGGTCAGGCGGGAGGAATGAGGAGGGGAGTGGAATGGAGGGAAGGCTCAGTGAGGTATCAGAGCCCCTGCACTGCCCTAGCCAACAGGTGGAAGAGGGAGTGCAGCCACTTCTGGCGCTCGAATTGAGGCGCGCGCCCAAACGCAGGTTTAGGGGGTGCCGTTTTGGGGTCCCCAAGCTATTATGCTGGCCCAGGAGCAGAAGGCCGCCATTGCCGGATTCTGCGAGTGACTAGGAGGTCATGTTTTCTGCTATCTCTGCACTGTAAATAGTATGCACAATAAAACCCTTAAAGACAGAACGGACTGGAGCGTCTTTACTCGGGAGTAGCCGTAACAATCCCCTGACAGAGGGGATGGGGGAAGTCTTGAGATTCAGAGAAATCTCTATATACAGATATGTATTTGGTATTGTTATAAGTTTTCATTTGTAGAATCAAATATAAGTAACTTTTTTTTTTTAAGAAGAACACTTCGTGGCAGGATTTTAAGCAAGCAATCAGAGAGAGTCGCCCTCAGATCATTTTTGCCTGGGACAAGACGTTCTCCTGTTAACAGGATAGGATTGAATCCTGCACACCCACGTACAAGTTGTCTCAGTTTTGGCCTTCATTTTTGACACTTAGGGGGCTGCTTCTTGACCTGGAAAAATCACTCACCGGGAGGGATGTGGGTTGTTCTAATCTAGAAATAGAACATCCAGGACTTGGGCTGAGTTTACGCATTTTGAAATATTAAAATTTGTCGCCAGGTGGTGGACATAATCTGCAGCTGCCCTATATGGAGTCGGAGCACGCATTCAGCTGTAGGCTAGGGAGAAAGGAAGACATTTGATTCAGTAGACTTTTAAAGACACATCATTGTAACTCGCACAATGTGAGAACCAAAATGCAGCAATCCATCAGATTTTGCACTTCTCTGAAATTTGCTCTGCTGTTCTCCAGCCACGTATTGTGTACAAAACTGGATACGTTAGAATAAAGCATGTATAAAAAAATGCCCATGTTAGTGAAAATAACATACAAAAATACATGAGGGGAAATTGCTTTGCAAAAATCTATAATGGGGAAAATTGCATACAAGTGTATATCTTAGGATAAATTCACATTGAATACTGATGAATTTTCATAAGGACTTAAAAAACATAATTCGCAAGGTGGAAATGTGGAAAATTGAGAAATAGAGAGAAACAAACATTGACAGATTTCCACATTCCTACTGTAACCCTGTATTGTTTATTCTGGGCAGTGGGCTGCCAAAGACAGGTGTTTACTTTGTTGTTGTTTAGTCGTTTAGTTGTGTCCGACTCTTCGTGACCTCATGGACCAGAGCACGCCAGGCACTCCTGTCTTCCACTGCCTCCCGCAGTTTGGTCAAACTCATGTTGGTAGCTTCGAGAACACTGTCCAACCATCTTGTCCTCTGTCGTCCCCTTCTCCTAGTGCCCTCAATCTTTCCCAGCATCAGGGTCTTTTCCAGGGAGTCTTCTCTTCTCATGAGGTGGCCAAAGTATTGGAGCCTCAGCTTCAGGATCTGTCCTTCCAGTGAGCACTCAGGGCTGATTTCCTTCAGAATGGATAGGTTTGATCTTCTTGCAGTCCATGGGACTCTCAAGAGTCTTCTCCAGCACCATAAGCCCCTATACTAAAGATTATTAACTGGAGATGTTACAACTTAAGCACTGAGGCTCAGATGCTCCTGTCTTATCACACCTGCTTAGCTCATGCTGTGTGGCTTCTGCTGCTGTCTTTCAGAAGCACTATTATCAGCCACTCTGGACTTTGGTCGGGGCAGGAGCAAAACCACTGGCACCCTCTTCCCGTCCAACGGCAAGTGTGATTCCTTCCGGTGTAAAGTGGATCCAATCCAGAGTGCAGAAGCTGGATCCAGACAAAAACTGTGTCCATTTGGAGAACAACCAAAAGGTAACACACATATTCAGCTCTCAGCTGCATCTTCATTTAATCCTCGTTACTACAAATACTAAGGGATGCGGGTGGCGCTGTGGGTTAAACCACAGAGCCTTGGGCTTGCCGATCAGAAGGTTGGTGGTTTGAATCCCCGCGACGGGGTGAGCTCCCGTTGCTTGGTCCCTGCTCCTGCCGACCTAGCAGTTCGAAAGCACGTCAAAGTGCAAGTAGATAAATAGGAAGAAAGGTGGTATGTAAATGCAACAAATAAATGTGTCATGTTACAATGGTGCATTGCCCGAAACACTGATGCCTGGCTACACAAAGCAATCTGCAAGCCTGAGGACTTTATTTTGTTTTATTTAGCAAAATTTATATACCGCTCGATTGTAGTAAAACCTCTCGGCGGTTTGCAAGAAATATTGAAAGGATCAATAAAGAAGTGAAAAAGAATTAAAAACATTTATAGAAAAATAAAGTTAACCATGAGAGAGATTGAAACATGTCAACACCTATGTGCGTGAAGAGGTTCACCTAAACAGAAATGGTTTTAAGCAGGCACTGGTATTTATTGGCTTAAGTTATGAGTTAAGTCTGCTTCAGGTCAAATTGCTTTTGAGAAGTTCTTGGCCCTTAGGACCCACGGAGGGATGGGGGGAAGTCACGAGATTCAGAGCAATCTCTGTATATGGAAATGTATTTGGTTTTGTTATAAATTTATACTGTACTTGAAAAATCAAATAAAAACAATTACAAAAAAAGAGAGATGTTATTGGCCAAGGTTGGTCAATGTCGCTTGTGAAAAAAACCAGCTTTGTAGCATAGATTGGCAAAGGTGCTTAATGTAACGAATGACTTTCTTATATTACAGATATCTTACAAGTATTTGATCATCGCCCTTGGGCTCCAGCTGCATTTTGAAAAGGTATTTGTTTTTTTTTTTAAATCTCTCTGCTGGTAAAAACCCTGGTGTGAAGCAGGATACAAAGAGTTACTTTGGGCATCATTTTTCTGTCCATCCTGCATTTGTCTCATGCAGCGCCGATTCCGTTCTGCTGCAATCCTGCTGCAAATTGCATTATTCAACTTGCTGTCTAATGTGGTGAAACGACATAGCTTACGTAATGTACGCCAGTCGGTCCAAAAATCTGTGGCAGTTATAGTCCAAAATATAAAGGGTCCACCAGGTTGGTGAAAGCTGATGCTGCCCGATGCCCACTTCCTCGAGAGTAAGCCCCACTGAAATTCACTCCGGTGCCCTGAGAATCCATTTCCTGATTCTGGAGAGTCAAATTGCCTTAAAAGAAGGCTGGACCTTCCCCACTGGCCGGATTCTAAATGTTTCTGCTGGAAAAACTAACACCAATGAAAAATCATGTTTTGTTTTTTCCTTGCGACATTATATTGTTTCCCAAAACAGGCAGGGGTGGGTGGACAAAAATTCATCCCCGGAAGGCATTCCAGTCTGGAAATTTTGCAGTTATTTGCATGCAGGTGTGGGGCCAATGTACATTTAGAATACCTACAATCAGAGTTAAATACACTTTGAATACCACTTATTTCAATGGTTTTAAGCGTACAGTCGTACCTTGGTTCTCGAACAGAATGCGTTCCGGTTGCCCTTTTGAGTCCCGGAACTGTTCAAAAACCAAGGCGCAGCTTCCAATTGGCTGCAGGAGCATCCTGTAGCCAATCAGAAGCCGTGGAAGCCACACCGGACATTCGGCTTCCGAAAATTGTTCAAAAACTGGAAAACTCACTTCCAGATTTCGATAGTTCAGGAGCTGATTTGTTCGGGAATCAAGGCGTTTGAGATCCAGGGTACAACTGTACTAGAATCCGTGATGGGCTGGGGCCAGGATGTTCAGGGTCTGGGTGCTGTGAGGGCACTATTTTTAATTGGGAGTGTGTGCATGCAGGCTGTTTGTTCCAGATGGTGATCACGACAAGACAAGTTGCATGTATTTCCTGAAGGGAGTGCTTTCCATGTCAGAATTGTTGTGCATCACTGGAATCGTCTCTCACTGGTACTGTCTAAACTTCATCAGGCTAACAGAGGCCTGCAGGGGCCCTCTGGTGGTCTATCTTATGAAGTTGAATGTATCCGAAGGTCTAATACTCGCTTCATGCCTGGGATCAGTGGGAGAATGAATGAGCTTTGCTTCAAATCGGAGAATATCCGCAGTGCGTGTTAGAATATGACAGGTAGTGGTGGAATTTTGGACACGGTTTGAAGTACATCCAGAATCGAATTTCATTTCCCTCATCAATAATACAACCTCTTTGATTTAAAAAAAAAAAATAGAAGCAACTTGTCAATTGCTCTCTGTTTTAGACTGCTCATTTTATGTGAGGGAAGGCTTCTTTAACTTACGCATGTGCAGGTTTTTTAAAATCTTTATTGAAAGTTCAAAAGGTACATGACTATATGTGCACTAAACATGGTGAGACACAAACAAAAAAGAGAAAGAGAGAAAGAGAAACAGAACCTGTGCAAAAGGGGGAAACAAAGGGCGGAGGGGGAAACCCCCAAATCTGTGTATTTTACAAGGTTGTTATTATACTTCACAAGATCTTAACTTATTACAGTATTTATAAGAATGGATTCCAAATATCACTGAATTTGTCCACGGCAAGTCTGCGTTTATATGCAAGTTGTTCATATGTTGCGAGTTTGTGTAAGTCTTCAATCCAATCGTAAAAGGGAGCCACATTTTTATTTCCCCAGTTCATCAGGGTCAGTCTTTTTGCTGTGGTAAGAGCACGGAGTGTCCACTCATATTGTCCTTTTGTAAAGTTCCATGTGCTGGGTATATACTTCAAGAGGATATTTTGCTCTGTAAATGCAAAGTTGTTCTGTACAGTTCTGTTGATGGTTTCAGTTACCTTCTGCCAAAAATCTAGCAATATAGGACAGTGAAAAAACATGTTTTGGAGAAGCATTATCCCTATTGCATCTCCAACGCATGTGCAGTTTTTACCAAATTATGACCCCATAGCCCTCCATAGATTCAGGGACAGGGAGGCATCAGTAATTTGAGGAACAGTTAATATCCGACAGGAGCCTACGACCCTCCAGATATTATTGGACTCCAACTCCTATTGCCTCTAGTTAAAAGAGGCCCAATGCCCCAATGGATGATGGGAGTTGTGGTTTAGCAACATCTAGAGAGCTGCAGGTTACTTATTGCTTGCCTAAACCAACCAGGAGACACCATGTGACATATTACACAATAATATGCCTTTTGTTTATGCAAAGACTTGGTCTGAATATTGTACCAGTACAGTGGTACCATGGTTTATGAACTTAATCCGTTCCGGAAGTCCCTTCTTAAACCAAAGTGTTCTTAAACCAAGGCGTGCTTTCCCATAGCAGCGGGGGACTCAATGTAAAATGGAACACACTCAACAGGAAGTGAAACATGTTCTGCTTCCAAGGCAAAGTTCACAAACCAAAACACCTACTTTGCAGCGTTCTTAATCCAAGTTGTTCATAAACTAACCTGTTCTTAAACCAAGGTAACCACTGTACTGAATCAAGATAAATGCTGATGTAATAGCTCTGAGCATGATCTCGGTCCCAAGGAAGTCCATAGGAATTGTGTTAGCTATGATACTGTGGATGGCCCTTTCCTCCCATACTCAACGGTTTTAATAACATAGCTGGAAAGAAGGCACTCTCTATTTGCATTTCCCACGCGCCTGACACAATTAAATACTACGCAGCTAATTTTGTTTTGTTGCAGATCAAGGGCTTGCCCGAAGCTTTCAGCACTCCTAAAATAGGTTCCAATTATTCCGTTCACACCGTGGAGAAAACTTGGAAGGCTCTGCAAGATTTCCAGGAAGGAAATGCCATTTTCACCTTTCCAAACACACCCATAAAATGTGCCGGTGCACCACAAAAGATCATGTACTTGTCAGAGGCGTACCTGAGAAAGGTATGCACCATCTACTGCCGGAGGCTGAGCAGACTCGATAGATCTGTGTTGTTGCTTGAGCAGATAGCAAGATATTTGCAATGCAAAAGGGCCAGGTCTTCATCTGCACAGATATTATGCTCTTTTAAACTGCTGGGACTCTCAGCCTCTGTTCACAAAAACATTTTAGCTGTTAGGGTGGACTTATCTCTCATCTCCTGAGAGAGATGGTAGGAGGGAGGGTGTCCCTTGATTATGTTATAAGAAAATACTGCTCCCTTTCCTTTATGGGGTATTCCAGAGCCCGTATAGAGTCCTTAAGTGGGTTCCCTATCGGAAGGTGGCCAACCAGAGAATATTGAGAAGCAAAGCAGCTAGTAAGCCTGATCTTTATTCAAGGAACTGTTGTAACAGGGTCCCCACTCACCACACGCAGGAGGGAGGAGAACCTCAAGCAATGGTACACGAGCCCCTATACAGACTTTTGAATTTGCCCACCCTGTAGCCCAAGACACACACACACCCCCAAAAAACCCATCATACATACATCACAGAATGAGGTGGTCTACGGCAGAAATCCTGTGCGCCAAGATACCTGATAACGGTCACTGATTGCATTACCTGGGCAGCCTGGCCCTTCTTTTGTGGTGGTTAATACTAGATCCTGAATGCAGGTCACAGGCTCACCCTATTCATACACAAATACACCCTTAAGACTGGTTTTGCAAGCAAAAAGACAACAGGAAGGCTTTCCTCATTTGCCTCCCTTACCGCGGAGGAATATTTGAGGTCATTGGGCAGTGATGGCGAACCTAAGACAGCGTGTCAGATGTGACACGCAGAGCACTCACTGCTGGCACACGCCTCATCGGCCCATTCGCGCTGTTGTTTCCCCCCCCCATTTGTTCTCCCGCTCCTCATGCTACAGCTTGTCTCCGCTGTTAAAACCAGGATCTTTTTTTGTTGTTGTTGTTGCTGGTAGCCAGATATTGGTTTTTTAACCCTTTCTGTGCTGTTTTTTCTGGCACTTTGGCAGACAATGATTGGGTGTAACAGCGTTCATTTTTTTACCTGTTCTGTGCTAGGGTTTTTTGGCGCTTTGGCAGACTATGTCGGTGTTGCATGTTAGTTCCAGCGAAGGTATTATTCATAATTTATTTCTGTTCTCCCCCCCCCAAAAGCTCAGCAGCTTTTGGGCACCCCCACCAAAAAAAGTAAAGCAACTTTTACACACACACACAAAAAAACCTCCAAAACTTTGGTCAGCAGCTCCCCCCGAAAAGCTCAACAACTCTGGGCACCTTGTGATAAATAAGGGGGTTTTGGTTTGGTTTGGTTTGGTTAAATAATTAGTTTTTGGTTTATTAAATACAGTTATAGATTACAATTATACATTTTTGTTATTTAAACTATAAATATCGTGAAATTATGGTTTTTTTCTCGAAGTGACACACCACCCGAGTTATGCTCGGTTTTTTGGCGAATTTTGACACGCCAAGCTCAAAAGGTTGCCCATCCCTGTCATTGGGAGAGTCAAAATGGCTTCAGGATTGCTCTCCCGTATACATCAGACACATGGTTCATATATTTAGATATGTGTGTGCATTTATGAATATTCTGTATTTGAGACCTTAAAATTCTTATAACACTGGGACTGAAATGTTTTCAATTTCCGCAATGGAGTTCAGGAGCTGATCTCGAAACAGTCATCAACTCGCAGCCTCGTAGGGTTGTTTGGGGGATAAAATGGAGGTGGGGAGAAGCATGTGTGTCACCTTGAATTCGTTGGAGGAAGGATGGGAATGAAACGTAATAAATTGTGGGTGGGGATTTTTGTCAGCGGAAGCCCTGCAAAAGGACTTTTGCTGCAGAGATCCCCTCTCCCAGTGCACCCCCAGAACAGCACACAGGGGGAGGATAAATTGTTTTGTCTGCCCAGCAGATATGCTTGTATTTTCTGTAATAGCGCAATGTTGAATTCCACCCTTTCCCCAAAAAAGTTGTACTAAATTATGTTGGATTACTTTGGTGGGTGTTGTAAAAATAGCATTCTGTCTCCTGCTTCTGGTTTGACACTCATAACTATGGTTTTGAACCATTACTTTTGAATTATCCTTTACCCCCCTCTTGGTAGACTGGGAAACGACCGAAAGCCAAAATAATCTTCAATACTGCCCTTGGAGTGATTTTTGGTGTTCAGAAGTATGCCAATGCTCTGCTAGAGATTATCAAATCGAGGGACATTACAGTCAACTACAAATACAACCTCGTTGAAGTTCGAGCTGATAAACAGGAAGCGGTCTTTGAGAACTTGGACAAAAGTGGGGAGACAGAGGTCTATCAGGTCAGCAAAATGAGATTTTTTCAGGTGCATCTATGTACAAAGCGAATTGCTGTGACTATCATGGTTTTCTTGCTTGTGATCTGGATTGGCTTCCTGTTTGTTAGAATAGGCAGGAAACAGTAAATCAAAATGTTGATCGAAGTATGTGATGTGAGAAGGTGAAAACAGTTGATACAGTGTAGTTAAAAAACTGACCAAACAACTTTGAGCACTGGGATGGTTGGACAAAGTGGATGAGATTGCAACAGACCCCTCCACCTATGGCAAACTTTGGTGAAGAAGTAGGGGGGGGCTTTATAAGCACATTATCTTAATAACAATAACAATTATAAATATTTTTATTTTTATTTATTTATACTCCACCCATCTGGCTGGGTTGCTCCAGCCACTCTGGGCGGCTCCCAACAGAATATTAAAAACACGACAATCATCTCTGGGAATTCTTTTTTTCTTTTCTATGTGAAATAATTTTTATTGGTTTTACAAAATAAATCGCACAATTAACCTTTTTTTCTTAACCTTTTAAAATAAAACAAGCTTACTCCGAATCCTGAGACTTCCCTCCTGCCCTCCATGGGTCCTTTATATATCTTTAAAAGGTAAAGGGATCCCTGCCTGCCCGTTAAGTCTAGTTGTGGAAGACTCTGGGGTTTCGGCGCTCATCTCACTTTAATGGCCGAGGGAGCCGGCGTTTGTCCGCAAACAGCTTCCGGGTCATGCGGCCAGCATGACTAAGTCGCTTCTGGGGAACCAGAGCAGCTCACACAGAAATGCCGTTTACCTTCCTGCCGGAGCGGTACCTATTTATCTACTTGCACTTTGATGTGCTTTCAAACTGCTAGGTGGGCAGGAACTGGGACCTAGCAACGGGAGTTCACCCCATTGCGGGGATTCGAACCGCCGAACTTCCGACCGGCAAGCCCTAGGCTCTGTGGTTTAAAGCACAGCGCCACCTGCATCCCTCATATATCTTAACCCACTGCATGTTATAGTTCCTTTGAATTATGCTCCTGCAAAATATCCAACGTCTTTGTAACATTGCAAGAGTTCAGGTGTTTACAGTACAGTGTTATTTTAAATATGATCTACCGGTATATTTGTCCCATTCTCTATTGAAGTTTTAATCCTCCTGATTTCTGATTTTCACAGTCAATATCGCCATCTCTGCATACTCCAATGATTTCATCTGCCAGTCTGCCTTTGTCGGCCTCTTATCCTCATTCCATCGCTGGGCAAGCAGCATCCTTGCAGCTGTAGTTGCCTAAATCAGTGTTTCCCAACCAGTGTGCCTCCAGATGTTTTGGGACTACAACTCCCATCATCCCTAGCTACCAAGACCAGTGGTCAGGAATGATGGGAGTTGTAGTCCCAAAACATCTGGAGGCACACTGGTTGGGAAACACTGGCCTAAATGCATCTCTGGGAACAACAGCTTAGCCAGGGAAAATTCATTCTCTCTCTCTCTCTCTCTCTCTCTCTCTCTCTCTCTCATCTATAGTAGCAGATATACAGTTGTGCTTGAACTCCTTTCTCTTTCTCTGGATGCAGTACGAAATGCTTCATGTCACCCCCCCAATGGGACCCCAAAACGTACTTCTGAACAGTCCGGTTTCTGATGCAGGGGGCTGGGTCGATGTAGACAAGGAGACATTGCAACACAAGAAATACCCAAATGTGTTTGGGATCGGAGACTGCACTAACCTCCCTACTTCAAAGACGGCTGCAGCTGTAGGTAAGAGTGGCTTTTGCAATTAACTGATTCAATGTTAATGGGGACGCGGGTGGCGCTGTGGTCTTAACCACAGAGCCTAGGGCTTGCCGATCGGGAAGTCGGCGACTCGAATCCCCACGACGGGGTGAGCTCCCGTTGCTAGGTCCCAGTTCCTGCCCACCTAGCAGTTTGAAAGCACGTCAAAGTGCAAGTAGATAAATAGGTACCGCTCCGGCAGGAAGGTAAACGGTTCTGTTGCTCGGTCCCAGCTCCTGCCCTCCTAGCAGTTCAAAAGCACGTCAAGTGCAAGTAGATGAATAGGTATCGCTCCGGGGGGAAGACGGTGTTTCCATGTGCTGCTCTGGTTCGCCAGAAGCGGCTTTGTCATGCTGGCCACCTGCTGTCTGCGGATAAACGCCAGCTCCCTCAGCCTATAGAGCGAGATGAGCGCCACAACCCCAGAGTCGTCTGCAACTGGACCTAACGGACAGGGGTACCTTTACCTTTAATTTATGTTAACATAAATACTGTATTTAATTCTTATTTGCCTTTTTCCCTCTCTTTGCAAACCCTTTTGATATCCGAAGAAAAGCAGTATATAAATACCTGAAACAAATAATAATAAATGTTTGCTGCAAAACGGGCCTTAAACATTGAGTCTTAAGCTTCCTGTACTAAAAGAAGCGTTTTATGGATCTGAGTTCAGAAAGGTCAGAAATAGGCAATGATTTTTAAAAAGTTTATTTAACTGACCAAGGGTGCATCTACACACAGGGGAAAAACGCTATTACAAAGTCAGAAATTAAATCGTTATAAGAAAAGGGGGGAAACGCTATGGAAAATCACACAGAAATTCTTTTGCTCTCTGGCACCATCTGGTATTGCATGTTCATAATGCATTCGAAATACTGTTTTTTGACTAATGTAGCTGAGTTAGATTAGATTTAGTCCCTGAGCCTGAGGTTTCCCATGCTTGTTCTACTCCAACCCAGTTTTTTCATGGCCTCAGATATCAGCCTTTCTAGCTTTTGTATCTGAAGCTCCAGTTTTGTTAAACTGGAAATACCAGGGATTTGATCTCAGGTCTTCTCCAGGTCTTCTCTGCTCTGCCCCTGAGCTACACAACTGCTCTCTCTAATCTGCCCTATATAAAAGCATATGCCTTTAGTTAGTAATGCCTTAGAACGAATTAATAGGACTTATTTACAACTCATTTTAGCTAGACCAGGCTCCATCTGTTTTATTGCTGACTAAATTATGGTACAAATTAGTGAATATTCTAACAGAGGAAGCAGTGTTGGTCCGTTTGGAAATTGAGACAGAAAGAGTAATTGCAATACAACACCAATTAGAAACTTTGGCAATTAAGTGGTCTATGAATAGCTTAAATAATAATAAATAAAAACAGTAAGAGGAATACACAGAGAAATATTTCGCGGGGTAGCAGTTAAAAATAGAAATTTATTTTTAGACTCTAGTGTTCCTATTTCAGGAAGAAAAACATTGCGGCACTAATGTAAACAAACCATTATCTCTTCTGTAGCTGGCCAGTCTGGTGTGCTTGATAACACCATTTCCTGTATAATGAAGGGCAAGCCTCCAGCTAAAAAGGTAAGCTGGTTCATTCAATTAATTGGTCATTAAATGGGTAGAGTTATCACTTCTAATCAAGAATTATATTTTTAATAAAGATCCCTTGGGCAATGAATTAAGTTTCATAACATATTTCGAGGCAGTATTCTTTCTTATTAAAGATCAGAAAGTTTCTCGCCCAAATTCAAAATGCCTTGTTCACAGGTCGTCCTCAAATATTGTGTGGGCAGGGGTATTTAAGTTGCATTTTAAATAAATGATTCAAAAAGCTGTTCCTAGACAGTTGACAGGGACAGACTGTCACCAGCACATAACCCATGTTCTAAAGTCTGCGCTAGCTATATTTCAAAAAGTAAAAACCAGGACACCCCAAAAGTTTGTTGAGGTTTTTAAAGGAAGACTCCGAAATTGTTGACCTTTTTCAGCAGAAGCTACAAGAATTTTTGAGGCATTTCGGGTACGGTTTAACCCCCATTGCCAGTTTTCCAGGACATTTGCCCGACTTATGAAAAATAATCTAAGACGCCATTTACGGAGGTGAATTTCAGGACATGTCCTGGAAAATCAGGACATATGGCAGCCCCACTCTTAATAATTTGGGTCCAGAATATTTTAAGGACCTCCTAATCTCTTATATTCCTGCCCTATCACAGAGATCTTTGGCGAAGGCATAGTTAATATCCACCTGGATCTGTACAATGAGTATTGTGGGCCCAATATTTTAGAGTTCCCTTCCAATTCAGGTCAAACAGACCTACTGAACATCCGGTGCCAACTGAACTTTTTTTAAAAAAAAAAAATCCACCAAGCATTTTAATTATAGTTTTATTTTATAGTTTTTAATTATTATTTTATCTTTGTAAACCAGTTAACAGACTATTGGGAGATAAATGGTTGAAATAAATCTCTCTCAACATCTCTGCCCACACAAGTATTGGCAAATGATATTTCCTAGTAATATGTGAGGAGCCCCCAATTAGGAGCATTAACTTAATCAATTTAATTAAAAGAGGGTTCCATTCTTCTGCTGCTCTGCTATCATGGCCCAACCGCATTTCATAAACACACCATAATTATTTAATTTTTACTGCCAATACAAGAGCAGATATAACTTGTGCCTCTGCTTTTCATAGGTTGGATTCTTGCATTTTTCTGGAAAAATACCATCCCAACAATTTTATATGCTGAACTCTCACAAATTTATTTATGGGCTTTTCTGCAATGTTCATTTTTTAACACTCCTAACATACAACAACAGGCAAGAGAACTTCCAAATTGCCATTATATCCCTGCTTTTGGACATAAGGAAAGCCAGTAGAAAAAGACAAAACACTGTAATGAGAACTGGGTACTTTCCTAGCCTGTGAACCTTTCACCCCTTCATAAATTTATAATAATGCTACCTCTGGACTTTTGGTCATCTTTAACCCAGTGGTTTCTGTTATCTCCTTAAATACCCTTTGCAAAAAAAAAGAAGTACATATTTACTTGTGTAAATTACCATGTGAATATAATTCCCCGTTTCTTGGCATCCCCTCCAACGAATATTCCTTATTTGATTTAATCTGACTACTGTTAAGTACCATCTCCAAACTAATTTATAATAATTTATATACAGTGGTACCTCTTCTTACGAATAACTCTACTTATGAATGTTTCTACTTATGAATGGAGCTCCGTCCGCCATCTTGGATGTGGTTTAGATAGGATTTTTTCCATTTACGAATTTTTAGATAGGGTTGCTTCTACTTACAATTTTTTTCTCCCAATGCATTCTTATGGGATTCGACTTACAAATTTTTTCGACTTACTAATGTGCGTTTGGAACGCATTAAATTCGTAAGTAGAGGTACCACTGTACTATGTTGTATGAAAGAGGTAAAGAGATAGTATTACACAAAGGCTAATTTATTAGTCGTACCTTGGTTTTCGAACAGCCTAGGTCTTGAACGTTTTGGCTCCCAAACACCGCAGACCCGGAAGTGAGTGTTCGGTTTTCGAACGTTCTTTTGGAAGATGAGCATCCGACAGGGCTTCCAATTGGCTGCAGGAGCTTCTTTGGTTTTCTAACATTTTGGAAGTCAAGCAGACTTCTGGAACGGATTCTGTTTGACTTCCAAGGTACAATTGTATTTTATATAATCCAGGCATGTCCAAAGTCCATTTTGGGGCCCTAATCCAGCCCGCCCCTTTTAATCCGGCCCCTGTGGCAGTTTTATTTCCTGGAGTAAAATCCTAAAACTTCAATCCTAAAAAAAAAAAAAAACGGTTAAAAACTTCAATCCTAAAAAAAGGTTTAAAACGTAGTTCGGCTCTCACAGCCCTTCACTTCATCAAATCTGGCCCTCTTTGAAAAAAGTTTGGACATAAGCAGACTAAAGGGATCCTTCGGGTGGTGGTGGGGAACCTGAGAAATTGTTTTGCAATATTCAAGTGAAGGGTTTTTTTTTTGTTCCATTATGTAAAATGCACACTACAAAATGTTTTGTAGTATGATGGATACACATCCTGTCCCCTGGTAACCAACTACAACCGCGCGATCCTGGCAGAATTTGATTACAGCGCGCAGCCTTTAGAAACGTTTCCTTTTGACCAGAGCAAGGAGCGGCTGACAAGTTTTCACATGAAAGCTGATCTCATGCCTTTCCTTTACTGGCATGGGCTATTGAAGTAAGTATCCCTTGTGTATATATGCCAAACTAACTTGGGCGGGTTATGGAAAAACCAACGCAAAATGCAAGGGCACTTTTTGCGGCACAGGTTTGTGCAATACAGCAAACCAGCTGCACATTTCCTAGCTGCACAGGTAGGTTTTCGTTTGAACGGTGCATGTCTAAAAAAAAAAAAAGCCATTTGGACCGTCGTAGAAAAAATTTAACATCTTATATGGGGGGGGGGGGGAATTAAAGATGCAATTGTGTTCCAAAGACGCTTTTATAGAGGGAAGTTCTATATGTGCTATCAGTTTAATGCCGAAATGCACAAAAAAACACTTTAAATTTAAAAAATAAGAGTTTAGCAATCTGCCGTTCCAAATGGTTTGACACAGCTTTCAACTTACAAAGCTGCAGAGGGAAATTTTGACTTGCCAAGTTCATTTTCCAGAGGGGTAGCTTTAACTGCAGTCCTAACGCCTGGGTTGGCCATAGTGAGGCTTGACACAGCCACCGCCCCAATTTAGGGTCATAAGAGCCTGCTGGATCACAACAGTGCCATCTTGTCCAGAATCTGGACAACCTGCTGCCCATGGCAAGCCCACAAGCAGAACCACCTCCTAGAAGAAGCCCACGAGGATCTCCTGCAATTTCTAGCAGTTAAGTATTCAGATCCTCCATAAATTTGTCTTATCCAAGTTGGAGGCTGTCAATCTTTTGAGCGCAAGGCAGGGGAGCAGGGAATAGCCCTTTACTGAGACAACTCTCAGGCTAGTGCAGCAAAGATGCCCAGATCAGGCCCATTGCTGTTGACAGGACAGCAGCTCTTGTGGCAGCCCCAGAACACCCCAATTTCAGGGGCTTCAGTTTATATTCTGTCATGCCAGTTACAACATTAAATGCAAAGGGTTTTTTTAGTGAATAGGATGATGAAGTTTGAAGTGATCTTTATCCCAGTTCTAACCCTTAAAAAATTCTTCTAGGGGATACTGGGGAGGTCCAGCTCTGATACGAAAGCTGCTACACCTAGGGATGAAGTAGCCGCCAGTCCTTTTGTACCTGCTACAAACCACAAAAGTACGACCACAGCTTTAAAAGGTATACAGCAAGATATAGAAGCAGTAGGTGTCCTGTGCAGTATATCAATAAAAGTTTCTGAGCAGAGACTAAAGCTTCAGACTCATTCATATCTTACATGCTATACTTGGATTTTATGTATTAATATTTTTTAAAGCAAATAAATTTGGTACTTTTCAATGTCTTTATAGGTCTCAAATCTACATTTTAAAGAAAACTTTATCCAGCTAGTAAATGCACCATCCAGTAGTGTAGCAACCGCTGCATTTTTAGCTGTTGACTTTCTATTTTGAGTCTACCCATGAGATAATATACTGAGTTGTGTTAGCTTATATATGTGCTCTCTTCCCAGCTTCAACAGCTGGTGTAGTGGCTAACCATTGACCTTGAATGATCCCAGTTCAAGAAGTGTTGCAAGTCTGTAATACAGAGATAATGGTCTACCTTACAAATCTGTCAGAGGGTTACAGAGAAAATTCAGAAAGCATTCTATAAAATGTCGTGTTATCATTTCAATTGCACCAACTCTTCATCAGCATGCCAACCAACAAATATGGAACATTCTGCACTTGTTCAATGAAAACCAGGCTTTATTTTATGGCCTTTTCTATCAGTACTGCCAATATCTGCATTGTTAGACGTATTGTATCTCACTGCTTAAGTCAATATTCCCTAGATAGCAGCCAAGTAAGTAGGAACTGTCTCAACTGCCTATTTCCTGTGATTTGTCAGCAATTGCAGAATTTTCTTCTTTTGGGGAGGAGTGATGGCTCAGTAGTATTGATCCTATGTTTTGTAGGCAGTGTCCCAGGTACAATCTCTAACATCTCCAATTCAAAGAATGAGATGGGTGGTGTAAAACACCCTTTTGCCTGAAAGCCTGGAAAGCAGTTGCCAGTAGGCAATACTAAGCTAGAGAAGCTTGGGGGGGGGCATGAGCACATTTGCTGTTTGCCAGCTGGACCCATTTCCTTGAGATGCCCGATTTGAAGTGCTCGGAAACTTCAACAGGTTCAAATAATTGCAGCCAGATTGTTGACTAGGGCTGGTTATTGGGCGCATACGACTCCCTCGTTAATAACAATTTGTATGCTGCCCATCTGACTGGGTTGCCCCAGCCACTCTGGGCAGCTCCCAACAAAATATTAAACATGCAATAAAACATCAACCATTAACAACTTTCCTCAACAGAGCTGCCTTCAGATGTCTTCTAAAAGTCAAATGTTGTTTGACATCTGATGAGAGGGCATTCCACAATTACTCCACCAACTACAGTACCTGTCTTTCCAGGTGCAATTCAAAGTGCTGGTTAACCTATTAAGCCCTATATGGCTTAGATCAGGCATCCCCAAACTGCGGCCCTCCAGATGTTTTGGCCTACAACTCCCATGATCCCTAGCTAACAGGACCAGTGGTCGGGGAAGATGGGAATTGTAGTCCAAAACATCTGGCGGGCCGAAGTTTGGGGATGCCTGACTTAGATCCAAACTATCTGAAAGACTGTATTCCCTCATGTGAACCTGCCTGGGTTTTGAACTCTTCAGGAGAGCTCATTCCCAGACTTTGGAACTCCCTCCCTAGAGAAGCTAGACTGAATCCTTTTGCTGTCCTCCTGCTGGCAGGAAGACTTTTGTGTTCCAACAGGCTTTTGGAAACTGACTGCTTTTAATGAAAGGGCTGGCGCTGTGCTGTTTCTATTGTAATTATTTGCATAGTTTTAACAGGTTATATATAGTTTTAATTAGATCAGTATTTAATTGTTCTTTAATTATTGCTTATTCTTTTAGTGGTTATTTTTAGATGTAAGCCACATTGAGAAAAAGGTGGGTTATAAATAATAATAGACTAGGCAGTCTGGCCAGGTATTAGGAAGCATCCTGTACTCTTGATAGTATAATTTGCACAATACAACCTCTAGGAACCCAATGCAAATATAGATTAATGTTAATAAAAAAGAACAAAATCAATCTCAAAAGCTTTGAAGGTGGTAAATGCTTTTTAATCAAGGCCACATTTTAGAGACTTAAGTCAGCAAGAAAAATGTATTTATTAAAAGCAAAGGGGGGGATCTTCATAGAAGTTGGAACTTTACTGCCAAGCCAGGCATATGTAGGAAAAAAATAAGTTACTGGACAAGTGTCTTCTACTTCACAAGAATCCTCCAACCACTTGTCTATCTCTGTAAAAAAAGAAAGAAACATTAAGGGAGTGACTGCTACACATACTTTACATAAACACATTTTCCAATAGAGGTAATTATATGCTTATAACAGCTGTATGACATGGGATGTAGCCTTTATATAGTTGCAATCATTGAAAAAAAATCATTATTTGAGAGATTTCTCACCATCAAGTACCTGTTAGCAACCCTAGCAGGTAGCCCAAATTAAAAAACAGAGCATGCATGCACATGCACACAGATGTACTTTTTTGGAACTGTATTGAGAGTTAATCATCTTACACGGAACAATCTGCAACTCGTTTTGCCCCCCTTACTTAAGAACAATTCCTACCAGCAGTTCTTCTAAGCTGTTCTGAATGTGTTCATAGACTTCATTAAAGAGCTCCTCTCTTGATTTTCTTCCATCCAACTGAACTGAAATATAAAACACCACCATTTGAAGAAGCAAGCAAGCAAGCTGAAATAAGCTAGTTATTTTAAGTATTGCTATTTCTGTGTATGCCAGGCGCACAGATCTGCACATGTAATGCATTTTTAAATCTGGCCAACAAGAGTTAGGGGGAGGAGGAAAGCAAATGTTTAAGATTCACAAAGATCTTCCTGAATAAATGCAGTTTCATTTTCATGAATATATACTGGATTATTCAAAGTTTTCAGACCCCTTACAGGCCTGATTCGGATGTAACAAAATACTGGTTTGTTGTTACAATGGGAATTTTACAGTTTCTGATCCTAGTAATGAACCATGGCAATCCAGTAAACAGGAAATAAAGTACAGTTCAAAGTACAGTGGTACCTCGACTTACGAAGACGATCCGTTCCGCGGCCGTCTTCGTAAGTCGAGGTTTTCGGATGTCAAAGTGCCGCTATGGCGCATGCGCGAAGCGTGACTTTGTGCTTCTGCGCATGCGCCAGGTGCGCGCGTCGAAAGGACTTCCGGGGGTTGTCGACTTCGGAAGTCGAAACCTTCGGAAGTTGAAGCGTTCGGATGTCAAGGTATGACTGTATAGTTTGTTAACAAACTAGGAAGAGTGGTTTTCAACCAGTGTGCCGTGGCACTGGGGTGCCTTGAATGATGGTTGGGGTGCCGCAGGCAACCCTGGCCTGTCCCTTTTTCCTTCCCTCCTACTATGCCCTCAACACATCTCTGCCTCCCAAAGGCTTGCACAGCTGTTTGTTGCAGCAGCCTTGGCTATGAGCTCCCCAGGCAAATGGTGCCTCTGAGGGAGTCCAGGGGTTGCTTCCCAGGCACCTGCGGGGCAGTATGAGGAGGCACCTCTCTTTGGGGCAAGGTAAGCAGCTCAGAGATCGGGGCAGCAGCTGCCCAGAGGACTCCCAATGAGAGGGGAGAAGAGAGGAGACTGAGGGAACCCTCCACAAAGGAGGGGTGAGGGGCTGCCAGCTCTGCAGGCAAGGGGTGACATAACTGGGCTCCTGAGCCCCGCAGGGGTGCCACATAAAAAAAGTAGTTAGTCAAGGGAGCCATGGACCTCAAAAGGTTGAAAGCCTCTGAGCTAGGATACGGATTACAGATTACTGTAAAGTTTTGTGCCTGCAGTGAGTAAAATTGTCCCCAGACAACTAAGCAAGCCCATCCAAACCACCTACCCTTTTAGCCCCCCAGATATTGCTGAACTATAACTCTCTTCAGCCCCAGCAAGGGAGCTGGGAGTTGTAGTTTAGCAACATCTGGAGGGCCAAAGGTGTTCTAGCCCAAAGACAGATTTGTGAGCTTTGAGTACACCATATCCCACTCGTTTCTAATTTGAAAACTTGTTCTGAATCTTGGGGCAGAAAGTTTAGTATCCATGTGATATGAAAGCATCCTTTGCAGCCCCAGCTGTTTGAAGCTGTGTAAAGGAGACAATCTGGGCTGCTAGAGAAGGACTACTATAAAGTGAAAGATGGGCAGATCAACACTGCCCTACTCAATTCAACACTGCCCTACTCAAACAGTCATATTCTTTAATGAGCAACAGTTGCAGCTTGAGCAAATCAATCATTTCAATAACACTTATATTTCACACTGGTAAAATCACTGTGGGAACATTGCCTTTGAAAATGCAGCAAATAAAATCTTAAACTTGTAACACCTACCACACAGAATACAAACATCTTTAAAACTGACCCCATGCCCCAATTTAAACTTACCCACATCAACATTAAGGTCTTCCATTAGCTTCTTATGTTTGACATACATGGGCCAGACGTGACCATCAAACAAACCCGGTGGATCTGGTACAGTGTAATTCCTTGAACTAAAAATTTGGGGAAAAGGGAGAAAAATACACCCTAAGTTTCAGCTTGAATGTGATTGCAGTACTACCTACTAAATTAAGAGAGTCCTTTGCTCATGCAAACCCTATTTACTTATTTAGTCGTCTCAACATGACTTTTCAGATTATCAAACAACTTGTGCTATTTGTAGGGTATGTGTGTGGGCTTACCTTCTCCTCCTCTTGCATTCTTCATAGGGAATAGAAAGAAAATACCGGTAGTCAAATACATCAATCAGGGGCCTAAAAAGAAAAGAAAAGGTGACCTGGGTATTGTTGTTTTAATACAACAAAGGAAAACCCCTCATGAATAATACCAAATGGTCTAGTGTCCTTTATCCAACAATGGGCATCAACACAATAGTTACATCCAGCAACCAGGACATTGCCTCTTACGTGGCTCATAGCCAAGAACCATTGACAGGCATATTCCCCATGAATTGTCTAATCCCCTATTAAAGCCATTTAAGATGCAACCATGTTCTGCAGCAGTGAATGTAATACATTAAGCTCCTGTGAAAGAATATTTTCTTTTCTGTCCTGAATGGTCTGCTCATCAAATTCATTATGTGAAATCCATAACCATGAATAATATGTCATACCCTCTCCTACACTGGTTGTTATAAACTGAAAAGCCCACATGCTTTCCCTTTCCACCCTTTGATATTTTATATTTCCCTGTGCTACACCTTTATAGCTCTACCATACTTTTACTAAAGACTGAGCAACCAGAAGTGTACACAATACTCTCAACTTACCCTGGGGGGGGTTATCTTTGGATAATAATATTTTATTTATATCCCACCCTCCCCGGCCAAAGCTAGGCTCAGAGTGGCTAACATCATACAAGTAAGACAAGATAGCACCTAGACCCAATAGTGCGTATGGTCAAAACTCATTGGGATCAATGGCAGGTAGGATTGCCAGTCTTTTCCCCATATACCTGCCTCCTCTTCTACGGTAATTATTTTTTAAATTGCCAAGTGCATAAAGCTGAATGTTGACAAACACTTGTAAGTTGCGAATTACCTGCACTCTCAATGTAGTCACATAAAATTTCCATCAGGGCAACAATGTGTCATTTTACTTTCAATTCCTAGCATGGACCTTTATTTTCAAGGCTGCCAAGAGGCTTGATGATTTGATATTATTACACACTATAACAAAATATCTTTCCTGAAGTGTTGATGCCAGTTCATATCCTTGCAGCATGCATGTGAATGTTATTGCCACAATGTGCATCATTTTACATTTATTAGCACTGAAACCCATTTGCCATTTTGTTGCCTGTTCACTCAACTTGGACAAGTCCTTGTGAGAACTGGTCTTCAACTGGTGGGTTGGGCACTATCACCATACAGTGGTACCTTGGAAGTCGAATGGAATCCGTTCCGTAAGTCTGTTCAACTTCCAAAACATTCAGAAACCAAGGCGCAGCTTCCAACTGGCTGCAGGACGCTCCTGCAGCCAATCAGAAGCCGCGTCAGACGTTCGACTTCCAAAGAACGTTCACAAACCGGAACACTCACTTTCGGGTTTGCGGCGTTTGTGAGCCAATACGTTTGACTCGCAAGGCGTTCGGGATCAAAGGTAGGACTGTACAATATGAAATTTTAAAAATTAAGAAATGGGGCCCCAAATGCATGTTTGGGTTAAAGGTTGAAGATACCTGCTTTAGAGTTCTCTGTAATCAGCTTAGATTTTCACCATCTCAGACATTGTGGTGTCACATTCACAATTTTAACTATTTCACAGCTCACCCGGATAGTTAAGAATAGCACTAGTCCCAATACGTATCCTTGGCAGATAGCACAACGTAACCCTTTGTTCTTGCCGTTTTTTGCTCTTGAACTTAAATGACCCATAAAAGAACTGGCAATTCTAACCCATGATCATTAAGTTCACTCAGGAGATTTTGGCGAGGGAGATGATCCAAAGCTGTTTGGAAGTCCAAGTCCCTTACTATAGGCTTGCTCATATTCAAGCTGCAACCAGGAATATAAATTTTAAAATGCTTGCTAAGATTTGAGTTTCCTCATTGAAAATATGCCAACCAACCTAGTCCTTCATTTCTGCCCTGGTCACATTTTGAAAGAACTGCCCTTCAGAACAGCAAGTATCTATCATGCACCAGAACAAGTAATGGTTATGTTATCAGTTTGCTGTTATGTGCCCATACAATTAAAAATAATCACACAACACTCATGACATTATCAAAGACCTGCCAAGCAGCTGCTAGCAGTTATGTGATTAGATACAGACAGCTGGAACAGCTTTAGGAATATTACGTTTTACTTACAAACAGAAGGGATCATTGAAATGTCATGACTCTAAAGTAATCACCTAATTAAACTCATTAACCATGTGCTTCAGTTACCTGTAAGTATAAAGCAAGAATCCTTCTACGATAAGAATATGGATGGTATCATCCTCCTCTGAATCCTCTATTGCTCTAGTATCTAGTGTGTTAATGCCATGAGATCGTTCAAACTTGATTGGGTTTTTCTTCCAAGCGTTGATGGTACTCATCATTGCATCCATGTCCAAAGCACTAATAACTAAGACAAAAAAGCAGTAAATTCATTAGATTCAAGAAAAACACATGTTATCAAAGTTATGAATTCCAAGGGACTCTACCAACTCACACCCTATTGTGCAGTTCTAGGACTAGAATTTTTATTTTTAGTATTGCATGGATATAAACAGAACTTACCATCATACTGTTTAAATCCATCTTCAACCTTTATTTCATCCTGGGGCTGAAACAGAATAAGAACTGTCTACAGAACTGCTAACATATTCAACATCCATTTTAAGAAGAGCATGATGGGTAAAAGAGCCTGTTGAAACTGATTTCTGGTAACTTACTGCCCTTAAAAATGTTTTACAGCTGCACCTTCAATAAATGTAAGTAGTGTAGACCTACAAGACAGTAACAAGACACTTCACCCTTTATCTAATCACTACCACAAGCACACCTAACCTACTTTCAAAAACAGAAATGTCATCCAGAGGCCACACTGGGGTCTTATCCACAGACTGCAGAACAACTCCCATGCATCAACCCTCCTCCCAAAGTAAATTGATGTAGCAAAACAGAAACAAGGCCAAGAAGACAAAGAAGAACGTCCTAAAACATCAGGTAGGAACAGTATGAAACCCCATTAAGTTACCAAGTTGGAGAAAACAAATGTTGCTGGCTATGGAGCAGTTTCACCAAGAGTGGGTTGATTCTATACTCCTAGGATCCAAAGTTACCAACTGAGTGGTCAATGCCGGGGGTGGGAGAAAGAGAAAGAAGGGGAGCAATTTGCACACAGTGTGGAAAAAAGGTCTAGGTGGGCTAAATTATGTCCCATATCACATATGTTTAAAGTAGAGGTAATTAAATACAACCACGGGAGATCTGCATATTTGAAACCAAATTTCTCTTAATATTTAAGAGTATATAATTTTTACAGCAAAAAGAGGTGGTGTGTCCAGCCTTCTATCTCTCCCTCCAGATGTGTTCTTCTCAGCTAAGTTCCAATACTAGACATGAGCTAAGCTGTAAGATTAAAAGAGGCTATGGGGAAGTATACAATGGACACAGGGCCCTCACTCACCATCCCATTCAGCTGTTAGAAGTGAATACCTTGTCCCCCTTTTTTCTTTTAAATGTATGGATCTGCTGCTGATGCTATCTAGAGTCTTATTGCCAAGTTAAGAATTCAGGTGAACATTCTGTATTAAAGTAGCCAACATTTGCAATTAGGTAAGGTAACACCAACAAACCAACATGTTTTTGCATATTTTATCATGTTAGTTGTGAGGAAAACAAGCTATTCTCATCACCGAAGCCCCACTCCCTAACCTCTGCAAATAGCAGGTTATTTTCTAACACATCTGCAAAACTCTCCTCAGTTATAACAACTAGAAATCTGCCACACCAAGGTATGGCCAGTACAAAAATCCATTTTAGCAGGACCATTTGTATTCTAGTATTTGCCCTGCCCTTCAAAACATTACTATGGCTGTGGGACAAAAAGGGAAAATACCACTTTTGTAAGAGATGAACAACTTCTATGGGCATTACTTACACAAATGAGTCATAAGGTTAATAACTGGTACCTAAGATTGCTTTTTACATCATTCTTTTTTCTTTGTGAGTCACCTATTTTAGACTGTAATCTGGGGGGCAGGGACTGTCTTACTACCGTACTTGATCTTGTTAAGCCACTTTGGGAGCCTTCTTGACTAAGAAGTAGAGTTAAAAGTGCTTTAAATAAATAATGCTGGTTTTAACAGCTTACTGGACAACATATGATCAACTAATATTAACTTCTGCATACAGTGGCCATTATTCAGCACAAACAGAGGTAGTCAGATGGCTGCCCTAGAAGGTCAGAACAGCAGTTCTGCCCATGTTATGTGGAAGTTCAGCTCTGTTTGTGCACAGGTGACGGCACAACAGAAATTTCTCAATCATGTAGATATTGACACTGATACACAATTGTGGATATTAGATACTAAAGCATCCTTTGTGGTTTACTTGCTGCAGCAGAAAGTCTGCACCAATCTATTACTGTTGTGGGACTATATGGGAGACTCCAGCCACCACTCCTTCCACAGACACCTGACTGAAATAGGATGTATTTTGGATTCAGCACTCAGAACACTGGGTGTTGATGGCCCTAGCACTGCCACACAGTACAACCCTCATCTTAAGAATTCAACCCATTTCCCAAAGCCACCTTATATGGAAAGGGTCAAGTGAAGTACCCCTTACAGACTGCAATACGTCTATAATACGTAGTCTACTTACAACAGATTGCAGGATTTTTTCAAAACGGGATATGGTAGGTGATGCAAGGAATGTGGGGATTATAGAAGGGTATACATTATACAAACTGAATTCTGCCTCACCTTAAAGAAGTCGTCTTGGTGCACAACACTGCAATTAGGCAGTGCCTGCATAAGTTTGTTGGTCAGGGTGGTCTTCCCACCATTGGTGATCCTGAAATAAGAATGGGGGAGGAAGGATGGAAGAAGAAAGTTGTGAATTAAATTAGAAAACATGCAGACTTCAAACACATCTGAGGGAAGCAAGAAACTTCTCTGTGCGGGAAAACTTTGCGAGGAGATGAGTGAACCAAAGAGATAAAGAAGGGGAAATATGAAACTAGCTGCTAGAAAAGACAGCTGTACTTCCTGATTCTGCTTATAGCGACAGCAAACTATGTCCTGATTACCGCCCATAAGCTTCCCTTCTGTCTGTCTGTCTGTCTGTCTGTCTGGCGCTATCTCTCTCTCACTCACTCACACACACACACACAGTCTACCATTTTAAAACATCCTCAGTTAAAACAAAAACTTAAGACTCAAAGGCGTAGCCATGTCAGCTTCCTGCAGCTAAACAGCAAAGCACCATTTATTGTAGCTTTGAAGACACACAATTTTCTTAGTCAGATACATTGTCTTTGTTTTATCACTGCATTTATTCATAGACAAGCCAAAGTAAAGTACAGTATATTTCTGCATATAAGAATACTTTTTAACCCAGGAAAATCTTCTCAAAAGTTGGGGGTCATCTTATACACTGGGTCATATTTCTTATACAGCGAGTATATCCCAAACTCTATACAGTGGTACCTCTACGTACGAATAACTCTACTTACGAATGTTTCTACTTACGAATGGAGTTCCGTCTGCCATCTTGGATGTGGTTTAGATAGGTTTTTTTCTACTTACGAATTTTTAGATAGGGTTGCTTCTACTTACGAATTTTTTCTCCAAATGCATTCCTATGGGATTCGACTTACAATTTTTTTTCCTACTTACGAATGTGCGTTCAGAACGCATTAAATTCGTAAGTAGAAGTACCACTGTATTTTAACTGGAAAAGTTGGGGGTCGTCTTATACGCCGGAATATACGGTACTAGTTTAAAAAGTTTTAGGGCAGCCTAACCAGCCATAAACTCTGGGCCAATCACACCCTTTCAGCCTAGCTCAGAGTTGTCAATGCCAAGTAGAACCACGTATGTGCATTTGGCCTCAAGTGTTCTGATGGCGCAAATCACAGTCCCATCTAGGCCAGCATCCTGTCTCCCACAGTGGCCAACCAGATACCTACAGGTAGCCCACAAGCAGGACAAAAGGACAATAGTCCTCTCCCACTGTTGTTCTCCCAAAACTGGTATTCAGTGCTATGCTGCTTCTGTTCCTGGGGGGAGCAGGCATAGGAGCCACTGTTAACTTAATCTTCTGTGAAGCTGTCTTAAGCCCTTTCCTTGGATAAAGGGCAAGATAAAAATATAATTTTAAAAAAGCTGTGCCATCGTCGCATGGGTTCTTAAGCAGCCTCCCCAACCAGGCACATAATCTAGCTTCTGATCACCCAACTGGTTTTAACACACATGTTTATTAAACAACCAATACCATGCAATGCAAGATCTCCATAAAAACCAAATAACAGAAATCACTGGGTGAAAGCTGCCCAAAAGCCCAGAGGTAGCATTACCGGTATTATCAATTTACAATGGGGTGGAAGGTTCACAGGCTATGAAGGATTTGCTCACAAATTTATTGACTGCTGCACAAATTATTATAGCAAGGAAGTGGAAGGGGCAAGCAGAATATAAAAAGAAAGTATGATACAAAGAAGTGTGGGATATAGTTATTAATAATAAATTAACAAGCAACATTAAAGAATATGCAGGATAAATGATTTTGAGGAGATATGGAAAGTGTTTGTAGAATATGTACTGTTAAAATGGAAATGGGTCAAGCCATCGCAAGAGGTGTTGAAATTTTGGGAGTTTGCATAGTTAAAATGGAAATGTCCCCGTGGTGGGGTGCACATTTTTATTCTTATCTATTTATTATTATTAATTTGTCAAAATAAAAAAGAATGTATAAAATTAATAAAATTAAAATTAAAAGAGAGAAAATGAAACAGTCGCATGCAACCAGCCCCGCCTCACACTTTTAACATCCTACACCATAACCTCAACAGCTGCTGCAACACAGATTGGAAACAAGGCACGTGGCAATGGCTGCCAGATCTTGCACATGGGCAGCAGTCAGGGCAGCAGTCATCGGCAGCACCGGGAGGAGGGTGTGTGTGGCTGCTGCTTCAGAAGAAAACCATCCTGGGCCCCATTTATGCGTCACAAGCAGCAAAAGCAGCAACTCGCTCTGCTCTCGCTGCCCCCATCACTTTCCCTACCAGAAACAATGCTCAGCTCTACTTGCCCTGCAGGGAGGGTAAAGCTGCCCTCTAAGCCAACTGCTACTCAAATAAAAATTAAAATAATAAAGAAACAACAGGGATGGAAGCCTAGCCTGGATCCTCCAAATAAGCACCTGTGTAATTTGCCACTTTGTTCTGGCTCTTTCCCTCCCATCTCTCCACCTTCCCCTTTTGCCCTTGGTGCGCCTTTTCTGCCAACCTGATGGCATTGCAAGCCCCTCCACAAAAATCTGTTTTAAAGGCCGCCTTAGTTTTTTTAAAAAAAGGTGTTCCACAACTAACATTTTATATTATTTTATGTAACCTGTTGCTGCTGCTTGTTTTTAAATCCGCCAGTTATGTAAATGAAGTTTATTTATTGGGGTCAATCATAATACAAACGAGAGCAAGCATTAAAAAAGTTAAATAAAATTCAGCCCTCTCTTCTTTCTCTCCCCAATCCCCTAGTAACAAAACTGAACCGCTCTGGGAGAAAAAAATAGCCATCTGAATAGAGGAGATAATAAATTATTATTAATAGCAGCAGCACGGCGAATATATGTCGAACCAAACCCATGCGCCCCCGTCCCCGTTTGATAATAACAGTAATAATTATAATAAAGTAATGATTATATTAAAATGAAATAAAAAAACGAAATGAAAATAAAATAAAAATATCAACAGCAGCACAGCAAATATATGTCGATCCAAAGCCATGCGCCCCCGTCCCCGCTTGATACCGGTAATAACAGTAATAATTACAATAAAGTAATAATTATAATAAAATAAAAATCAAAGCAAGTGAAAATAAAATAAAAATAGCAGCAGCAGCATGGCGAATATTATGTCGGTCCAAAGCCATGCGCCCCCCCCCCGCCGGGGCTTGGCTCCCGCGCGCGCCTTTCCCGCTCGCGCCCGCGCCCCACGCGCCAAAATCCTCCTCACCCGCCAATGCCGACGATGACTTTCATGATGGTGATGTTGCTGCGCGCGAGGCCCGGAGGCGTCGGCGGCGTCGGCTTCCCTCACAGTCGGTCCCTTCCGAGGCTAGAGGAGGAGGAGGACGAGGAAGAGGAGGACAGAGAAGGGGGAAGAGAGGAACCACGATCGTCAGCTCCCGAGGGGCGCCATTATCTCCGGGAAACGGCGGCAAGAGGGAGAGCCGTCCGCGCCGCGGCGAAGCGCACGCCGAAAAGAAGAGCGAAGTAACGGCTGCGCGCGCCTCTCGCCTGTCCGCCGAGGCGACACGCGCGCTCATTGGGCGGGAAGGGTCGCCGCCGCCGCTGCCTCAGCCAACCAACGGGCTCGGAGCGCCGGCAGAATGTTCACACTGTCCAACCCTGGAGCAGAAACGAAGGCGGGTTCGACTCCTATTGGCCAATCGCTCGCCCGTCCTCGGTCCCCGCCCCCTGGTAACCCTGGACACGCCCCCTCGTGCAACCTTGCAATGACTTATCGCCCAAAACACGTTTCCCTTTTCTTTACAGCTTCCGGGGAGGGTGGAGGCAGCAGATTGGTGTGAGGAAGGTCACTGGCGGCAGCGGGCGGTGTTTGTTTTTATTTTATTTTTCACTGAGGAGGGTAGACGGAACAATGAACGGTAGCTTATAATCGGTGCTTTTTTTCTTTAAAAATGTTTAGGGGTACTCTCATTTTGACTCAAGAAAATCACAATTTTATACAGTAGTTCAAATCGGGGAAAACATACAGTAAAAGGACATTGGGGGTAGCAATAGAACTGACGATTCACTGTGCTAGAGAAGGAACTGAAAAATTAAAAAAAAAAGTTTCTTCTCCCGTTAGATTCACAAAATGTTTAGGGGTATGCGTACCCCCAGAAAAAAAGCACTGCTTTTTATCTTGTAGGCTCATTCGATCATGTGGAAGGTCTTGTTTTATTTGTTTGAATTATTGAATTTACCGGTATATACCAGCCTATACCCAGAGGTCTCCACTGCAGTGGAAGACAGGAGTGCCTGGCGTGCTCTGGTCCATGGGGTCACAAAGAGTCGGACACAACTAAACAACAACAACCCAGAGGTTTCAGGGCAGTTCACAGAAAATATCACAATATATAAAATAAAAATAAAAACAATAACCCCAAAAAGAGTCACATTTTTAAAAGGGCATAGGTCTAGGATGTCAATCGGGTCAACCAAAGGCCTGGTTAAAAGAACATTTTTGCCTGGCGCCTAGTGGTAGATAATGAAGGCACCAGGAGAACTTCCCTGGGGAGAACATTTCACAGACGGAATTAAAAGGATCCGTGGAAAATTAAAAATGATAAAAACAGACATTCATATAAGAATCACAGTGTCTCAAACATTAACAAACAAGCCGGGCGATCCTATACTGTATACACTTACTTGGTTCAACTCTCAATGTGGTCAGTGCAGCTGACTTAGGATGAGTGTATTGCCAAACAGCAATACGCTTACCTGGGAGTAAGTCGTATTGAACTCATTGGACTTACTTTCAAGTAGTCATTGTATAGGATTGCACTCTTAAAAGGGCGTAGTTTTGTGGACTAGTGTTCTTCAGATGCCACAAGATGACTCATTGCTTTTGCTGCCACAGGCTAACGTGTCCATCGCTACAGAAATTAAAACAGATGCCTGCGGATTCAAAACTGGTGTTGCTGTCTAAATCTGCTGGATATTACCGTGTATATATCTTGCTTCTGGTCCAGGGGTTAAGAAGAGTCGGACACGAGTAAACAACAACAACATATCTTGCTTCATAAAGAGCAGGCCCCGTTTTTAATTGGTCAGTTTGTATGGAAACAGTGAAAAGGCAGAAATCCAGTGACTAATGTGAGATCCCCTATTTCTCACGAATGTGCTTTTGGTTGCAACTACATGAGATCGTCATCATCAAAACACCAGCCTATTTTCCTCCCCCTTTCCCCCTATGGAGCTCTAGCAATTCTAAATGAAGACAGGCATTGTTTTGTCTTATTTTATGCTCTGCCTGACTTTTAGTGACATTAGGCTGCTTGCTTCTACTGTAATTGGGATTCCTTGTTGAAGAACTCCTGTTACGTACATTATTATCTGCAGGGCTGGCGGGCGCACTGGTGGACACCAAGGTTCAAAGAACAGCTTGACCTGTTGGATTTTGACCTGTCATATAGCTGTTATATATTTATTAATTTTATTAAATTTCTATTTTATTAAATTTCTGTTAAAGAAACAAGTGGCAGTTCTCATACACACACACAATCTACCTCACCATAAAATGCTGCAATGCAAACCCAGATGTGGACTGTTTAATTGTGATGAGTTTATTCCTTTCACAGGTCAATCTTGAGTGGTGATGGGAACACAAATAGTCCCTATATATTCCTCATGAACAAAAATTTGGATCTCTTGTAGTACCTCGCAAGACTGGGGGCATATTGCAACTATGCAAGCTTGTAAACACTATATTGGTGCTCAAAATAATTATAGACATCTCAGTGACTGCTATCATATAGGTTCGAAACCTTAATGAAAAATAGGTAAAGGTAAAGGGGCCCCTGACCATCAGGTCCAGTCATGTCTGACTCTGGGGTTGCGGCCCTCAGCTCTATAGGCTGAGGGAGCCAGCGTTTGTCCGCAGACAGCTTCCGGGTCATGTGGCCAGCATGACAGCTGCTTCTGGCGGACCAGAGCAGCGCACAGAAACGCTGTTTACCTTCCCGCCAGAGCGGTACCTATTTATCTACTTGCACTTTGATGTGCTTTTGAACTGCTAGGTGGGCAAGTAAATATGCCTCAGCAAATGAGCCCTAACAGGAGAAGTATAATATGTGAGAAGGGCTCCACCTAGAGGAAAACAAAACAGAATGCAGTGGTGATAAACCAGAGGAAATAGAGGTGAAAACAGGATAATCTATGTGCCTATATAAGGAGTGCATACCACATTTTAACCTTCATTTTAGGAAAACTACAGTGTTTAGAGGAGTGGCTGGTTTAGAAGACTTGGCTGTGAGTTTGTTCCTAAGTGTTGTTCCTTGCTTTGTAGCACCTCAAATATATTTCATTATGCAAAGTAAAATGGATTTGGTAAAATATGCTGTCTGACTAAAATACAGCTGATAGCTTTTACTCAAGCGCTTGCATTAAATCAACTCTGTTTGGTATTGAATGATAAGACAAAATATCCCCATATACTATAGACCAGGCATCCCCAAACTTCGGCCCTCCAGATGTTTTGGACTACAATTCCCATCTTCCTCGACCACTGGTCCTGTTAGCTAGGGATCATGGGAGTTGTAGGCCAAAACATCTGGAGGGCCGCAGTTTGGGGATGCCTGCTATAGGCTGTTATAAAATCATATTGGGGGGGGGTTGCAGGACACCATTATTAATGAACAGAGAGGGGTGACAGCTGCAATACCCAGAATCCTGTTCAATGCCATCTTCCCTGTCTCCCCACCCCTCCAGCTAGGACGCGACCCTGCCTGAAGGAAGGCTTAAGGATCTGCATATGCACAACAGTTAGCATAAACTCACACATTTCCCCTCTCCACCTCCCCTCCGCCCAGAACAAAACAATGTTTCCAGAAGAAGGGGGGGGGGGAAACCGCCCAAATCCAAAGTTAAACTTTTCTACTCAAGTTAATAATACAGCCTATTATATGTTCTCTTACCATGAAATCTCTATCCGCTGCCTCTGTATTAGAATTGCTGTTTTATATCTTAGAACTGTATATGTCAGGACTGCTACCTTTTAATTAGAAATCCCTGCATTAGGTATGTTTTCCAGGTATATTTTCTGTATGAACCCTGTATGATCCCAACCCACCTGAACCTTGCCCTACTACCACCCTATACCCATTCAAGGACACACGGACAATAGAGGGATTAGCTGGAACAACTTTATTCAAATAAATTGCCATCCTCAACGTAGCCCACCCTTCCATGGCCTGGAGGAAAACACTGCTGGGCGGACTTCCACCCCATGGAAATCGCCAGGAACTGCCCCACCTCTGCACCCATCTCGACTGATTGCCCTTCCTGCCAAACAACAGGGAGCACCATCAACGACAGGAGAAGAGAGATTGACATCTCTCCATCTGAAAGGAGAAGTCATCTCCGCACCCAGCTAATCCGATCTCCCACCCGTCGCCCTTGTCTCCCCCTCCCTCCTAGTCCAGAGATTTCCATGCATGAACAGGAGGGTATATAGGGGGACTTCACCATTTCCCGGGGTTCCTTCCTTCTTTCCAGAGGCAGGGACCCTACAGCTGTAGCTTTGCATTCTGCAATAAAGGGATCAGTTTGTTTTTCCTGACAGCATCGTGTGGTCTCTGTCATTTTCCCGGCGGAGCTGAACTTAGCGCAAATTTTGGAGCTTCCGACCTGCGTCTGTCCTTCTTAAAAGGCAACGCATTTTGGGGTACATTTCTCATAACAATATGGCGAGCCAGGCAGGAGACTCCGTTTAGCCGTACTCTTGGGGCGCCGTGGTTGGGGAGCCCAAGCGCACCCAGCCATTTGCAGGGGGGATCCCCTTCCCCGACTGTCCCTGGAGTTCTGGCCTAACTGGGATCCTTAGCGGGACCACACAGGGAAAACAAACAGGATCCAGACGGCCGTGGGGGTTGTTTTCCAAGATTTTCTTCTCCTGTTGTCGCGAGGTGATCAAGCTTCAGGAAAAGAAGGCAGCGCGCTGCGACGTGAGTATCAATAGGGAAATTGGCTTTTCGGGGTGGGAATTGTCACAGCAATCAAACTCTTTCCTATTTTTCATAGCCAAAAAGCCCAAAGCCCGTCGGAGTCTGCCCAGGCTGGAGGTTTTGCGGCTGCCCTTTTCCTCCCCAAGGCTTGTTGTCCGTCGGAGTTTTGCCCAGATAGCGAGCCTTGGCAACTCTTCCTTCTCTCGCTTAGCTATCCCGGGTGAAGACGCCCCTCTGCCATGGCGACCTTTTGTTAGGTATGACCCATGACCAGAGATTGCAAGTGCGCCCGTTCCCTTTTCCTACTTTGCATTCCTCAGGTCCGATCTGGCATTGCGTAGGCAAGCGTTCAGTAGGACCTGAGTCTAGAGAGCAAGAGGCAGGGAGATTGCTGTGGCACTATTAAATTGTGGGTGGGAATAGGAGTCCTCCTCGGAGTGTGTCCACTTTCCTAGAACGTTTTCCTAAGGAGACTTTCCAAACCCCATTTTCCCTTAGAGAGCCCTTTAGCAAACCTTCCCAAGCCCACTTTCCTATCGGAGTCGGTCCACTTTCCTATCGGAGTCTGTCCACTTTCCTTAGACGTGCCCCAGGTTCCCAAGGAGTCCCCAGAACCCCGAGAGACCCCACAGCCCCGTCGGAGACTGCCCAGGGCTAGAACTTGCGCAAGTGCCCCTTCGGAGACTGACCAGGGCAAAAATGGGTGCACCCCTGTCCAAAGAGACAACTCTGCAGGCTTCAGGGGAGAAATAAGCCCAAGGAGAGCTTACTTCCCGTCTGAACTCTGATAGACGCCTCCAATTGTATTTAAGAAATGTTTCAGGGTCTAAAAAAACAAAAGAAAAAAACCAAAACAAAATGCAAGCTTGCTTAAATAATTTTTATGTAAGGGCTTGATCAACCCAAAAAAACATGGCAAATATTAAAAAGAGTGGACGTAGTGTGTAAAGGTTTATTTTAAAGAGGCTGTAGAAGGCCATTTTTTCCTCTCCAAAAGTAAAAAGAGGGGCAGGATGAAGGAAAATAAAGAGTTGTAACTTTGAAAATGCTTGCTCAATGCTTTGAAAATATTTCGAAACTTGAAAATGTTCACTTCATAAACTCCAGCTATAAGTGGATAAGAGATGTACTCAATGTTTAGAAATGTTATGGGGTTGTGTATAAATTGGCCACAACATCCATAGACTGCCTTCTTAAGTGTGCATAGTTAAAACTGCCAACTTGTTTTAAATTTCTAGTATAAAGAAACAATGTTGAACCAATCAATCTTAAACATGATAAATATGAGAATGAGGTGTGCAAATGTTGTTATTGAGAGAGGCTACAAAGGGGAGTCTTTCTCCAAGTGACTAGAGGAATATTGACTAAAGGAAAATTGAACAGCTATTCCTATAAAGGCGATTTGTTTGTCAAAAGTAGAGCTTCCATAGCCAGGAATTGTCTATCTGAGTCTAGTTTTAACTTTGATTGTGTTGGACAGAAGGGTTCTTGTTGGGCTCCTGATATCAGTCTCTTAAGGAAAAAACTCATCTGCTAAAGGGTTCTGTATAGGGTTGGTATTCTCAGTCAAATCTTCTGAATCCTGCATCTTAGAGGGTTAGACTAAATGACCTCAGGGTCCCTTCTAACTTCCATTTTAGAGCTATGTGAAAGGCAATGTGTCTGATGTGGTGATGGGTTGAAATTCAGCCCAGCTCTGCTTTCTGGCAAGGAAAGATTATTGGTTTTCAGAGTTGGAACAAGAGTGTCATTGTTGCTTTTATGGAGTGATTATATA
This sequence comes from Zootoca vivipara, assembly GCF_965207765.1. Classification (NCBI taxonomy): domain Eukaryota; kingdom Metazoa; phylum Chordata; class Lepidosauria; order Squamata; family Lacertidae; genus Zootoca; species Zootoca vivipara. The sequence goes on from NC_142596.1 coordinate 14,292,314, forward strand.
AGTTTTTATCACTTTGTCTATTAAGGTTTAAAGTTTAAGCACATATGAAAGTCTTGAACATTTCCCAATCTTTATCCAATCTTAAGGTTTGCTAAAGGCTTCTATATAACGTTGGTACTTTTAATCTTCCCCTTCCTTATTTTTCCCTTAGTACACACGTGTGCTTCCGTGATAGGGCATAGCCCGTGTTTCCTTCCCAGTCAGGCATCTGTACTCAAATGTATGTGTATCCTAAGGGCGGTGATAGTGTTGAGATCCCCATATTTCAGAAGGGGTGGACTAGATTACTCAAGCACTGAAAAGTGACTTTAAACTCTGGTGGCTTAGTGAAATGGCCTGAATTCAGTCAAGCTTTACTCTTTGGTGGAGAAGGATGGAAAGATAGATTTTTAAAGTTTGGCATGAAGAGTTTGAGGTGCCATTCAGAAAGAGGTAGAGATGGTATATCATGCATTGAAAATGAATGTCTGGTGTTTTTTCCCCCACCATATTGTCAGCTATTTTTTAACTGCAAAACTCCAGCTAACAGTTCAAGCACATACAAATTCATAATCAAGCAGAATGAGCCTAGACCATCCCTGTACATAAAGGCCAGAAGAATTAGTCTGGAAGATGGTGAGGCTGAGATGAGTGAGAATGTTGAATATCATTAAGTCTGCTCTGGCCATATTACCCATAGATAAGGGGGCAGGGAATTTAGTCTGCCATGGCTGAAATTATTTAAAACAAACAAACATTTGCAATTTATGAATTCTGACTGGTCATTTACCCGTACATAAGGGGGCGGGTCATTGTTCCGCTAATGACTAGAGGGAAAGCACACTAATAATAATAATCCACATTTGTGAAATATTTTGAATAAAAGTCTGCACCCCAAAAACCCTGTAGATAAAGGGGGCAAATCTAGATTTCTTTTGCCTGGGGTATGAGATGTTTATATAGTACAGTAAACATGGCTAATTAGTGCCATGACTTCATTAAGGAGTTTAATTTGACCAAACTTTTATTGCAGCTTTCTTGTGAAAATATTGGGTTGGGTTGTCTGTGAAAATATTGGGTTGTCTGGATGTTGAAGTTTTATATATTTAAGGTTTAAGATTTATAAGCCTGCTTCCTAAGCAGCAAGGAACAGGAAATAAGAGGTGTCAGAAATATCTCAGGACACAAAAGCTAAAGAAATGAATTTAAACTGACCAAAGAATTTAATTTGACCACTTTTGTTGCTGGTTTGGTGGGAGTGTAAATTGCTGGGTTTCTGTGTAAAATCTAACCTATTCACCCTTCCCTACCTCTTTTCAAATGGTGACTTAGCCAACAGCTGCAACACTTTCAAGTGGTACAATAGATTTCTGAATCACAAACTCTGTACATGCACAGAGGCTATGCCAGCTTGAAGAGAAAAATAGAGGAAAAAAGAAGGTTAAAAGACAAAACAAAAACAGCAACCAAATGCTGAAGGGCCTGTGCCCTGCAGGGGGAAATTTGTTTAAATTTCCTTATGCGTCTTTGACTCCAGGGGGTCACTTGAGAAAACAAAAGGGTCAAGTGTTGGACCATCATTCCAAATCTAATATGCAAAATTCTTTCCAGAGGTAAATATCTCAGCACTCCCACTTTGAGTTCATCGCTTGAGTACTTTCATCGCTTGAGTACTTTTTGTTGTTGTTTGTTTCCCCTTTCAACAGGATACTGATTGTGATTTTAGTCAAGGGCTTAGAAAAAACTCCAGACTATGCAAACCAAGGGTCTGCTCCCCCTTTCCAATGGGTATTCAGGAAGCACCTTCAGATACTTATCTCGCATTTGCATTTCACCCCAAGCATTAACTCCTGCATAACCTCCCCCCTTGCAAAGTTCCAACCTAACATGCAAAAATTATTCTCACAGCTTTCACAGGAAGAACATTTCTAAAGGATATGTGAACCTTTAAGAAGACTAAACCCCAGTAACAAGTGTTTATTTTTTCCTTTCTCCCACAGCAAAAAAAAAAAAGGGGGGGGGGGTAGTGAAGAGATACAAACAGTAATTTCTTTCCTTACAGTCTGCAAAACGAGCTTAAATCCCTGCTGTATTAGTTTACTTCCCGCTATAGTTTTATATATTTCCTTTACTTTGATGCTTCTCTTTAGGTTGCAAATAATCTGCTTTCATTTATTAAATCAGTTTTTCCATTATGTCTATGAAATTAATCTAACCATACTTGTACAACTTTAGATTGCTGCTCTTTATTTTCATTTGAGATGCTCATTATTAGAAATTGTGTGTTTTAGCATTTATTTATTTATTTTGGTTCCTCATATGTCAGTGTTTTGTTTTGTTATATTTTGGGGCATGTCCATCAGTCCATCACGTGGTCTTTCATTCACTGCATCTCCAAAACTTATTACTGATGTTTATTCAGGTACCATCTGTGTTTTTCCCCATAGAGTTCTCTTTTATCTGAGGTTTTTTCCCATTATTTTACCATTCACCTTCAAATCTTTAGGTTACAGTCCAATATTAACCTGTATGGTCTTTATAATGTCTTCATATTATTTGATAATAATTCTTTTTTTTTAATCTGAGATTTTTGTGTCAAGTCCATCTGAAAAAAAAATGTGTTGTTTGAGTGGTAATCTAAATATTATTTTGTTCTTATTTTTGCATTATTTTGCATTTCTACTTTTTATTTCTGTACATGTGAATGTAACATCTAAGTCATTCTTTCAGTAGTAGTAGTAGTAATAATAATAATAATAATAATAATAATAATAATAATAATAATAAACCCCTAGGTAAAGGAAAACAGACTTAGCAGCTAACAACAGTAGTAATTATATAGAAATGTGATGAATAAAATACTTAATGCATCAAGATTTTATTGTTTGCAGCTTCCAAAAAAAAAAAACTCCAGGAGATATTTCCACCCCCTTTTTCCCTCTTCTTCCCTTTGGCTTTTGCCCTTTCCTTCTTCTAACTGTGCCCTTAAGTACCCCAAACCCTGCCCCTTACAGCATACTCCTTCTACAGATGTTACTACAGACGCAATGATGGAAAAAACCTTGAACCCAAATCCTCCGGACCACATGACTTTTACCTGCAACAACAGACACCAGAGTTTTCAAACTGGCCACAACTATCTCATTCCAAAAGGATATGGGCTGACAAAGGGGGGAAAGTGAATTGCAAGGACATATGCTCTCTTTGACTTCAGGACTCTGTGCCCTGTTAAGAGCTGGCCTCAAGATATGCAACTGATATATAATTATGTTTTATGTTACGTGATATTATGCAGAAACGTTGACCTATGCCTGACAAGTATATCTTATTTCCACAAAGGGGGGGGCATTTTTGTGTGTAATTGTTTTCATGTTTAATGTATAGTAAGTTATTGTATGGTGGTATTATTCCTTATACGCCCAATGGAGGACTCATGTTTTCTAATAGATCAGGCTATTGCATAGTCCATTATTGAGATTTAGATCAATTTATGACCACATTTCCTTATCTCACCTGGCACTTTGTAGTGTGCCAGCCTTCTTTTACCAAGAAGCAGTTTCAGGATTCATGAAACCAGCAGATACAAGAAGGTGTATATGCCTTGATTTACCTGGAATGATTCCTTATAGAATTAAATTGACCAATTGGGACATGTGCCCTTTTCAGAATGGTTTTTATGGGGCTGTATAAATTATAATTGGGTCAGTTCTAATTGGGCAAGTGTATCCAAGGTGCAAGTAGCTTTCTCCCTTTAAGAGCAACTGAGCCCTACTACAGTGCAAGACCAGAGCCTATAATAATAAAATCCCATAGAAAGCCCAAGGCAAAGGCATCTCTCTCATGACATGTCCAAACCTGTGGCAGCTATGGTGAGTGCCAGGTGACATGGTCAATATGAAAGCCCTAAGGGGATTCACCAGGGATTGTTGCTGCTGTGCCATGATGGAGGTGTGGGACCAGAAAGCTAACTTTTACACCTGAGAACACACAAAAGGCAAACTCCAAGGAAACTGCATTTTTCAGTCATTGGTGGACCTTCCCGGTAATGTAAGGCATATACCATTTTTATAAAATACTTCTCCCAAGCCCCCCTTTGAGCCGCCACCACATACCCCTAGGTTGTGCTAATGTACCACCTGGGAAATGGAGAATATTATGTGAGGCAATGATTGGTTGTTACACAACAATATTGCCTCAGAGAGGGGGCTGTTATAAAATCATATTGGGGGGGGGGGTTGCAGGACACCATTATTAATGAACAGAGAGGGGTGACAGCTGCAATACCCAGAATCCTGTTCAATGCCATCTTCCCTGTCTCCCCACCCCTCCAGCTAGGACTCGACCCTGCCTGAAGGAAGGCTTAAGGATCTGCATATGCACAACAGTTAGCATAAACTCACACATTTCCCCTCTCCACCTCCCCTCCGCCCAGAACAAAACAATGTTTCCAGAAGAAGGGGGGGGGGGAAACCGCCCAAATCCAAAGTTAAACTTTTCTACTCAAGTTAATAATACAGCCTATTATATGTTCTCTTACCATGAAATCTCTATCCGCTGCCTCTGTATTAGAATTGCTGTTTTATATCTTAGAACTGTATATGTCAGGACTGCTACCTTTTAATTAGAAATCCCTGCATTAGGTATGTTTTCCAGGTATATTTTCTGTATGAACCCTGTATGATCCCAACCCACCTGAACCTTGCCCTACTACCACCCTATACCCATTCAAGGACACACGGACAATAGAGGGATTAGCTGGAACAACTTTATTCAAATAAATTGCCATCCTCAACGTAGCCCACCCTTCCATGGCCTGGAGGAAAACACTGCCGGGCGGACTTCCACCCCATGGAAATCGCCAGGAACTGCCCCACCTCTGCACCCATCTCGACTGATTGCCCTTTCTGCCAAACAACAGGGAGCACCATCAACGACAGAAGAGAGATTGACATCTCTCCATCTGAAAGGAGAAGTCATCTCCGCACCCAGCTAATCCGATCTCCCACCCGTCGCCCTTGTCTCCCCCTCCCTCCTAGTCCAGAGATTTCCATGCATGAACAGGAGGGTATATAGGGGGACTTCACCATTTCCCGGGGTTCCTTCCTTCTTTCCAGAGGCAGGGACCCTACAGCTGTAGCTTTGCATTCTGCAATAAAGGGATCAGTTTGTTTTTCCTGACAGCATCGTGTGGTCTCTGTCATTTTCCCGGCGGAGCTGAACTTAGCGCAAATTTTGGAGCTTCCGACCTGCGTCTGTCCTTCTTAAAAGGCAACGCATTTTGGGGTACATTTCTCATAACAAGACCCTGGCTATTCCTTGTTCAGAAGCTGCTTTTATGTTATAACTTCTGAAGTAGTTATACTTCTGAGGTAGTGAGAGATTTTACTTTCTTTGGTTCCATTATCACTGCAGATGGTGACAGCAGTCATGAAATTAAAAGACGCCTGCTTATTGGGAGAAAACCTAGACAGCATCTTTAAAAGCAGAGACATCACCTTGCCGACAAAGGTCCGTATAGTTAAAGCTATGGTTTTCCAGTAGTGATGTATGGAAGTGAGAGCTGGACCATAAAGAAGGCTGATCGCCGAAGAATTGATGCTTTTGAATTATGGTGCTGGTGGAGACTCTTGAGAGTCCCATGGACTACAAGAAGATCAAACATATCCATTCTGAAGGAAATCAGCTCTGAGTGCTCACTGGAAGGACAGATCGTGAAGCTGAGGCTCCAAAAATTTGGCCACCTCATGAGAAGAGAAGACTCCCTGGAAAATACCCGGATGCTGGGAAAGATTGCGGGCACAAGGAGAAGGGAACGGCAGAGGACGAGATGGTTGGAGAGTGTTCTCGAAGCTACCAACATGAGTCTGACCAAACTGCGGGAAGCAGTGGAAGACAGGAGTGCCTGGTGTGCTCTGGTCCATGGGGTCACAAAGAGTTGGACACGACTAAACAACTGAACAACAACCACAAAAGTCTTTAAGACCTTTCTGGTGACAGTTTTGCAAGATCAACAAAAGCTTTTGAAATTTTATAAGAATGACTCTTAATGTCAACGAATCTGTTATGTTGCCTGGTTAAGTGTTAGTACTGGAGAGCTTTGTCTTCAATAATTGCTCACAGAATAGTTGGCTTAAAAGGCACTTTGTAGCTTTAGGACACCCTTTGTATTTCTTTGTATGATACCATAGCATTGAGTTGCTATCTTTATGATATCCTCTCTATATTGTACAGCATGCTGAGTGGAATCAGGCTAACTGTAGTCTTAAACGATGAGGACTTGCTCCCTGTTCTTGTAAAGCTAACTGGCAGGAACTACCTTCATGTTAAAACATGTATTCCTACTATATATACTCAACATTTTATGTATTGGCAACACTGTGGTCCCTATAGCAGCCCTACTCTCTTAGTACTGTTGAATGGCATAGCAAGATGCATAGAGGTATGGGGAAGAGTACAAATTTGCTTGATAGAATTTCAGATACTTTAAACAAAACCAGGAATATTTTTCCCATTTAGGCAGCTGGAGAGGAAACAACCTGACCAAAATATTCTAACCATGCATCCTAATCATGCCTGCTTAGAAGTAGCACTTTCATTAATTACATTCCATTTATAATTGACCTGCCTAACAACAAATAATACAATTACAACAAATAAAGGCTTGGCATATCTTGCTTTGCATGTCATGCATCTATCTCATATATTGGTTTCACCTTTTAAATTGTGTTACTGAAATAAATGCACTTTTTGACGATATTCTAATTTTCTGAGTTTCACCTGTACTCATATAAAAATACCAGGCAGGCCCCATGTACTCATGTAAAAATACCGGGCGTAGCCAGGATTTGTTAGGGGGCAGAACATCAGTTTTTTCATTGATTTACTTGTTCTAGGGCAGAGGCAAGTAGGAATTAGGATTTGCTTGCTCTAGGGGGGGCTACACCAATGAGGGCAATCCCTTTATTGGACTAACCAAGATTTCAAACAAAACAATGTGCACATTTTTGAGTGCGCCAGAATTTATCAGGCTAGATGGCTGAAAACACAATGAGGGGGGAAGAGAAGTCTTTTCAAGTAATCTGAGAGTAGGTATCAGATATTCAAATGAGGCCCTTTCAGGTACAGGTTTGTTGTACCCAGGTCTTTTGGAAGAACACATAATAGTTGATCCTGTCTGCAAACCTAGCAACCAGCTGTTAACGGCATTCTGCATCCATAGGTGAAACACAGCCGACTTTAGTAGAGTTGATCTCTACCTCTGACTATATGGGAACTGCTTATTCACGTATCAAAGGAACCTGTGTGTTCTGCCTGAAAATAGAGGCAGAATGGAGCTAGTTTTTAATGTGTGTAGACATGAAGGCTGAAATCATTGTTTTCTTTTTCCCACAAGAGTTGGGTGCAACATGAAACCTGCAATACACCTGTGGACATCTTATCTGAATGTCTGACACTACTTTCCACACTTTAGACATGCTGACAGCCATAGGTGAGAGCCAAGTGCAGGATGGGGATGAAAGGTAAACAAACTACCCTAGAAGGAGCACAATATGTCCCCCCCACCCCATACACCTGGTCTAAAACACTGAGCCTCTTTGGCTTGTTGATCAGAAGGTCGGCGGTTCGAACCCCCGTGACAGAGTGAGTCCCTGTTGCACTGTCCCAGCTCCTGCCAACCTAGCAGTTTGAAATCACACCATGCAAGTAGATAAATAGGTGGTGGGAAGGTAAACGGCGTTTCCGTGCGCTCTGGCTTCCGTCACTGTGTCCTGTTGCGCCAGAAGCAGTTGTCATGCTGGCCACAGTACCTGGAAAGCTGTCTGTGGACAAATACCGGCTCCCTCGGCCTGAAAGCGGAGATGAGCGCCACAAACCCATAGTCACCTTTGACTGGACTTAACCATTCAGGGGTCCTTTACCTTTACACCCAGAATCACCTACACAAACATGGTAAATCATAACATGTCTTCTTCCTGTCTCTAAACTCATGCTTGGAGCAATGATTTCAAATGTAACATTTGACTGTGTAACCTGTGTACCATATAAATCATGGGTCGGCAAACTAAGGCCCGTGGGCCGGATCAGGCCCAATTGCCTTTTAAATCCGGCCTGCGGACAGTCCAGGAACCTCCATGTGGATCGCCAGTGGACGTGTTCTTTCCCTCTCCCTCCCTCCCTCTCCCTCGCAAGACACAGGAGCCGCAGTTGGATGAGTACCCCTCTCAAACGGCCGCCATTTAAGGCAGTCCCTCTCCTGAGCCCTTTCGCGCGCTGCTCATTGTCCCTCATTCATCCCCCCCCAAAAAATAGTCTAGCCCCCGACAAGGTCTGACGGATAGTGGACCAGCTCCCTGCTGAAAAAGTTTGAGGAGCCCTGATATAAATCCACTGGATGTTAGTAGATTCCAGTAGGGCAGGACCACACCTGGGGCAAATGTCAGGTAACCTGGAATGTCACATGCATCCAAAAAGGGCGACATTGAGCGCATGATTACCAAATATTATGAGTTTTACTAGCCTCAGCAGAACATGCATTCTTTCTGTCCAATATAATTTTTTTGGGGGGGGAGGGGGAGATGTTACACTAAAAGACACTATTAAAACAAAGACTAAAAGACATCCTCGGGCTTTTTGAATAATAATAAACTCTTTAAATTTTAAACATCTCATGCCCCACTCCTCCCAAAAGGGAGCTCAGCTGGGCTTGTAAGGTAAGAAAATACGGGGAGGTGGGGGAGGAAAAAAGAGAGAATTTCAAGTGTTTTTAAATTGTGAAATTGCTCTGGAGAGGTTTCATATGGAGCCATACACCTAGTGCCGCCTTGTTTCCTTTACTAAGCGAAAGGGAAGAGACACTTCGGTATTAGGCGTGTTTTGTTTCGGCTTTTGGGCAACTCAGAAACAGGCGCAGGAACCCCGCGAGGAATTCTGAATATGCTCAGAGAACCGTCGGCCGCTCAAACTCGCCCCATTCCCCTACCCGGCAGCCCCCAACCCCCGGGGCCTCAAAAATAAGCAGCCGTCTCTTTCCCCCGCGGTGCCCAAAGGCCTCGAGGGCTGCCCGAGAGAGACCTTGGAGACATCTTGGGCTTCCCCTCAGGCGCTCCGCGCGGGCCGCCTCTCCCCGCGGCGAAATCCCGCCCAGAAAAAGGCCACCCGTTGGGACTCGCTGCTTCAAGACGGCCGGGCGAAACGAAAGGAGAAGCGGAGCAGCTCGACGGCGAAGAGGAGGCTGGCCGTCCGCTCCTCGCGGATACGGCGAGAGAAACCGGGGCGTGATTTCGTTTGGGTCGGGGTTTGTGAGTTAAAGAGAAAGAGAGGCGCGGGGGAGAAGGGCCGGAAGGTGCTGCGAGGGAAGAAGACCCGTTTCCAGCGGCGGCGAGGAGTCGAGGAAGGAGGATGGGGGCCGCCCGGCTGCTCCGGGCCGCCCTTTGGGGCCTGCTCCTCCCGCTGGTAAGGGGTTTGCCTGGGCCCGGAAGCGGGCCTCCGAAGCACCGGGCGCCGGTCGTGGCATGCCCCCTCCGGGGGGGGGCGGTCGGGGCGGCTTCCTGAGGGAAACCGGGGAAGCTTTCCTAGCGAGGGGCGTTTCTGAGAGGCAGGGGATCGATCCCGTGTGTACGTTTGCGATACCGGGTTCTTCTAAAATGCTTTGCCACGTAAACAGAATCACAGTCCGGGACTAACGAAACTTAATGGCTGTGGGTAGATCGGGGGGGGGGGGGGAGAGAGAGAGAAAAGAAACCTCCATGGCTATTGGTAGGTCGGGATGAGGAAGCAAACCGGTACCTTGGCCATTGCCGGCGCTCCCGGCTTCCCTCCCTCCTCCAGGAGCACCGGATTGGGAACTGAATGTGGAATCAGTGGTTCCCAACCTTTTTTTGGCCATGCCCCACCTAAGCATCTCTACAATCCTGATTGCCAAACCCCCCCCCCCGTGTGACATATTATTTTTATTATTCCAAAAGCGAGGTCCTATTCACGTGTAGGAAGCTTAAAAGGCCATTCACTGTTAATAATTCATTCTTGAATTGCCCCCCCTAAAAATCAAATTGTCCCCCTGTGGTGTGTGTGCCCCACGTTGGGAACCACTGAGATCTGATGGGAGATGGTGTGGATTTTTTTTTATTTTTTTTTTGCTGGCTGTTCCTATGAATTCACAAAATGCTTCCAGTTCTAGTAGGTAGGGCTTGAATATTTCAGAGATTCCAGGAGGTAATGATGGGTCTGTGTACAGGTTTGCTGTAGATGTGTAGGGGAGTGTGTGTGTGTGTATGTACGCACACCCTGGCATGATCTCATTCAGTGGCTGTTGGGATAACCGCAAGTCCAGGATGCGGGTCAAGTTTTATCCTTGCTCCTCACTCCCCCCAAATGTCCCCAAGTACAGCATTTTTTTACCCTTAGAAAAGTGCTTAAAGCCCTTTTCCCTGCCTTCAGTTTTGTGAGGGAAAGTCAAAGGGTGCAATTTGCACCATTAGGTTTGGGAGCTAAACTTGCTCCCTGCCTTTGGTAACTGCAGGCATTGAGAATTATGCCAGAGACTTTATCTGCATCATCCCAACCCAGGTTGTGTTATTAATGTGATGGAATGGCTCTTAGATTATTACCAGGCCTAAATTTGTATTTGCACTCACTAATGCGGGAGGCAGTGCAAGACAGGAGTGCCTGGCGTGCTCTGGTCCATGGGGTCACGAAGAGTCGGACACGACTATATGACTAAACAACAACAACAATGCGGTTTAAAATAAATGATTTATTTGTTAGTTAGTTCCGATTTCTGCAGCACCTTTCAGCTGAGGATTGCACTGCAGTTTACAGTGTAAAAACACAAAAATACATAAGGTAATAACAATAACACCACACACACTTTAAAAAGACATAGATTGTTTACTTAGCCAAAGACTTGGGAAAGAAGAATGTATTCACCTGGCATCTAAAGATGTGTAATGAAGGTGCCAGGCAAGTCTCTCTGGGGAGAGCATTCTATAAGTGAGGAGCCAACGCAGAAAGACCCATTCTCATATTGCCACCAGCTGGACCTCTTGTGCAGCAATGAGCAAGGACCTCAGTTGATGATTGTAGGGTCCAGGTTGGTTCATATGGGGAGAAGTTCATATGGGGAGAAGTTGGTTCATATGGGGAGAAGTGGTCCTTGATGTATTGTGGTCCTGAGTCATTTAAAAAGAAGAGTTTGGATTTGATATCCCGCTTTATCACTACCCTTTGTTGTTGTTGTTTAGTCGTGTCCGACTCTTAAGGAGTCTCAAAGCGGCTAACATTCTCCTTTCCCTTCCTCAACCACAACAAACACTCTGTGAGGTGAGTGGGGCTGAGAGACTTCAAAGAATTGTGACTAGCCCAAGGTCACCCAGCAGCTGCATGTGGAGCAGCGAAGATGCGAACCCGGTTCCCCAGATTACGAGTCTACCGCTCTTAACCACTACACCACACTGGCTCTAGGTTAAAAGTAGCACTTTGATTTGGGCCCAGAAATTGGAAGCCAGTGCAGTTGGGCCAGGATTGGTGTTCTTTGCTCAAACCATCTTGCCCCGGAGAGCAACCTGGCCACTGAAGTTTCAGAACCATCTTCAGAGGCAGCCCACATATAACAAGATACAGAAATCTAACCTAGACATTACTAGAGTATAGACGGTTATCCCTATCCGGATAGTGCAGTTTGGGCTACGAGCCAAGGCTGATGGAAGGCACTCCATGCCACTGAGGTCACCTGAGCCATTAGGTCCAGTTGCGGACGACTCTGGGGTTGCGGCGCTCATCTCGTTTTATTGGCCAAGGGAGCCGGCGTATAGCTTCCAGGTCATGCGGCCAGCATGACAAAGCTGCTTCTGGCAAACCAGAGCAGCACATGGAAACGCCGTTTACCTTCCCGCTATAGCGGTTCCTATTTATCTACAGTACTTGCATTTTGATGTGCTTTCGAACTGCTAGGTTGGCAGGAGCTGGGACCAAGCAACGGGAGCTCACCCCGTCACGGGGTGACATCAGTAGCAGCTTGCTAAAAAATCTACTTGTCCAGATGAATCTAAGTGCTTCCTGCTCAGATATGTAGGCTCCTTTTGAGGTAAAGAGACCTGCACAGTGCATTCTGTTAACATACCAGTACTTCCATGAGTGGGATTGAGGAAGAATTCTATGTTACATCAGATTTGTATGTCAAAAATCCTTGATAAGTGCAAAGGGACAATTCGGAGAAGAGGTGGGAGGAGAAGCTTAACCCTTTCCCCAACCTTCATTTCCCCACAACCCCCCACCCCCACCCCTCCCCACTATAGGGTTGTAAAGTTAGGTGTATCTTCACAAATGCATGTCTGGAATCTTGTTTGGGAGTGAGAGGATTTGGGGGGAATTGTGGGTGAAAGGTTTCAGGAGTGCTGCTTTCCTGTCACTGAGCTGCAGCAGCTGCTTCTAGTGAAAAGTGCCATTGAGAGGAATACTTAATCTGAGAAGCAGCAGTTGTTGCTGTTTCATTACACACATTCTTTATTGTAACATGTAATTCTGTCCTTGGATGAATGCTAGAAATAAGAATGTTTTCACACTTGATTCTGAAGTCTTAAATAAGTGTTTGCTGAAACTTTTTAAATACTCTGCAAATCTGTCTGAGGCAATTGATCCTTGGTAAGCATTGTTACTACATATACTGTTACGGTACAATCTGAGAAATCTGAACATTCACTAATACTGTTGGTACTGTTTTCATTTCATCTCTTGTGCAAGCTGTGTTTGGCCTATCAAATCCTTACTTCTGAAACAAGGGCATGCTCAAGTTCCGTGCACCTTTGCGCAAGCCTGGAAGCTGCAGTTGACCATAGTTTCCTGTTAATGTTTGGACCAGGAAAATATGGTAAATTGATTCTAAACAAGCCAGGATTTCAAAGCATGGTTTAAAGTTATATTTCTTTGGAAAACCTTAACAGTAGTTCCTGGTTCATGCATAATGGGAAGCTCTGGTTATCTGTGTCTTGCTGGTTGGTTTCCCATCTCACAACAAGGCACGAGCATAGGTACATGAAGATCATGCTTAATAATCCATGATTTTATGGTCCCAATGAGGAACTACTGCAATCGCACTACTATATGTTGGGCTGCCTTTGAAAATGGTTCAGAAACTGCAGCTGGTGTAGAAACGGTTCAGAAATTGCAGCTAGCCAGTTGTTGACTGGGGCAGGACAGTCTGAGGATATAACACTGATTCTGGAACAAATGTGCTGGGCTACCAGTGTTCATTTTTGGGCTCAATTCAGAGTAAAAGATTTGACCTATAAGGCCTATGCAGCTCAGGATTCCAGTGCTTTCCCCAGGAAGACATGCCTGGCACCATCTTTATCTATTTTAGGCACTAGGAAAGGACCTTTCTCTTTACCCAAGCTTTTGGCTATTAATTAGAATGGTGGCATTTGGGCTTCTTTTAGTGGGATGGGATCAGTAAACCCCAATGTGTTTTATCTGTTTAACTATGCTTTTTTGTTTCCATTTAATGTTGTTAAATGGTTTTAATGTAAGTTACCTTGGGTCACTCTGTGAGAAAAACTGCTAGCAAATATAATAACAATGAAATTAACGTGTATCAGTTTATGAAGTACAGTGGTGCCTCGCTTAACGAATGCCCTGCTTAACGAAATTTTCGCTTAACGAAAGGTTTTTTCTAGTGGAGGTTGCCTCGCTAGACGAATGTGTTTTCGTCTAGCGAATTGCGGTTTCCCATAGGAATGCATTGAAATTCAATTAATGCGTTCCTATGGGCAAAAAAATTAAAAAACAATTCAATGCATTCCTATGGGATTCGCTAGACGAATTTTTTCGTTATAAGAAAAGACCCGTGGAACGAATTAAATTCGTCTAGCGAGGCACCACTGTATAGGTATTTGGCTTATGCAAATTTCATAGTGCAAATTTCATAGTTCTTAATTTGTAGATCAAGCACTTGCCAGTGTTAGAGTCCCATTTCCCCATGTTCTTAACATATTAATATTTCAGTTTTGGAGGGAAATCTGAGCTGTATGAAAGTGCTCTGAAAGGCCCTACTGTGTTCCTAGTATTGGGATCCTAGTATTATGCTTTTATAAGAAATTATTTGGTATTGCATAATCTAAAACCCTTTCAGCATTTTCATTCACATTTTAAAGTGTTTAATGGAAAAAAATCGTTTTCAATTATAGGTCAACGCCAGTCGAGGAATCGTGCATGCAATTCAGATCGATAATCCTCAGTTAACAAAGGACTACTGCATATATTATAACTCTGAGTGGACCTCCCTTCCTAGTGCCTTAAAGAATGTTGTAAGTAATTATACTCTTGTGTTTCCTAAGAATCAATTGACTTTTCCTTGGAAAAATATGTCACAATCATTCACATCCTAATGGCACAATCTTTCCATCTAGTCTATGCCATGTATGGTATGGGTGTACCTTGAAGTAAGGCTAGATCTATGTGTGCAACAAAATGTAGTGAGAATGAAGTGGTTTTGAGGCCTGAAATACAGTGGTACCTCTACTTACGAATTTAATGCGTTCCAAACGCACATTCGTAAGTAGAAAAAAAATGTAAGTCGAAGCAACCCTATCTAAAAATTCGTAAGTAGAAAAAATCCTATCTAAACCGCATCCAAGAAGGCGGACGGAGCTCCGTTCGTAAGTAGAAACATTCGTAAGTAGAGTTATTCGTAAGTAGAGGTACCACTGTAGTAGAATGGTTTCAGATAATAGTTGCAAATATTCCTCTGGTAAAAGAAACTTGCTGCAAACAGATGACTAGTCTGGATGCTGGACTAGAGTTCTACTTGCAAGGAGTGTTAATGTGGGGAAAACATGTAGAAACAGTATCCCATGCTAGCAGTCTGAGAGGTACAGTAAATACAATACAGTGGTACCTCATGTTGCGAATGGGATCCGTTCCGGCGGCCCGTTCGCAACATGAAAAGGCCACAACATGAAGTGCTGCATCTGTGCACATGTGTGACGCAATGCAGCGGTTCTGCACATGCGCAAAGCGCGTTTTAGCGCATGTGCGCAGGTTACAGATGCACCAAACCCGGAGGTAACCCATTCCGGGACTTCTGGGATTGGTGCGTCCGTAACCTGAAAAGACGCAACATGAAGCAGACATATCATGAGGTATGACTGTATTAAACTAAACCACCAAGGTGTCTGGAAGTGCATTTTCTTTGCTAATGGCTTTTCAACTTCACTCTTGTGCTTCCAATTTTAAATATTAAAAAATCTTTTCCTTTTCCATCTCAGACGTATACAAGACTGGAGATCTTGACCCCCAAATTGCTTTGTAGTCCCTCGGATGCCACTCGTGAAACTGTCAAGGACAAAGCAATCGTCGTGTCGAGAGGAAACTGCACTTTTGTAGAGAAGGCAGAGATCGCTCAGAAACTCGGTGCTAAAATGCTGCTCATTGCCAGTAAAACTGGCATAGTAAGTTCTAATATACATGGCTGCTTTTGCACAAAAAATGTTTTGCTTAAATTGTGGTGGTTGTTTTTGTCACATTACTGTGGGTTTCATTAAGGTGGTGGTGTTTCCCCCCTTTTTGAATCTGAGATGGCCACCTGACAGTAATCCAGAACTTGCCCAATTTTATTCGGTTCCCGCGGGCCCTACCAAATCTTAATCTAGGGTTAGGATTGAAGGGGCAAGGCTTCTGTCGGTTGTAAAGGAGTTCTGTATTTTGGTGGCCACCATCATAAATACCCTTTCCTTTTTGCTGATATTGATGGTGAGAACTGAAGAGGGAAAATATTATATAGGTGATGGCAACAGATAAAAAGCTGGTGTACAAAATGCCACTCATAAAAAGCACTCCTGGGCACTGCCAGGCACTTGTGCCTCTCCAGACAGCAATGAGTCCAAGATTGACCCCAAGCTGCATACCTGATTTTTCAGGTGAGTGCCATCCTGGACTGGTTGCATACAGGGCTGTAGCTAGGGGGGTGGTGAGGTGGGTCCCCACCAGGGGCGCAGGTGATGGGGGGGGTGCAAAATCCGCTTTAAAATATGTCCATAAATATAAATATTGAATATTGCCTCATAAGAAGTGGTTTTAAATAGAGGGTGAATTGAATGGGTTGGGGGGCGGCTGGAGGAGAGGCAGAAAGAAGAGCTAATTTGTCCATGGCCAGATCACCTAGTTACAGCTCTGGTTGCATACCATGATCCAGATCTGCCATATTAATCTGCAGTAATATGTAGTATGGACCTAGGGATAAGACAGAATATTTGAGTAGTAGGGATTGGTTCAGTAAAGCAGATGCATTAAGAGTGTCCTTTTTCTAGGATACTCCTTATGGTAACAAGACTGCAAACATCACCATCCCAATTGCACTTGTAAGGAATGAAGATATAATTAATTTGAAAGAGGTAAGTACTTTTCTGGATTGCTTCGGAAAATGGGAGTTGAAACGGGTTTGAAAATGAGAGATTTTGATTTCACTTCTGGGCCTCTTTCGCATCTTTCTTCCCTCTTCTCCCCTCTTTCAGTACTTGGTCAGGTGAAATCCAATCAGATAAATACACTTTTTGCAGCATCTCATTGTATCTCCTTTGCTTTTTTTCAGTTTCTGATTACTAGGATGTAAATTTCAAAGATACAGTGTTTTCTTCCAGGTTCTGCCACGCGCACATGCACAGAAGCCCCACTCGGGTTAAGTACTTTTCGGGGTGCGAACAACACCCCGGAACAGATTGGGTACTTAACCCGAGGTACCACTGTACTTTGAAGTCTCTGAAAATACTTTGCTATGTTGTCTTGACTTCACTAACTTGTTTTTTATCTGCTCTGATAAAAGAGCAGATGCTAGATAAAACATCTTTGTCCAAAACAAAGCACCTTAATCAAGGGCTGTATTCAACTCATTCCTACACAGAGTAGACCTATTGAAATCAGAGATCATGACTCACTCATTTATTTCAATGAGTCTAGGACTTAGTTGGGTACAATGACAATATTTGTACATTATTTTCTTCTCTGACAGTTACTTGACAAATTTCCTCTTTTTTGTTTGTCTTTGTCAGCATTAATTTTTACCACTGTGTGCTCATTTTTCAATAGAACACTTGCAACCAGAATGAAGGAGCATGATGTACTTGGCTTATTAAATGGCCATGGTAGATTATGCTTGCAGCTGAAATCCTCTTTTTTTGCATCCTATTTTATTCATTTTGTGTTGCTGCTTTTCATACAATAGTGATAAAGTATGGCTTAGTTTAACATGTTGTCCGAACCCTGGTTCATCAGTTAGTTCTCTTCACACTAACTACATGCTGCAACCAAGGTTTCTCCTATGATTTATGTCTCATGATTTTGTCGTCTGTGTGTGAAGGAAAAAACTTAAACACGTTGCAGAGTTCCCAGAAAATAGACCAGAGGCAATTTCATCCAGCAGAGCTTTACTAAAGGCAAATGAGCAGAATGGTCACAAGTCCAATACATTCAGGATTGGCACAGTCCATAAGAAATCCAGTTGCAACGGACTTAGCTTAAACTTAACAATAACTTATAAGACTAAACCTTAACACTATAGCATACAGAACAGAACACCATATCAGAACAAAGACATAGAAAGAGAAAGTGAGTTCAGGCTCCTTCTGGTCTTACCATTATAGTCACCATGACCTTGACAGAAAGGATAACAGACCCAGTTTAAACCAGCTGCACTCAGCTTCTCTGAAGGCATAACCCAAACATCACGAAGCTTCTACTTGTTTCTTTCATACAGACAAGCTTCCAGAACCCCATTGAATTAAGCAGAACAGGAAAGATCTCTACACATCAGATCAATACTTTCAGTACTAAGAAATGCAATCTGACAGTTTTGTCCAGGAGAGCTGAACCATGAATCTGGGTTCAGATGACACACTAAACCAAAGAGTGGCTTAGCTCATTGCTGTTGGAGATTCATTCCCCGTGCTGCAGTCATGGGATTGTTGTATATCGCATGATGGTATATGTTTTTCATTCCACAGAGTGGGACATGACGGAAACAGGATGTTTGTGTTACTGTGTTTCCTGAAGTGGAACTATTGTCCTTTGTTCTTTCTCTTTGCTGCCTGATGCTAGAGAGAGAGGGAGCCATGTTGTCGTGCTCCGTGTGTGTTTATATGTAAATAAACGTAGATTAGCCAGATGCTGAGCTACTGAGTTCTGTTATGCAACTGAACAAACTGCGGATCCGTAAGTGTGCTGATGTCTGTTGGCATCAGTCGCTGTGATGTTTGGGCTGAAGAAACCATTTGAAGCTCCCGAATGAATGACCAGGAGGGAGGGAACATGCCAGTTGGGCATGTGTCTCTGCCAGGGTCCTACTTGTGAGTAAGAGATCCTAACAATTGAAGTGCAGCAGCAAAATTATTGGGGATGAATGCCAGGCATGCCTTCCAAAAGGTCTGGAGGGGCCTGCTGAGGCTGTGACAGACTCCATTGGGCCTCCTGCTACTATGATGGGGAGGGCCTGACGGAGCCCGCCTAGCTGCGGAATACTGAGGGGGCCCCGGACCTCTTATTAAAATTTTTGTGGGTGTCCACGGCCACCCAGAGATGGTCCTGGTGCTGCACGCTTGCATGCCAGTGTTAAGCCACGGTTTGGCTTAGCCTGACATGCAAACCAGGCCAATGGGTGAAGATTGAGCTGTGAATAGTTTTGTTGCCGCAGGCTTCTACATTCACATCATGAATGAGAATTGCTTCTTGGTGGCTAGTGTTTTTGTACATTGGAGAAGAGTTTATTCTCTTTGCTGACTTTTTTTCATGTTCTCCCTGCTTCTCCACTATGTCCTTTCTACAACCTTGTGAG